>NW_025813504.1:4247134-4726980 GCF_021976095.1 Xenia sp. Carnegie-2017 | reverse complement strand
TTGTCCCTTTATTTCAAAATTGACACAGCAAAAGAAATTATAACCCGACGATTGTTGTCCATAGCCCACCTAATCAAAGATCACCATATTGATAATTTGAAACAATTATTTAATGAGACAATTGCTTAAATTGTCCAACAAAGTGAAGATCATATCTTCATTCAATTTCAAACACGCACTTCATACAAACAATCTTTAATATTGATAATTACGTAAACCTGACAGTTTACACAATCAAGACATAGACCATGTATAAACATGATAAATTGAAGGAAAGAAAAATTGGCTGTTTGTAATTTTGATTTTAAATCCACGTAGCTACTACGTATGTATCAGGGCCCATGGACCTGCATGAAGCATAGACCCACTTTTCTCAGGGCGAAGCCTGCCCAATCTTTTACTCTTACGATGCAAATTTTCAGCAAAATTGTTAATAATTTCTTTAGAAAATCAAATCCATTCATTGTTTTTCCAGTGATTGAATACAAAAATATTTGCAATGTAAAATAGCTGGCTTTGGCATTGCTTTTCATTGACTACAAATAAAGTTTGTTTTCAAACTATTCACTCCCTCCCTTTCCAGAATACTTTTGAATAGGCTTCAAAGTCCTTCATCATGCACATTACTTCTCCTCTTTGTTATTAGACTTATATAATCATCAACAAAATCATCTACTTCATCCTGATCAGCAAACTTAAGGCAGCAGCCATGGTTTGGAACACAAAACTATTCCTCGCCAACTTTTTATGAGTTAGACTAAAGCAAGCATCCATGGAATGAATGGCCACACCTAACTCACCAGTCTAAAGCAAACAAAGCTCTTTAATAAAATGAAACGAATTTTATGCTAAACATGTAACACTTCATATTTCACAACAACTTTAAATGTTCTGATAATATATGTGACAAAAAAACATATAATTTAAGATAGTTCACAAAGCAAACAGTAGAAAAAAAGAAATCAAATACTGACTTGTGGGCAAAGAGGGCAATTTCTATAATCAATCAGGTCTTTCTGTATGAACTTTAATGATCTGACTTGGTGTTTGAAAGATCTGAAAAAAAAATAAAATTCTTAAATGATATAATATATACAGTCAAACCTCTTGTATCAAATGACCCTGTACTAAGCAGATACTGTGTAAAATCCAAAACTTAATCTCATATAACTAATAATGATGAAAGTATAATGATGAAACCTCAATCAAGCTGACACTTTCATTAAGCTGACACTAGTCTGTTGTCCAATGGTGTGTACTTAAAACAGGCTAGACTGTACTAATCTACACATATAATCTAACTATTAGGTCTACAATAACTGTAAATAGACTTTTGTTTTATAACATATAACATACCTGTTATATTCATCGAATGATCCATTGTTTAACACATTATATATGTTTTTGACCTTAAAAAGAATAAAATGAGCACCTAGTAAACTTGTGCATTTGTTTCAAAAATAAAATAAGGTTAAATACACAAAGTCATAACAGCAAAGGAAACTTCATGTACAATTTGAATGTGCTCTTATCTTATTTGAGGCAAATACGCATTACTTATGTTGTTTGTAAATAACAGTGATTCAATAAAATTTTTTGCAAAGTACAACCCCTCTATTTCCACTATTTGATGGGTAGACTATCACATGGGTACACAATTCAGGTTTATGAGAAATACATACCAGTCTATGTAGCATTTCAGGATATTCAACTTCAACAGTGCTGCAAAATTTGTGCAAGGATACATGGCTCTCGAGCAAGAATTTTTCAGCAAAATCCATGAAGTCAAAGTGAAATGCAATTTTGGGTTTAGAAGATGAGCCTGGCCACAGCTGGAGTTTAATTAGTTTTTCCACATCCTTAATACACTGACAGAATTCAACAATTTTTAAATGCTGCCGACCTAAATTTTGTATGAGAATAAAAATTGGATTAATTGATATGCAAATAATTAAAATAGAAATTATTGGCCTAAATATTAATACTTAACAGTATTACTAACATATACACATTTACATGTAGTCAAAGTCAAAATAACTGTCATTGTTGCCATACTGTACCTTTTCCATCCACATATTATAGTATGTGATTGTGTTGAAGAGCAGTTAGCATGCTGACTGTCACGTAATATACCACCATAAAGTAATGGAACAAACATTTCACAATCAGTCTAAAGAGTAGTTATTTAAGCATCAGAACATGTATACATTCCATAAGGCACCATGCACAGCATATAGCAGCATATCCTTCTTGAAAATGATTGATAGTTTTAATACAAAATACTACAGATTGTTACTTTAGAGTTAAGACATGGTTGTAAAAATTGCCAGCATTTGATGAATACTAGAGCTTAACAAGCCAAATCCAAATGTAAAAAGCAAAATATTTCATCTGAAGAATTGACTTTGGAAATAATCACCTAGAATTGCCTTCTAATAGACGAGTTAACTTGATTATGTTTTGCTGGCAGGCAAATTTTATAGGGATTCATTGTGCCGCCAGAAAGAATTAAGCTTACTTCCATATTTCAACCAAATGGAAAACATTCCTCGTTCGATGAAGGGATTCCGCACACTCAAAACAGTAGAACTGTCCGTGACCGCAATCACGACATCTAATTTCTGCTTTCTTTGCTGGTATCCCATCTTCTACACATTTTACGCAGAGTTTTCCTGGTAACATGGCACAATTTTCGATGTACGACTTTACTAAATTATTTTGCAAACACTTCCAGGATTCGTTTCATTCACTCTCCTCCTTTCATATCGAGATCCAATTCCACGTAAATTATTTGTAGCTTCGTTAAGGTTTTCTTGAAAGCCTTCAAATGTATCGATCGTACGAACTGGAAGAACAACATTAGGAGAGAGAGAAATATTTTTCCTACTAAGCAGCAGAGTATGTCTTCACAGTCAAAGAGTATGGTTTTACCCTGCGATTGCCGCTCCAACTAAGCGCCATCTTTTCTGTCTGTCTCACACTAACAGTGCCCAGAGATATTGAGGTCAGGAGAGACAAACATAGCCTTTAGATTGCACAGAAAGCAATCTAAATTGGCTATCTTCCGCATTCTAAAATTTAGAACTCTGAGTAATACCCATTTAGAATGAGCGAAACGGGTGATCATAGCGTGTTTTCCCATGTAAGACTTCTTCAAGTAAGTATTATCAAAATGCACATTAAGGAAAGCGTCGTAATGTTGATACATGTCATGCGCAATGAGAGCCACGCCCAATTTAAATGGGTGTAATATTGCTTCTACTCCAGTTTCAAAAGGTGTAATTAAGCCTCCACTCCTCCACTATCATTATTTAAAATCAAAGCTCTTATAGACATTTTCAAACGTGTCTGACACTTAAGAAATTCGGTGTGTTACTAAATTGAAAACGAAACTTTTTTACAAAACAAAAAAAAATCAAATTTATTAAGTCTGCCAAAAACCACTTAAAAACTGTGCAGTTTAAGCATGAAGAATATTTAATGTTAAATGAAAAGTAGTGAGAGCTTGAAAGAGATGTAAGAATAACCATAACACTAGAAGATGCATTTAAGCTCTCAACACATCTCTTCTTTTCAAGCTGTTTAAGGCAAACTCTGGCATTGTAGTGTTCACAATATCACCTACAATCGTCCGAAATTACATAATTACACGAATCGAAGTGAATACTTTGCATCATCACATTTCACTTTATAAAGCAGCAGTGAAGTATCGTTAACAATAAAACCTCTGTTAGGATTTGCTCATGAAGAATTATTTTAAGAAAGACGTTGTGCGTGAAAGGTATTAAAACAATATTTAAGGAAAATGATTTTTCTTAAAAATTTTGCTACAAAAAAAAACAACAAAATAATAGCTATGTTGCAAACAAACATCTAATGAAAATCTACGTAAACGAATCAAAACTAATTTCCTTGAACTAATTTCAAATTTGGACTAAAATATACTAAGAATAAGAAATATTAAGGTAAAAACAAGTCTGAAAATTGTTCTTTCCATCTTAAAGGATTACTGCCTCAGAAAAAATTACGAGGCCTTATTTTCATGGATGTAGATTTTAAGGAATAGTGATAGCCTTTCCATGCCCTCCAGTTAATACCATCAGCGTATGAAGAGTGTTTACCATGATGATAGATCCCGTTTAAATTAGAAGCATGACAGTTACTATACCACCATGCGCCTTTATAAATAACTGCACAATTTGCTGAAGCTTTATCGTTGTCAGAGTCTTTAGTAGTAAAGGCCATTCCCTTGTGGGAACTTTTAAACGAATCACCAGCTGTTCCTAAGTATTCGTTAAAACACAATGTTATTTGTTGTTTAAGTGCCTATGAATGAAATTTGAGCGACTAAGTTGTGCGGGTAAATAAGCAAAACCTAAATAGAAATTTCAATGCATAAGACTTTTGTTTATAACATCTCAAACACAATATATCTTTACACTATGTTAATAATTTACTAGTCATATAACTGCTATCTACTCCATGTGAAGTTTGGAAACATCAGTACCAAAAATTGCTTGAACAAAATATGAATAGTATTATAAGAATATTGTATTTGTGTTTTGGCTTCAAAAGAAACAAAATGTACGATTTTAAAGAACAAACAAAATCACATATTATATTCAACACATCATAACAACACTGTTGAGTTGCTTTTTGTTTCCTGCCTCGTCAGTTTGAATCATTGTTTTACAGTGATAACGAAGAGCATGACCCAAATGAAAATTGTATTTTTCGGGAGCATGTAAAGCAAAGATCATGTTGTTGGCTCATTGTAAATAATTTCATTCAAGTTAACTTATATGAAACTATTTGCCTACGTTATCCTATGAAGAAATTAACAAGTGAATGTCATCAAGTGCACTCAAGGCTACAAAAGTGTTACCTCGTTAGAAGGCACCAAGGAATACCAAAATTTAGTTTGTTTCAAGAATAAGGCATCGTTGCGATTAATAACGGGATTACACAGTTTGGTCCCTCACAAAGCAGCTTTTTAACAACTGTCACAATTGGCATAAATCTGATCTTAATTGGCTTTATGTTAAAAACACCATTTAAGAAGCTACTTCAATATAGAGTTGTATGTAAAATCACATGTCCACGATGTAGCTCGTGCTATGCTGGCCAAACAAGATGTCAGTTACTTCAGTGTAATAAGGAGCATCATAGCAAAACAAGTCCCGTGTAAATCACTTTAGTTTATGTAATGACAGTTTTAGGATGGAAAATGTATGTTAATTAGAGAGTTCGTCAAGATCTACGACTCACTTAAAGGCCAATTTCCATTTCGGTCGCTTTGCTAGCGCGTGCAGGGCATACACGTTTTAGCATGCGCTATAAACTACGTCATTGGCTTCTCTCGGACTTTGTGGACGCTTGCGCACACGCTTTAAAAATTGAAAAATTTCGACTTTCTTATCGTGGGAAGCATGGAACACATGAATGATATCAACCAATCACCAAGAGTTAAGTCGCTAAGGGAAGTCTGGCTGGTATAGTTATAAAAGCATCACCAGTGACCAGGTACCTCAGTGTTATTGTCAGTCTGTCGTCTTGTCCTATGTCTACGTGTCTTGTTTTCCAGCATGTGATGCTGGGAATAACTAAACCAAGTAGCTCTTCAAATGTACTTTGTTTCCTTGGAAACATTTGAAAATAGATTATGCTGAATAACATTGATATTCGCCTAAAGTGTGATATTCGCCATTACTTTTTCCATCTAAATAGATTTTCCTCGCCCAAAATCGTTTTCTGTATTTCTTTCGTTGCAATCGCCGTCTTAATAATTTAAGTGTCAAGAGTCTTCTATTTAAAGCTACTATCTTTGACAAGTTTTTACATTACCGCGCGCAAAATAGTTTAATGAGACTGTTTTTAAACGCGCATACGAATGCTTAAAAGTATCCGCTCCGTGTTCGCTGGCAAAATGACTGTAATGGGAATCGGCCTTAATGACTTTAGCAACATAGCAGATTAATGCCATTAAACCCTCTCTAAACACTAAAAAGGAATGTAGGACTCGTGTACTTGTTATGAAACTATATAAGATAGTAGATTATTGTAGTTTAAATTGATAATTCCAAGCTTTGTTAATTCCTATGTTAGATTTTTAAAAGGCTTGCAACTTAAATGTTAGTCATTTCTAACAAGATGGTACATGGAATACCAAAATATATCGTTTTTATACTGTTATTGGCTTTTGTATGACAAAAATTATGTGCTGCAATATTTTTACCTTGCAGATTTCTTAATGCTCAGTTTTTAATATAACATAATTTGATATCACGTGGGCTGCAAACATCCGTCAAACTTTCAAATGTTGTTCACAAGTAACTTTGCTGACGAGACTGAAATTTGCAGAGATTATTGTAAAACACCGCAGCTGCGTCAACCAATAGTTTGTCCTCAATTACCCTAACAATATTGAAACCATCCAAATGGACCAAAACTGAAGGACCAAAAACAGGGAAAAGTAAGGGTTTAAAACCAATTTTTTAAACCCTATTTTTATATGCACACCCACTTGATCACAATATTTATGTATGCATGATATGCCGTATTAATTTCTTTTTCAATCTGCTGTTTTTCACGTATCATAAAATAAACATAGGAATTTTTTCCCCCTCCCCTAACAAATATCACCCCGTCTACGTGTCTGATGCCCCTGTATGTCACTATAAATGAAGATGTATAAAGTATTGCAAATACCAGTGTTAATCATATTGAAAAGAAAAATTAGTCCTTGGACCAAATTGTTCGTTCACAACTTTTTAAGTTTGGACACATTGTCAAGTTAAGTTTACAAGTTATATTAAAAAGTGATTAAAAAAATTACTAAAGTAAATAGCAGTAATTTTTACCTGAATATGTTCCAAGGCTTAACTTGTATTTCAGTTTCTCACTTGTAACAGAGAAAAAATTCATATTCAGCATATTGTGTATTGCCTGCTGTATCCTCCATGTCAATGCGAAGTTTGTTTTGACTTAAGGACGTTAATCTGTTTATTTTATCTAATCCAAGCCAGAATTCTGTTTTCAAGTTCCCAAAGCCATTTTTGTAATCCTGCCATCCTCTATAGAAATCAATGCTACCATCAAGACGACGTTGGAAAACAGTCCAACCACCACCAGATGTCTTCATGTCGCAATATACATTGAAACTCCCTTGATCATCAGGATCAATCTGATACACACCACTTTTTCTTTCTCCTTTCTTGTAAAGCTCTGTGCAGTCTTTAACTTATTAGAAAAAAAAAACAGTAAAATTTTCAACCAATTCGTTATCTTTGAGCTTAAGTATTTTAAAATTAAAACCAACTTCAACAGAGAATTTTTTCAACAAATTATTTCTAGGTTTTGTTTATGAGAAAATATTGGAGTTGAGTTACATGGAGTAAAAAACAAAAAGATATTTAAATAATTTTCTTGCATGAAATGTTTTTAAACATATATGTTTCGAAGGTCTTGCTATTATAACAGGAAAGCAAATATTTTTCTTAGGCAGCTTTTTTTAAATGCAATGAATTTTTTAACTTTTTGAAGGAAATCCCGAATAACGACATCATTTTTTATTACAATTTTGGACATGAATATGACACAAAGTCGTTGATGTTTCGTTTTTACTACAAAAATGACGTGATATTAGTTACTAAAAAGCAACAAACGAAATATTTTTTTAGAGTTAGTACAAAGATAGTTTTTTATAGCTTTTAGACAACTGTCGAGTTCAGGGTACTTCGATTTGTTAAAAACGCATTTATAATAGGAGTTGTTTAGGGTTGCTAACGACTGGCCCTTTCCCCCCTATCCTCACCCCCCCAAAATTGGCAATTTTCGGTAAATTTAGCATATGTCTGAAATATGAAAACAACTGAATGTAGAGAAATTCGGAGAAAGAATGTTGGAGCATAGCAATTACCCCGGGAATAGCATGCATAAACATATTGTCTTTAATTTGTTTCTATTTTTAAAGATTTTTGTTGTCAATTTTCATAAACTACTTTTTGAAAACAGGTAAATGGACCGATTTATGGAATTTTGTAAAAAATCAAAAAATTCTGGAAGGTTTTTTGAAACAGAATTTCTTCCACTAGGCATTGATGGTACACGAAGATAAACTGTTGGCAATGGGTATCAACCTTGTAAACTTTAATTGGCATTGTCTGCTATATGGAGTAAAAAAGACCTTCAGAAGTTAATCTTCCGTGAAATTTTACTACCTGATGACAATGCTTATCGGACTTGTACATTACTACGCACGTATTGATGTTAGAAGTTATGATATATTCCAAGAATTAGAAAAATAATTTAGACACGTAGCTGAGAATACTTGGCATAGTGATTGGGATATGACTTATCATAAAATTGGATTTACAACTAGTCCCCGTGTCAAGAAGTCAAAGGAAAATCAGATGTTTGCCATTTTCGTTGAAATTTACATTATGAAAAAGAAAAATCTTTTGTTAAGTTTTCGTTTGCGTAACGTAACACGCAAACTATCTATTCTTCAATTTTAATAGATCTTCCATTTTTCATACATCATTTGTATCTATTTAAGACACAATTATATAATTAGTTCAATAAAAAGACAACTTAATACTTTCATTCACTTACCTTTCGTATTATTCTTACAAAACAGGCCTTAATTTAGAATGTTTAAAATTTGTTTTTGAAGTTGAAGTTGTTTCTTAATTAATGCTTTTAAATCATCATTGGTCCTTCGAGTCCTCAAAGCTCGTTTAAACATGCCCATTGGTCCGGTTTGTGGATGGTGATCATGACTAGATGCCTCTCTATAATAAGGTTTAAAAAAAGGAAGGGGAATAAAGCCAGGCAGTGCTATGGCAATTTCAATAGATTAGTGGAGGCGCATGTACGTATATGCATGTATTAAATTGATTTGAAATCTATTGTTATCAAGAATTGAAAACATTCTTACAATGAAAACAGCATCTCTCTTTCCCCCATATGTCAAACGTCTTATGTCATTGAAGCCACAAATTTAATTGCTAAACGTCTCTTATCGTTGGTTAGAGTAATAGTTGTAAGCAATTAAAAGAAATGCGTTTTTAAACACTTTAATGCCTTGTAAATAAGAAATATATTCTTGTAAATAAAAATTTGTGTATGTTAAAACCTAGAATCAAAATATGTTATGTTCTTATAACAAAGGGGAAGTAATGCTCTTTTGATTTTATTTCGGCAAAATTTCTTTCGAGTTGAACTGAAAATAGATCGATTCCTATCATTGGAAAAATAGTAAAATTAATTTTCGATGACTGATCAAAAGTGTCATAAATATTTTCCTAAATGTCATCCTAGAGAGTAGCTGCAACTAATTAAATAATTTTTGCAGCTTAAAGTATGTTTTAATAGCTTTATACTTGGATGTTGTATGTCGATGTTATTAATAAATTACTATACTTCACAATTTTCCATAGTCTATTTTCCTATGTAACTACATTTTAGTCTATGTAATTGCTTTACCTTACAATATTTAGTTAGCGAATATAGAATTTAAAGAATAATATCACGTGTTTTACTCACGCCCAACAATGGAATCATCAATAAATTTCTAATGGTGGGAATGGAATTAATTTACCTCGTCGACAGACATTGTTTCAATGCAAATGCCGTCATTAGTCAGCCCTTTAATTACTTCCCAATTTTTTGTCTTTCGAATTTTTGATCGTTTCCGTGTTGTTGCCTTACGACAACACTGTATGGGAGAGGAAGGGTTCAGTAAAAAAGATATGTTGATATCTATTCATAATTAAGCCTGTACTGGGTGCTTGAAGTTGATCGTGATTGATTTTGAGTTTAAACATGGTAAAATAACACCTCGATTGCCATCCTAAACAAGCCTATAGCATGTTTTTGAAATACTAATATAAGAGAAAATTTGGATTATAATACTTATACATTATGTCAATTGTGTCATTTCATTATGAAGAAGACCAGTTCGTTTATATGTATATGCTTATAATTGCATATTTAATATTGCATTAATATGATGAAAAACAGACACAAAAATTTATGTAGACGTGTCAGCAGTCATTTTGCCCTTTCTACTCTTAAATAATCAGCTACATTTCGCATTCAATTCATAGTCACATACGTTAAAAATTATACGCGGAACAAAATTATCGTGATTGATTGACTACAAGACACAACCGCAGCTAACTAAACAAGGGTTGTTTAAAATAGTCAATAATTTTCTGCCAAGAAAAAAACAAAGACAAAGACGTCTGGATAAACTGCTTGTGTTAGCTTCTTCCGATGAACATGGTTGATTTTTTAAATCAGGATGAATTAGGTAGCCACAAGTATGCTGCTGCTTTTAGGGCAACCGAAAAATAGGTCTTTTTTGGTCTTGTTTATACGATTTAATCGAAAATAATTTTGATCATTAAAGAACCGTCAGTTGATGTTTTCCTTTCGTTTGACGGCTTCCAGCTTGTAGGCAGAAAGAACAAATTGCTATGGTGATTTCTGTTACTTCAGCATTCAGAAAAGTGCATGATATAATGTCAGCAACCAGAGAAAACATTTAAGCTACAAATCTAGCAGTGTTTGGCATACGTTGGATTACGCTGAATGTGATTTTCGTCTCGTCGTGCCCTCGGTCATGTTTACGTTTGAGTTCAAATTGTATTGTTCAGTTTCCTTTTTAAAAGGAGAAAATACGGCAAATCGAAGCGGGGAATTTTTAAAAAAGCCAAAAGCCAAAACCAAAAACCCACACAACAAAATTTCTGCAATTTAAATCTTATGCATTGAATCTTTTCACTATGAAGAGGCAGTGTATTTTAAAAATCAGCTAAAATTTACCTGTACAGAATGGCAAACACAACAGAAACAACCAGCATAGACAAGAAATTAGAATTGGCCATGTTTCCAAGGAATTCAATTAGTTGCAAAATAACTTTACCTCGCACAAACACTTTCAGTGTTACACTAAACCCTGATCTGCTATTATGACTTTGTCATAATGGCATGTTCCTATTTATGTAGCTCTCTTAGTTATCATGAGTTTTGCTGAAACGGATGTCGAAGTAAGATCAAACAATCCTGTTTTTAAAAAAGAGAGATAACAGAAAACAAGATAATAATCAGTATTCTATCATGTTTTGTGCAAAATTTTAGGAAGCGATCATCAGCATGAAGTTAGCAACAGTTCCAACGAGGGAAAGGTTGGTACTAAAGGGAGAGCCGCAGAGAATTGAATTTTTCTTTATGGTAATTACCTAGAAATAAAGGTTCATAAGTATTTATATGACATGAGACATTTGCACGCGAGAAAAGCAAAGCACGAAGTAAAACTCAATGTTCTAGTGTTTTTACACTCCACCTTATACTTTCCTACATCGCGTTTGGAATTGTAAAAAACGTTTACTGCATTTTATTATCTAATATCAAAACTCTCAGTGGTGTTTTCTTCGGTATATATTTTTGACATATTTTGAAAATTACGTCGTATGGAATGTTTTTCATTATGACCTAAAACGTTTCTGAGCCAATCAATCCCAAAAAACAAAACCAAAACAAAAAAACGTTTTTGCAAATCATAACCACAAAGCTCTCAATCATATTCATGCAACAAAAAACACAAGACATCCTTTATACAATGAAAAATCTAATGTATTCTGAAAATAATTTATGGTTCAGTAACTGTACACTGTGCACACTACAAATACAAAAGCAACTACCAGTATTGAAAATTACGAAAAAAGAACAGGCCATCTTTCCTGAGAAAATTCGTTGCGAAACAATTATAACCTCACCACAAACACCTTTAGTGTGACGCCAAACACTGTTTTGCAATTATAATATTGTCATAATGGAATATTTCTATTAGTGTAGCTCTCTTACCTATCATGAATTAGGCTGAAACGGATGTTGACAAAAAATTTAGATTACATCATACTAGAAAATATTTAATAAGTATTTCATCATTTTATGAGCAAAATATCACTCACCACCGTCAGTATAAAGTGATAGATTAAACAAAGGTGAAGTTTCAACTAAAAGGCAAATGATTGTATATATTTTTTGTTAACAACTAAGCAAGATAGATTTATAAAATATTTATTGCATGCATGCATGGCATAAGACATTTTCACTTGAGAAAAGCAACACACGTATTTGATTACTTTTCGAAATGCTTACATATTGAAATGCGTAATTCATATAATAAAACTCGGTTCTCAATGCTATTTGTCCACCTCGTCCATAGATTTTTAATCTGCTTCAAGAATTCTACAAAACCTTTACGGCATATTTTGTTGTGTAGTTGTGTAAAAATGAATGCTGGCTTATTAGGTTTAAAAATTTTTCTGGGCCAGTAAAAGCGCGCTATTTACTTCGGAAGCGACGTTCAACATTTAATCCATAAACACACTTGATTTCAATAGAAAATACTAAAGAAGAAAATCCATATGTAAATACTCCCCCACCCCCAATTATCGATATTATGCTGCCCCTGATTCAATCATTAACTGAAAGAGAGAAAAAAAGGATTCAGAAATTTGGTCGAAAGTCCTCTGAGAATGCTGCGGTCACTCTTCTAACATTTTTGATATCGAAATTATGCCAGATCGATTTCTATTGAAAGATTTTGATTTTATTACAAAGCTGTTGAAATCAATCTTTGTTTATTTATAAAAACATGCGCTTAATGTACGCTCATTCGGAAAAAAAGTGAGTTTTGTTTTCTCTATTGAAAAAAAATTACAAATTGCTTTGTTTAAATTATTAAAATGCGCTTTGAGTATGTTTGTCCGATCAGTAAGTGTCATTATTGCAGGTCTTATGCAAATGCTCAATTGATGACTTCTTTGATGCACACAACATAAGGATCTCATTAACTCGTGCGTGTAGCGTAAATTAAATTGAGTAGAACTTTGTATAGGTCGATGTATGTTAGACAGTCTCATGCTAAATCAGTTCCACTTTTCTTGATGTCATGAACACATGCATTAAACTGTTTCTCTCGCTTGAGGAACGTATCACTATGTAACACATTGCTAAGCCCTTCTTGATTCAGATCAAGTTTCAGTTGCTCTAAATAGGCCTAGTGACATATCACTAACTCGATGTACAAACTTCTACAAAATAAGTGTCATTAGTGCTTAGTATGTCAACTTGTGAAAACGCACTGCTTCCAAATCAACAGTTTTTCAATTGAGCCTTCAGCAACTACTTTGTTGTCGAAAGCATATTCACGGAGAGCACCACCAATGACGCTTAATATCATCACCATGATATGTTATCCACACATCACTATGACAAGGCCATTTATGTTTCCAGAATATATCCATCGTTTTTGCATAAAATGCCTGATACAAAACACAAACAGCTGCCTTCAACTGTAAACTTTTCTTTATTAAGCAACCCTTGACAACACCTCATAATCAGTATTCACAACGAGCAATTTCTGATATGTCAACTTTAATTCACAACAAAATCTCCGTGCTAGCCCTAACTTCTAAACGACTTAAAATCAAATAGGATATATGTCATGTCGAAAGAAAGCTTACTTCTCTTGTTTTCAAGATTCCAGGGAATTAATTTATGCAATAACTAATGCACAAAATATGTTGACTATAAAACACCAAATTTTCAAACTATATAATTTTCATGCTGCATAAAATGCCTTACTAATGATAATGAAATTTATTGCTCTCGGTGGAATTTATTTCGCACATATGAATCCCCCGCCCTCTCCTCAATTACAATCTTGTTTGTTCCTGCAAATACGATCTTAGAAATTTCATTTCTTCTATAAGTTTCCAGTGCTAGACTGTTAGGCAAAATAAACTTTGACTTTCAATTTCATATTTAAAATAACACTTCAACAGTACCATTTGGTTATGAATTTCCAAGGAATAAGATTTGAGGCCTGTTTATATGGAGCCGAGATACACGACTAGGCGAGTAGCTCGGCATGCAGCACCATGTTCTCGTCTGTTTTATTAATGACTTGATTAACTTGACTGACTCTTTACATGAGACATCAGAGTAACTTCCTTTGATAACAGTGGTGAGATCTCGGCAAATTGAGTTTCTCGTTGTACCATATGAGCAGGATTGAACGGGAAACTCGGCTAGGCAAGAAGAATAGCTAAGAAGCACGCATGCATCTATACGTTCATACGCTGTAGCGCAAAATGCTCACACGTTCATTAAATTACGTCTGTGCAAAATGTCAAGCTCGAAAGGTCAATAGCACTTGTGCGCTCGCGAATAGCTCAAGAGAAACGCGACAAACTTAAATTCATTCTACTATTGAATGCATTATTTTGCTTGCAAGTTGAAAACATTTTATTGGCTTTCCGCGAAAGAGCTTTCTCACATAAAATCTCCGTTTTGTAGGAATCCTAACCTTTCTTTTACGACGAATCAAATAGTTAGCAATTAGGGGTGTTTTTTAAGCTTTGTAGAAGTAACTGTCTTTTGTTGACAGCAGCCACGCTTATTTTCTCAAACAACAGTTATAATATATAGTTAAGATGGCTGTTTGTCAAAGAGTAATAAAGTATTAACTGGTGTTTCCCAAGATTTCACAATTATTCCTCTCTTATTTATACAGTGTTTTTTATTGATACTACGCAAGCGCTAAATTATTCAAAAATCCTTAAAAATGCAGATGATATAGTTCTTTATGGGAATGGTGAAGATTTAGACAGCAATCAAACAAAATTCAGTAAGGAAGGTAAAGTTAAACGACGTATTTTCTATTTACTACCATGCTGAGTGAAAAAATATATGAGACAAAAGAATATAATAATCTTGGGTTGGAATTGAATAGTACTTTCAATCTGGATTCTAACTTTTAAATAAACTTTAAGCGTGCATCTGGAACGCTGAGACTGCTTGCAAAGAGGTTGTCGTAACTGTTAATGTATTAATCCAAGTTTTTACGTAACTTCACTTATTGTAGTATACTCTAAATTAAATTAACCGAAACAAAGATGAAGAACATCACTACTTTTCAAAACCATGCTATTAAAATAGTATCTTTCGACAATGGCTTTTTGGTATATCTTTCTTTAATTACGCAAGGCTGTGCGAAAAAGCCCCTTTAAGGAGATATGTTTTCTTTTTCAAAATTTTCATCATTATTATAATATCGTGGAGTGGTCTGGCTGATAAGGAAGTCCAATCATTATCTGGTAATTAGTTTCAAAGTTCAATTTTTTTCTCTTATGTTGATTGACGGTCAATTGTACATGTTAACATCATAAATTTTATGAAGACTATTATAATTTATTATAATTTTAAAATTTAACTAGTTTTTATTGTATCAAATGATATCTATTCTAATAAGTGATTATAACTTATTAATTTCCCAAGACGTAACTGAGTTGCTCATTAGTCGATTGGAAGACGATCTTCTTACAGACTTATCAATTGTACCACATATCTTAATTGTAACTGATGCAAGGAATATAGAATTTACAAAACATAAAATAAAGGAGGTAATCTGGTTTATTTGCAAACGTTTTAAGCCTGACCGTATATTTTTTTGCAGCTTTAAGTTTTTTTTTACTATGTATCATTTTTTAAAAATTGGTTTTCCAGGTACCTGTTAACGACCACTGTATGAGGTACCTGGTTTTACATTAAGCATTCTGTTTGACTAAAGTTTTCTACCCATGGGATGTCGTTTGAAGGAGTTATGAAACCAATGAACATAAAGGCAAGCGGAGTGGGCAATGGCTTCAACTAGACTTTTTGTGGAGTGGGGAGTTAAAAGGCAGTTTTTAAAGAGATGGAGGCAAATTTTTTGTGGCGACGAGGGAAAAAAACTAAAATAAAATACATGTGCAATGGAGAAAATTTGAAAAGTCAACCACAACGTTAACATTGCACAACCTTCGTAACCTTTACCGCTTTACAATAGCTCCACTTATAGGGACGTCACTACAGGAAAGGAGACCCAACTTCCCCACCCAAAAAAGCTTACGCTCTCAGGTTGTTGAGCTGCAGGTGTTATTCGTAAAAAACACTGTATGAAGTATTGCAATAAACTTGGTGTTAAACTTGCAAATGTTATTTTGACCAGATGCTCTAATTATAATTATGCCAGATTTTATTTCAACATGGATGAATTGCAAGTTGCAAATAGTTGGGGATGGGAACTTACCCTCTACATATAACGTGGTGACCTTTTTACAAATGAAAGCGGAAAAATATTGTAAAACAAATACAAAAATTAGCCTCATCAAAATGAAAATTCATATACCATTCATTAAATTATAGTTAAATTGACTATCTGTGCCTCATATCTCTATAAGCACTAAAGTTCATAACTCGAGCTAAAGTGAGTCTTAAATTCAGTCGAGTTATTGTGATTTATTCGTGATCATCAATTGTTTTATAATGGCACAATTTATTTCAGGTTTGTTCATTTCGGCCGAACCAGAGTGCAAGGGCTGTTTAGGAATACTGCTTAATGGCATACATAACGTCGAAGAAAGTGCAAATCTTCTGAAAAGGCAAAGAACAGGTGCCAAATTAATGTCGACAATAAACGCGACAGATAAAGAGTTTGACGAGTTGAATTCCATGTAGAAAATTTACGCCTTCAAGCAACAATGCAGAAAAGTTTCACAGTAAATTCAAAAATTTTTACCGACTACCGAGATCTTATGTTAAAGAAAATTTTCACAATATTTGCAGAAAAGGTGCAACTGCAACATAATGCAATCAAATGCTCACTGATATTACTTTATTAAGTGATTTCGGCTGTTTGACTACCGCTAATCTCTCTCTTATTTTACAGCCCGTCGAAGGCTCTAGTCAAACAGCTATCAGCTCGTTTGATAAAATTAATTATATCAGTAAAGTTGATCGCATTATAAGTATGTGTATTGTTGCATGTTTTAGATATTCACTGATATTAAAAAGAACTCTGGACATGTTTATATTAATTCGATTCAAAGAACACATAATTTACATCCAGGACGACCGTAGATGTGTATCGACGAGCTTGTACTTGATAATTATACGACAGAATGTTTTGATGCTTTTGTACATCGATTAAACTTCTTCAAAGAGATTTGTGATGAAACCTAAAATTCGGTGAGAATCTCATTTTTGACTTACGCTAGCTGGACAGTTGGTGCATATGCAGTAAAGTTTTCCATTTCGAACACTAGTGGCTTCATAATATTTACTAATAAAGTATAGTATACAAATCAGAGAACTCTAGATACGCGAAAAACAAAATAGGTGATTACCACAATGTTAGAAATAGCTACGACATGGGGAATTTATGGCAATATAATGAAGTAGATTTATAAAATTATTATTTAAGCAATCTACTATATTATCTGTGTAATCTTTTGTTTTCTGGGGTGCAAAAAATGAGATTTCTATTAATTATAAGAATGGAATGTATCATAGAGTGTTCTCCCATGTGAGACTTCTTCAAGTAAGTATTATTAATATTAAGGAAACATTAAGGAAAGCATTAAGGAAAACATTTAGGAAAGCGTCGTAATATTGATACATGTCATGCGCAGTGAGAGCCACGCCTAATTTAAATGAGTGTAATAATGCTTCTACTCCAGTTTGAAAAAGTGGAACTATGCCTGCACACCTCCACTATCATTCTTTAAAATCAAAATTCTTACAGTCATTGTCAAACGTGTCTGAAACTTAAGAAATTCGGTGTGCTACTACATTATAAACAAAACTTTTCACAAAACAAAAAGCATCAAATTTATTAAGAGTCTGCCAAAATCCACTTAAAACTGTGCAGTTTGAGCATGAAGAAAAGATAATGTTGTAAGAAAAGTAGTGACAGGTTGTAAGAGATCTAAGAATAACCATAACACTTGAAAATGCAGTTAAGCTCTCAACACATCTCTTGTTTTCAAGTTGTTTAAGGCAAACTGTGACATTGTAATGTTCACAACAAATATCACCTACGATTGTCCACAATTAAGTAATTACTCGAATCGAATTGAAGACTTTGCATACACACATTTCACTTTATAAAGCAGCAGTGAAGTATCGTTGACAATAAAACCTCTGTTAGGCTTTGCTCATGAAGTGCTATTTTAAGAAAGACGTTGTGCGTGAACGGTATTGAAAGAATATTTAAGGAAAATAATATTTCATAAAAATTAGCTACAAAAAAAACAACAAAATAATAGTTATGTTGCAAACAAATGTCTAATGAAAATCTACGTAAACGAATCAAAACTAATTTTCTTGAACTAGTTTGAAAATTGGACTAAAATATACTAAGAATAAGAAATATTAAGGTAAAAGAAGTCTGAAAATTGTTCTTTCCATCTTAAAGATTACTGCCTCAGAAAAATTACGAGGCCTTATTTTCATGGATGTAGATTTTAAGGAATAGTGATAGCCTTTCCATGCCCTCCAGTTAATACCATCAGCGTATGAAGAGTGTTTACCATGATGATAGATCCCGTTTAAATTAGAAGCATGACAATTATTATACCACCATGCGCCTTTATAAATAACTGCACAATTTGCTGAAGAAGATTTATCGTTGTCAGAGTCTTTAGTAGTAAAGGCCATTCCTTGTGGGAACTTTTAAACGAATCACCAGCTGTTCCTAAGTATTCGTTAAAACACAATGTTATTTGTTGTTTAAGTGCCTATGAATGAAATTTGAGCGACTAAGTTGTGCGGGTAAATAAGCAAAACCTAAATAGAAATTTCAATGCATAAGACTTTTGTTTATAACATCTCAAACACAATATATCTTTACACTATGTTAATAATTTACTAGTCATATAACTGCTATCTACTCCATGTGAAGTTTGGAAACATCAGTACCAAAAATTGCTTGAACAAAATATGAATAGTATTATAAGAATATTGTATTTGTGTTTTGGCTTCAAAAGAAACAAAATGTACGATTTTAAAGAACAAACAAAATCACATATTATATTCAACACATCATAACAACACTGTTGAGTTGCTTTTTGTTTCCTGCCTCGTCAGTTTGAATCATTGTTTTACAGTGATAACGAAGAGCATGACCCAAATGAAAATTGTATTTTTCGGGAGCATGTAAAGCAAAGATCATGTTGTTGGCTCATTGTAGATAATTTCGTTCAAGTTTACTTATATGAAACTATTTTGCCTACGTTATTCTATGAAGAAATTACAAGTGAATGTCATCAAGTGCACTCAAGGTTACAAAAGTGTTACCTCGTTGAAAAGCACCAAGGAATACCAAAGTTTAAGTTTGTTTTCAAGAATAAGGCAACGTTGCGATTAATGACGGAATAATACAATTTGTTCCCTCACAAAACAGCATTGTAACACCTTGCACAATTGGCATAGATCTGATCTTATTTAGCTTTATTTTAAAAACACCAGTTAAGAAGCTACTTGAAAGTGGAGTTGTATATAAAATCACATGTCCACGATGTAGCTCGTGCTATGCTGGCCAAACAAGTCCTCATTCAATTAACATTAGTAAGGAGCATCAAAGCAATACAAATCCGGTGGGAAATCCCTTTAGTTTATGTAATGACAGTATTACGATGGAAAATGTATGTTAATTAGTGAGTTCGTCAAGATCTACGACACATATAAAGGCCAATTTCCTTTACGGTTGCTTTGCCCGCGCGCGCAGGGCATACACATTTTAGCATGCGCTATAAACTACGTCATTGGCTTTCTCGGACTTCACGGACGTTAGCGCACACGCTTTGAAATTTGAAAATTTCGACTTTCTTGTCGTGCGAACCATGGAGCACGTGAATAATATCAACCAATCACCAATAGTTGAGACGCTTAAGAAGGCTGGCTGGTATAGTTATGAAGGCATCACTAGTGAGCAGGTAGCTCAGTGTTATTGTCAGCCTTTTGTCTAGCCCTATGGCTACGCGCCGTGTTTTCCAGCATGTGATGCTGGGGCTAACTAAACTAAGTAGCTCTTCAAATGTGCTTGGTTTTTTTGGAAACATTTGAAAAAAGCTCATGGTTGAATAACATTGATATTTGCATAAAGTTTGATATTCGCCTTTACTTTTTCCATCTAAATAGATTTGCCTCATCCAAAGTCGTTTTATAGAATTTCCTTCTTTGTAATCGCCTTCTTAATAACATCAGTGTTAAGAGTCTTCTATTTAAAGCTACTATCTTTGACTAGTTTTTACATTACCGCGCGCAAAAAAGTTTAATGGAGACTGTTTTTAAACGCGCGTACGAATGCTTAAAAGTATCCGCTCCGTGTTCGCTGGCAAAACGACCGTAATGAAAATCGTCCATAATTACTTTAGCAACATAGCAGATTAATGCCATTAAACCCTCTCTAAACACTAAAAACGAATATAGGACTCGTGTACTTGTTATGAAAATATATAAGATAGTAGATTATTGTAGTTCAAATTGATAATTCGAAGCTTTGTTAATTCCTATGTTAGATTTTTTAAAAGGCTTGTAATTTAAATGTTAGTCATTTCTAACATGATGGTACATGGAATACCAAAATATATCGTTTCCATACTGTTGTTGGCTTTTGTATGACAAAAATTATGTGCTGCAACGTTTTACCTTGCAGGTGTCTTAATGCTCAGTTTTGATATAACATAATTTGATATCATGTGTGCTGCACATCCGTCAAACTTTCAAATGTTGTTCACTAGTAACTTTGCCAACGAGACTGAAATTTGCAGAGATTATTGTAAAACACCGCAGCTGCGTCAACCAATAGTTTGTCCTCAACTACCCTAACAATATTGAAACCATCCAAATGGACCAAAACTGAAGGACAAAAAACGTGGAAAAGTAAGGGTTGAAAACCTATTTTTAAACCCTATTTTATATGCACACCCACTTGTCACAATATTTATGTATGCATGATATGCCGTATTAATTTCTTTTCAATCTATTGTTTTCACGTATCATAGAATAAACTTAGCAATTTTTCCCCTCCCCTAACAAATATCACCCCGTCTACGTGTCTGATGCCACTGTATGTCACTATAAATGCAGATGTATGAAGTATTGCAAATACCATTGTTAATCATATTAAAAGAAAAATTATTCCTTGGACCAAATTGTTCGTTCACAACTTTTTAAGTTTGGACACATTGTCAAGTTATTGATTGTGATTAAAAAAATTACTAAAGTATATAGCAGTAATTTGTACCTGAATATGTTCCAAGGCTTAACTTGTATTTCAGTTTTTCACTTGTAACAGAGAAAAAATCATATTCAGCATATTTTGTGTTGCCTGCTGTATCCTCCATGTCAATGCGAAGTTTATTTTGACTTATAGACGTTAATCTGTTTATTTTTTCTAATCCAAGCCAGAATTCTGTTTTCAAGTTCCCAAAGCCATTTTTGTAATCCTGCCATCCTCTATAGAAATCAACACTACCATCAAGACGACGTTGAAAAACAGTCCAACCACCACCAGATGTCTTCATGTCGCAATATACATTGAAACTCCCTTGATCATCAGGATCAATCTGATACACACCACTTTTTCTTTCTCCTTTCTTGTAAAGTTCTGCGCAGTCTTTAACTTATTAGAAAAAAAAAACAGTAAAACTTTCAACAAATTCGTTATCTTTGAGCTTTAGTATTTTAAAATTAAAACCAATTTCAACAGAGAATTTTTCAACAAATTATTTTTGGTTTTGTTTATGAGAAAATATTGGAATTGAGTTCCATGGAATAAAAAACAAAAAGAAATTTAAATAATTTTCTTGCATGAAATGTTTTTAAACATATATGCTTCGAAGGTTTTGCTATTATAACAACAAAGCAAATATTTTTCTTGGGCAGTTTTTTTTAAAATGCAATGAATTTTTTAACTTTTTGAAAGAAATCCCGAATAACGATATCCTTTTTTATTACAATTTTGGACATGAATATGACACAAAGTCGTTGATGTTTCGTCTTTACTACGAAAATGACGTGAGATTAGCTACTAAAAAGCAATGAACGAAATATTTTTTTAGAGTTAGTATGAAGATAATTTTTTTATAGCTTTTAGACAACTGTCGAGTTCAGGGGTATTTCGATTTGTTAGAAACCCATTTATAATAGGAGTTGGTTAGGTTTGCTAATGACTGCCTCTTTTCCCCCTATCCCCACCCTCCAAAAATTGGCGATTTTTCGATAATTTTAGATTATGTCTGAAATTTGAAAACAACTGAATGTGGAGATATTCTGAGAAAGAATTTTGAACGTAGCAATTACCCGAGAATAGCATGATAAACGTGTTATCTTTAATCTGTTTCTATTTTTAGAGAAATTTGTCGTCAATTTTCATAAACTACTCTTTGAAAACAGGTAAATCGACCGATTGATGGAATTTTGTAAAAAATCAAGAAATTCTGGAAGGTTTTGAAACAGAATTTCTTCCAATAGGCATTGATGGTACACGAAAATAAACTGTTGGCAATGGATATCAACCTTGTAAACTTTAATTGGCAGTGTCAGCTATATGGAGTAAAAAACCTTCAGAAGTTAATCTTCCGTGAAATTTTACTACCTGAAGACAATGGTTATCGGACTTGTACATTACTACGCACGTATTGATGTTAGAAGTTATGATATCTTCCAAGAATTAGAAAAATAGTTTAGACATGTAGCTGAGAATACTTGGCATAGTGATTGGGATTGACTTATCATAAAATTGCCTTTTAACTAGTCCCCGTATCAAGAAGTCAAAGGAAAATCAGATGTTTGCCATTTTCGTTGAAATTTACATTATAAAAAAGAAAAATCTTTTGCTAAGTTTTTGTTTGCGTAACGTAACACGCAAACTATCTATTCGTCAATTTTAATAGATCTTCCATTTTTTATACATCATTTGTATCTATTTAAGTCACAATAATATAATTAGTTAAATAAAAGACAACTTAATGCTTTCATTACTTACCTTTCGTATTCTTCTTACAAAACAGGCCTTTATTTAGAATGTTAAAATTTGTTTTGAAGCTGAAGTTGTTTCTGAATTAATGCTTTTAAATCATTATTGGTCCTTCGAGTCCTCAAAGCTCGTTTAAACATTTCCAATGATCCTATTTGTGAATGGTGATCATGACTAGATGCCTCTCTATAACAAGGTATAGAAAAGGAAGGCAGTGCTATGGCAATTTCAATCAATTAATGGAGGTACATGTACATATATGCATGTATTAAATTTATTTGAAATCAATTGTTATCAAGAATTGAAAACATTCTTACAATGAAAACAGCATCTCTCTTTCCCCATGTGTCAAACGTCTTATGCCATTGAAGCCACAAATTTAATTGCTAAACGTCTCTTATCGTTGGTAGAGTAATAGTTGTAGGCAATTTAAAGAAATGTGTTTTAAACACTTTAATGCCTTGTAAATTAGAAATATATTCTTGTAAATAAAAATTTGTTTTGTTAAATCCTAGAATCAAAATATGTTATGTTCTTATAACAAAGGGAAGTAATGCTCTTTTGATTTTATTTCAGCAAAATTTCTTTCGAGTTGAACTGAAAATAGAGCGATTCCTATCATTGGAAAAATTGTAAAATTAATTTTCGATGACTCATCAAAAGTGTCATAAATATTTTCCTAAATGTCATCCTAGAGAGTAGCTGCAACTAATTAAATAATTTTGCAGCTTAAAGTATGTTTTAATAGCTTTATACTTGGATGTTGTATGTCGATGTTATTAATAAATTACTATACTTCACAATTTTCCATAGTCTATTTTTCTATGTAACTACATTTTAGTCTATGTAATTGCTTTACCTTACAATATTTAGTTAGCGAATATAGAATTTAAAGAATAATATCACGTGTTTTACTCACGCCCAACAATAGAATCATCAATAAATTTCTAATGGTGGGAATGGAATTAATTTACCTCGTCGACAGACATTGTTTCAATGCAAATGCCGTAATTAGTAAACCCTTTAATTACTTCCCAATTTTTGTCTTTCGAATTTTGATCGTTTCCGTGTTGTTGCCTTACGACAACGCTGTATGGGAGAGGAAAGGGTTCAGTAAAAAGATATGTTGATATCTATTCATAATTAAGCCTGTACTGGGTGATTGAAGTAGATCGTGATTGATTTTGAATTTAAACATGGTAAAATAACACCTCGATTGCCATCCTAAACAAGCCTATAGCATGTTTTGAAATACAAATATAAGAGAATATTTGGATTATAATATTTATACACTATGTCAATTGTGTCATTTCATTATGAAGAAGACCAGTTCGTTTATATGTATATACTTATAATTGCATATTTAATATTGCATTAATATGATGAAAAACAGACACAAAAATTTATGTAGACGTGTCAGCAGTCATTTTGCCCTTTCTACTCTTATAATCAACTACACTTCGCATTCAATTCATAGCCACATACGTTAAAAATTATACGCGGATTAAAATTAACGCGATTGATTGACTACAAGACACAATTGCAGCTAACTGAACAAGGGTTGTTTAAAATAGTCAATAATTTTCTGCCAAAAAAAAAACAAAGACAAAGACGTTTCTGCTGATGAACATGGTTGATTTTTTAAATCAGCATGAATTAGGTAGCCACAAGTATGCTGCTGCTTTAAGGGCAAACGAAAAATAGGTCTTTTTTTGTCTTGTTTATACAATTCAATCGAAAATAATTTTGGTTATTCAAGAACCGTCAGTTTTATGTTTTCCTTTCGTTTGACGGCTTCCAGTTTGTAGGCAGAAAGAAGAAATTACTATGGTGATTCCTTTTACTTCAGCATTCAGAAGAGTGCATGATAAAATATCAGCAACTAGAGAAAACATTTAGCTACAAATCTAGCAGTGTTCGGCATACGTTGGATTACGCTGAATGTAATTGTCGTCTCGTCGTGCCGTCGGTCATGTTTATGTTTCAGTCCAAGTTCTATTGTTCAGTTTCCTTTTTAAAAGGAGAAAATGCAGCAAATCGAAGCGGGGAATTTTAAAAAAAGCCAAAAGCCAAAACCAAAACCCCACACAATTTAAATCTTATACATTGAATCTTTTCTCTATGAAGAGGCTTGGTGTATTTTAAAAATCATCTAAAATTTACCTGTACATAATGGCAAATACAACAGAAACAACCAGCATAGACAAGAAAAAAGAACTGGCCATTTTTCCAAGGAAGTCAATTAGTTGCAAAATAACTTTACCTTGCACAAACACTTTCAGTGTTACACTAAACCCTGATTTGCTATTATGATTTTGTCATAATGGCATGTTCCTAGTTATGTAGCTCTCTTAGTTATCATGAGTTTTGCTGAAACGGATGTCGAAGTAAGATTAAACATCCTGTTTTTAAAAAAGGGAGATAACAGAAAACAAGATAATAATCAGTATTCTTTCATGTTTTGTGCAAAATTTTACGAAGCGATCATCAGCATGAAATTAGCGACAGTTTCAACGAGGGAAAGGTTTGTACTAAAGGGTAGAGCTGCAGAGAATTGCATTTTTCTTTATGGTAATTACCTAGAAATAAAGGTTCATAACTATTTATATGACAAAAGACATTTGCACGTGAGAAAAGCAAAACATGAAGTAAAACTCAATGTTCTAGTGTTTTTTTCACTCCACTTTATACTTTTCTACATCGCTTATGGAATTGTAAAAAAAGTTTACTGCATTTTCTCATCTAATATCAAAACTCTCATTGGTGTTTTCTTCGGTATATATTTTTGAAATATTTTTAAAATTACGTCGTGTGGAATGTTTTTCATTATGACCAAAAACGTGTCTGAGCCAATCAATCCCAAAAAACAAAACCAAAACAAAACGTTTTTTGAAAACTATAGCCACAAAGCTCTCAATCATATGCATGCAACAAAAACACAAGACATTCTTTATACAATGAAAACCATAATGTATTCTAAAACAATTTATGGTTCAGTAACTGTACACTGTGCACATTGCAAATACAAAAGCAACAACCAGTATGGTAAATTACGAAAAAGAGCAGGCCATCTTTGCAGAGAGAATTCGTTGCAAAATAATTATAACCTCACCACAAACACTTTTAGTGTTACGCCAAACACTGTTTTGCAATTATAATATTTCATAATGGAATATTTCTATTAGTGTAGCTCTCTTACCTATCATGAATTTTGCTGAAACGGATGTTGACATAAGATTTAGACTACATCATACTAGAAAATATTTAATAAGTATTTCATCATTTTATGAGCAAAATATTACACGAAACCATCAGTATGAAGTGATATATTAAACAAAGGTGAGGTCTTTACTAAAGGGCAAATGATTGTATATATTTTTTGTTAACAACTAAGGAAGATATATTTATAAAATATTTATTGCATGCATGCATGGCATAAGACATTTTCACTTGAGAAAAGCAAGACACGTATTGGATTACTTTTCGAAATGCTTGCATATTGAAATGCGTAATTCATATAATAAAACTCGGTTCTCAATGCTATTTGTCCATCTCGTACATAGATTTTTAATTTGCTTACAAAACCTTTACGGCATATTTTGATGAGTAGTTGTATAAAAATGACTGCTGGCTCATTAGGTTTAAAATTTTTTCTGGGCCAGTGAAAGTGACCTATTTACTTCGGAAGCAACTTTTGCTATTAAATCCATGAACACACTTTATTTCAAGGGAAACAACTAAAGAAGAACATGCATATGTAAATACCCCCGATTATCGATATTGTGCAGCCCCTGATTCAATCATTAACTGAAAGAGAAAAAAAAGGATTCAGAAATTCGATCGAAAGTCCACTAATAATGCCACGGTCACTCTTATAACCTTTTTCACATCGAAATTGTGCCAGAAAAATTTCCCTAGAAAGACTTTGATTTTGTTAAAAAGCTGTTGAAATCTATCTTTGTTCTTATATAAAACAAGCACTAAATGAATGCTCAAATTATTAAAATGCGCTTTGATTATGATTGTCCGATCAATGATTGTCATTATTGCAGGTCATATGCAAATGCTCAATTGATGACTTCTTCAATGCACACAAGATAAGGATCTCATGAACTCATTCGTGTAGCGTAAATTAAATTGAGTTAGAGATTGTATAGGTCGATGTATGTTAGACAGTCTCATGCTAAATTAGTTCCACTTTTTTTTGACGTCATGAACACATGCATTAAACTGTTTCTCTCGAACGTATCACTATGTAACACATTTCTAAGCCCTTCATGATTCAGATCAAGTTTCAGTTGCTCTATATAGGCCTAGTGATATCACTAACTCGATGTACAAACTTCTACAAAATATGTGTCATTAGAGCTTAGTATGTCAACTTGTAAAAACGCACTGCTTCCAAATCAACAGTTTTTCAATTGAGCCTTCAGCAAGTACTTTGTTTTCGACAGCATATTTCAGGAGAGCATCAACAATGACGTTTAATATCATCACCACGATATGTTATCCACACATCACTATGACAAGGCGATCTATGTTTCAGAATATATCCATCGTTTTTGCATAAAATGCCTGATACAAAACACAAACAGCTACCTTCAACTGTAATCTTTCCTATATTACGCAACCCTTGACAACACCTCATAAGCATTTCTGATACGTTAACTTTAATTCACAACAAAATCTCCGTGCTGTCCCTAACTTCTAAACGACTTACGATGAAATAGGATATATGTCATGTCGAAAGAAAGCTTACTCGTCCTGTTTTCAAGATTCAAGGAAATTACTTTATGCAATAGCTAATGCACAAAATATGTTGACTATAAAACACCAAATTTTCAAACTATATAATTTTCATGCTGCGTAAAATGCCTTACCAATGATAATGAAATATATTGTTCTCGGTGGAATATATTTCGCACATTTGAATCCCCCCCCCCCTCCCTCTCTTCAATTACAATCTTGTTTGTTCCTGCAAACACGATTTTAGAAATATCATTTCTTCTATAAGTTTCCAGTGCTAGACTGTTACACAAAATAAACTTTGCCTTTCAATTTCATATTTAAAATAGCACTTCAACAGTGCCATTTGGTTATGAATTTCCAAAGAATAAGATTCGAGGCCAGTTTATATGGAGCCGAGTTACACGACTAGGCGAGTAGCTCGGCATACAGCACCAAGTTCTCGTCTGTTTTATTAATTACTTGATTAACTTGACTGACTGTTTACATAAGACATCAGAGTAACTCCCCTTGATAACAGTGGTGAGATCTCGGCAAATTGAGTTTTTTCGTTGTACCATATGAGCAGGATTGAACGGGATACTCGGTTAGGCTAGAAGAGTAGGTAAGAAGCACACATGCTTCTATACGTTCATACGCTGTAGCGCAAAATGCTCACATGTTCATTAAATTACGTCTGTGCAACATGTCAAGCTCGAAAGGTCAATAGCACTCGTGTGCTCGCGAATAGCTCAAGAGCAATGCGACAAACTTAAATTCATTCTACTTTTGAATGCATTATTTTGCTTGCAAGTTGAAAATATTTTATTGGCTTTCCTCGAAAGAGCTTTCTCACACAAAATATCCGTTTTGTAGGAATCCTAACCTTTCTTTTACGACGAATCAAATAGTTAGCAATTAGGGGTGTTTCTTAAGCATTGTAGAAGTGACTGTCTTTTGTTGACAGCAGCCACGCTTATTTTCTCAAACAACAGTTGTAATATATAGTTAAGATGGCTGTTTCTCAAAGGGTAATAAAGTATTAACTGGTGTTTCCCAAGATTTCACAATTATTCCTCTCTTATTTATACAGTGTTTTTTATTGATATTACGCAGGCGCTAAATTATTCAAAAATCCTTAAAAATGCAGATGATATAGTTCTTTATGGGAATAGTGAAGATTTAGACAGCAATCAAACAAAATTCAGTAAGGACATTGATGCTGTTGCTGACTGGTAGGATGACACTGAATTGATAGTAAATTAAAAGAAATGAAACATTGAATGTCTCATATTTGGAGCAGCAAAAAGATTGGTAAAGTTAAACGACTTATTTTCTATTTACTACCATGCTGAGTGAAAAAATATATGAGACAAAAGAATATAATAATCTTGGGTTGGAATTGAATAGTACTTTCAATCTGGATTCTAACTTTTAAATAAACTTTAAACGTGCATCTGGAAGGCTGTGACTGCTTGCAAAAAGTTTGTCTTAAATGTTAATCAACAAAAGCAATGTATTAATCCAAGTTTTTACGTAGCTTCACTTGTTGTGATATACTCTAAATTAAATTAACTGAAACAAAGATGAAGAACATCTCAATTTTTCAAAAATATGCTGCCAAAATAGTATCTTTCGCCAATTTTTCTTTGGTAGATCTTTCCTTGGTTATCCAACGTAACTGTGAAAGAGCTAGTGAGGTTGTACGAAAATGCCTCTTTAAGGACATATGTCTTCTTTTTCAAAATTTTCATGATTATTATAATATCGTGGCGTGGTTTATCAGGTACCTGTCAGTGATCACTGTATGACGTATCTGGGTTTTGCATTAAGCTTTCTGTTTGACTAAATTTTTCTACTCATGGGGTGGCGTCTGAAGGAGTTATGAAACCGATGAACATACTGGCAAGCAAAGTGGGCAATGGCTTCAACTAGTCTTTTTCAAGAGTGCGGAGTTAAAAGGCAGTTTCAAGGTGAGGGAGGCAAATTTGTGCCACAACGATGAAAAAAAAAATAAAATAAAAATACATCTGAAATGGGGAAAATTTGAAACGTCATTCATAACAATAACATTGCACAACATTCTCAACCTTCACCGGTTTACAATAGCTTCACTTATAGTGACGTCACTACTTGAAAGAGACCCTACTTCCCCACCCCAAAAAGCTTACGCTCTCAGGTAGTTGAGCTGAAGATGTCACTCGTAGAAAACACTGTATGAAGTATTGCTATAAACTTGGGGTTAAACTTGCAAATGTTATTTTGACCACACTCTCTAAAAGATGATTATGCCATATATTATACAAACATGGATGAATTACAAGTTGCGAATAGTTGGGGATGGGAATTTACCCACTACCTATAACGTGGTGATCTTTTTATAAAGGAAAGCGGAAGAAATAATGTAAAAACAAATAGAACAAAAATTAACCTCATCAAAATGAAAATTCATATATCATTCATTGAATGATAGTCAAATTGACTGTCCATTCCTCATATCCCTATCAGCAGTAAATTTCATAACTCGAGCTAAAGTGAGAGTCTTAGATGTAGTCGAGTTATGGTGAATTATTCGTGATCATCGTATTTGTTTTTAATGATTTATTTCAGATTTGTTCATTTCTGGCCGAACCAGCGTGCAAGGGCTGTTTAGGGATTACTGCTGAATGATATACATAACGTCAACGAAACTGCAAATCTTCTGAAAAGGCAAAGAACAAATGCCAAATTCTTGTCGACAATCAACGTGACAGATAACTGAATTTGACGACTTGAATTCCATGTAGAAAATTCACGCCTTCTAGCAACATGCAGAAAAGTTTGACAGCAAATCAAAAAATTTTGCCGACTACCGAGATCATATGTAAAACAAAATATTAACAATATTTGCAGAAAAGGTGCAAGTGCAACATAATGCAAACAAACGCTCACTGATATTATTTTATTAAACGATATCGGCTGTTTGACTACCACTAGCCTCTCTGTAGTCAAACAGCTAAAAGCTCGTTTGATAAAATTATTATATCAGTAAAGTTTGATCACATTATAAGTATGTGTATTGTTGCATGTTTTAGATATTCACTGATATTAAAAAGAACTCTGGGCATGTTTATGTTAATTCGATTAAAAAAACACATTATTTACATCCATTTAACCGTCGATGTGTATCGACGAACTTGTACTTGATAATTATATGATAGAATGTTTTGATGCTTTTGTACATCGATTAAACGTCTTCAAAGAGAGTTTTGATGAAACCTGAAATTCGGTGAGAATCTCATTTTTGACTTACGCTGGACAGTTGGTGCAAACGCAATAAAGTTTTCCTTTTCGAACACTAGTGGCTTCATGATATTTACTAATAAAGTAGAGTATACAAATCAGAGAATTCTAGATACGAAAAAGAAAATAGATGATAACCACAATGTTAATAAATAGCTACGACATGGGGAATTTATGGCAATAAAATGAAGTAGATTTATAAAACTATTATTTAAACAATATACTATATAATTCATATTATTCAGATAAAACTTCATTACTTCAAAAACCCTTTATGATGCTTAATAATTTATAAAAATAGCGAAGCTTTGACATTCATTGCAATAATTGGACGATAAAAATATTTTAGCCTTCTTGCTGTATATACAATGCATGACATTACGCCTTCTTAAAACTGCACTTTCCGGGGGGGGAGTTCGGCATCAAAGATTGTGAGATTTGCTGCACGTTATTTTGCATCATTTGCGCAGGTAAAACAGATAATTCCAAGGTAGTGGATGGCGATAGTGACTAATGGCCCCACTGAACACGCTATGGATACCCTTTCATTCATGGTTCATGTAAAGTCATATGTTTTGTAATGTGATGCGGTGAATTAAATGCTCGTCACATTACAAAACTACGTTTCATAAGTTTTCTTATTTGGTCATTTATTGTAAGAGCATGTGTATATTGGGCCTATAAGAACAGAAATAAGGTTCAAAAGTCGTATCTGCTCTTGTACGGCAAAAGGTGTCCACGTACTCCATTAAGACGCAGAACAATACAAGCATATCTTCTTTGCAACTCATCCGAAACATTGATGAATAAATTTTGAAAAATATTGAATAATTTTGGGGAATTTTTGAAACATGACCAGCTTTACTGTTGTTATTCACATCATACTATTCGTATCTACAGAACGTATACGAGTGCTCTGGTCATTGTGAAAGCATATTCTACACAGCTCTGCAAGATTATTGATGTTTAAACACATTAGGTACGACAATATATTTATGTCCTTCATCTCCTCTGTTCTTTCTAGGTCTTCGAAATCATGCTAAAAGAAGATAGAACCGAATATTTGCTGTTTATCTCTTTCACCTATTGTTTTTCTGGGGTGCGAAAAATGAGATTTCTATTAATTATAAGAATGGAATGTATCATAGCACCCGTTTCGCTCATTCTAAATGGGTATTACTCAGAGTTCTAAATTTTAGAATGCGGAAGATAGCCAATTTAGATTGCTTTCTGTGCTATCTAATAATGGATGCGGTGTGATGTTGTTGTACACTATTCTACACATAAGGATAATAATATCTGAGATCGTCGCCATTTTGGTTTCCAAACATACACTAATAATCTATAACAAGGATTATTTAAATACAATGAACAACAGACCTGAAAAGTACAACAAACTTTCAAGAGAGCAAATTGATGCTCTTAATTACTATTTTGAGAATGGCATGAAATCTACTCTGTGTTTTGAGCTGATAAAAACAGCCGCCGAAGAAACGTCGTTGTCTGTGGACAAGGTCAAGGTGAGAACGAGCTCTTCTTTAGTCGTCCGCCGTCTTTTAAAAATTTTTCTGTATTCAGTAAACCAACTGCGAAACCAGCGCCATCAAATCAAAGCCATACGTATCTCAATCACATCCCTAAAGTTGTATTTCTACTCCACAGTAATTTGTATGAAGTTCTACTTTAAACTTTCCTTTTTCAAAAAGCACATTGTTACTATCAAGTCGTCATACAACAAGAATAAACCAAATTACAATTTACTACTTTCAAATTATTATCTTCAATTACTGTCTTTAATTTACTGTCTTCAAGTTACGTTAAGGACCGTTTGGTCCCACGTACAACATTCAACAACAACAATTTGTCTTTACTCTTATTAAAAACAACACCCTTTCAAACGTCACTTCCTGTTTTCCATTCCGTCCGTAGCGGCAATTCCTACGGTAGCCACACACATTCTTATAATGTATTGTGATATACAATGGACATTCTTTATGTACAGAGTTATAGGCTGTGAAACACAGTAACTGGTGCAGCTTTATTGTAACACTTGATGTTATAATGTCAGTAAAAATTTCACAAAATTTGTTTGATACTGCATGTTTTGAAATTATTCAAAAGCTTCTTCACAACGTACATTATGCTTTTTTTCAGAAATGGATTGGCAACAAAGTTGCTTCTGTCAAAAGAAAATGTCAATCTAATAATTCGGAGTCACCCCTACCCTCATGTAATCCACCAAAAGTCCCCAAACCACCACCCAGATTACCGGGGTCAAGCGGATATAATCTATTTTGCTCAGAATTTTTTAAATCATGTGAATGAAATATTAAATCACTTTAGTATAATCAATAAGGGTTTAAGGAATGTTACCCATCAAGAATTTGCTATGATGAAAGCCTTGACAAATTTATCCATTATTGCAAATGGATTGGTCTTGGAGAATCCGAGCAAAATAAATATGTACAGAAAGCTAATGACATGAAAAACAACCCAGTGACATTAGATGATACTCAAAGAACAAAATTGGTTGATCAGCATATGAAACTTTTAGCTGAGGAGGTAACAGTCGTTTTATTAATTAATTTTGCAATGAATAGCAGAGGTAGCATTAAGTAATTAGAATAAATTAGAATAGGCTATTGATTGGGGAGACTTTAGTCTCTGGAAATGTACATAATTCATGGTATTCTGATAAAGGAAGTTCATATTGCCTTAACATTGTATGCATTTCTAATAGTGTTATGTTGAGTAAAACTCTTTGTTTTGAGCATGTATTTTTTGTGCAAACATGGTTGCAGTGATTACCAGATAGAAAGTTATTTCTTATTGCAAACTTGTTTTTCTTTTGGCATGAAATTTGACTTGAACGTCATCTGGCATGAAATTTTTTTGTATTCTGGTTGTGTGGAATGTATCAGTTGAACTGTTTCATAAGGCTATGAAAGAATTAATGAAGAAATGATTTAATAATAATAAACTATATTTAATGGTAGTATGAAGTTTAAAGTTTTTGTGAAATTGAAAATTTATACAGTTACTAAATGCTGTGAAAAGTGATTGTAAAATTCTTTTGGTTCCAAGAAGATTAATCACTGAAGAGATGATTGTTGTTGCTGCTGTTGCTCATATTTTATGACAATATTTATACTTCACTGTCTTAATCACAGATGTAATGCAGACATATATGTCATATAATTTGGGATATGTAGAATAGTGTTTGGATAACAAAAGATTCTGTTTAATTCTCCATCAGTAATGATGATCATTACAATAGCATTGATGGTATAGCATTATATTTGTAGAAATAATAATCATCATAGCAATACCAACAACAAGAGAAACTATTTATAGTAAATAGAAAATAGTAGCAATAATAATAAAAACAAATGTCATCTTATGCCATTTGTTAAAGTCCATATTGTTGCAAACTATACATAGCTTTTTGCAGTACTTATGCCTAATGTGACCATTATCAATTATTTTACTTTTCTTTTAGTTCAGTTACTTGGAGTATCTTGGTTGCCAGGCCAGCTGCTTACTGGTGAATGGAAAAAAAGAACTTTATGTCCTTGGTTCATCAGGAGGAAAAAGATTTGTTCACAATGAACCAGCAGTTTTGTGCAAGTTTCAAGCAATGTTTGGTAAAGAGTAAAATAGGAATAAAGTTTAACTTCTATTGATACGTAAGCACCAGTTTCATGGATACCAGTTACTGGATGGTACACAAGTAGTTACATGTGACTAAGTTTCAGAGCTTTACTATAATGTCATGTTACTTATGGTTGCAAAATGTTTATCCCATCTCAAAATAGCATATTTCTAACGGTAAATATTAAAATATTTTTGATATCTGATAAAGTGGTGTACGTATATAATATCATGAAACCATTTGCTACACTGTGTTTCACCCCTTTTGGCAATCACCAAGTGAATGACAGTTTAGTTGATGCTTTATTTTACTTTTATGAATTTATATTTTGCTCAATCTATAAAGATATTGAGCACGCTTTTATGACGAAAATTCACAAACTATAATTTTATATTGACAAGCCTGCTTCGTGATTTCTCACTCTTCATTAAATTCTCTAAAAAGAGTGTAAAATCACGAAGCAAGCTTTTGGGATAAAATTGTAGTTTGTATATAAAAAATTTGTATGCTATATTTGGTAGATGTAGACCGAGAAAAACAGAAATGGACTCATGAGGATGTAAGAATGCTCTTTAACAAGAAGTATAGTAAGTTAATTTTTTATTTATTCTTGTACGCAGGTCTTCACCATTGAGAGTGACGTGACCATTCAGGTGTAATTTTAACCACCACAGGCCTAGATAAAGTATTTCACTCTATGGCTGCAAGTTTAAAAAAAATATTTTTTGAATAAATTTTTCATTAAATACTTTTGAAAACAGTATAATGTTGTTAATAACAGTTATGTACAAAGGTTGCCTGTATATTCCTGAATGGTAGTGTTTACCTTACAGTGATAGTTTAATTTTACCTTTTGATACACCTGCATAAAGAAATCTTCTCTGTTTTTTAATAAAAAGTATATGGAAGATACAAAATTTTTTCCTGTGAGTAATTTTGTAAAAATTACCGTTTTTACAGTCATGTTGTTAAGTCATTATGTTCGTTAGTTCTTGTCAGTGAGCATTTTTCTTAAAGGTGAAGCAAAATATGTGACTGGTTCTTGCGTTCCATATCTTTCTGGTGGTTTTCATGTTGAAGGACTACCAGATAACATTCGCCTAAAGAAGTCACGACAATATGGCTCAAAGGAAATACAGAAAATCATGGACTGCCAGGACAGTATTTCCATCATTCTTGAAACGTCAGAATGTGCACCTTTGCAAGATTTTGGTAAAGACTGCAAGGAATTGCTTAGTAATGTATTCGGAAAATGTGACTTTAAAGTATCAAAAGAAAATGTGGAGGTATTGGATATTGAGACACATAGCATTTCTGAAATCAAAGAAATAATATCAACACACTGGAAAGTGTTATGTCCAGAAGCTTTGACAGAGTTAAAAAAATTGAATGCATACGTGTCTCAGGCAAATCATTTCGTTTTGCCTGTGTACTGTGATGATGAGGAAAGTCAGTTCTGGCTTTTTCATTTACAGGATCTCTACAAGCTCTGCACCAGATAAGCGCAAGAGGTAAATTGACAGGATGTTGGCTAAATCATGAGTCAGGCAATACCTTCCATCTTATTAAAAAAGGAAACAATCTTTGGAAAAAATTATTAAGGACAATGGCAATGTAATTTTTGAGACTCATAGGTTTACTGATTATACCCAAACCTTCATATTGAACAAGTCCTTTGAAAGGAAAGTTACTCAAATTTTATCAAAACAGGGATACATATAGTTTTCAATTTCACACAAATGAAAAAAAATTCATTGTTTACAATGGTAACAGGTAGCACTGCAATATGTGCATTGTAATCAACTCAGTTTTTAGTTTTAGTTGGATTGTAAATAAGTCAGTTTTAGTTGGATTGAACATGTTTTTTTAAAAGGTAATATTCTTCTATTCACATATAAGCCATGCAGAATGTCTAATTCTATAATTAAAATTTCGAAGATTAAAGCCCAAAAGTAAAAACTACATTATATAGAAACTACACAAAGACATGCACAATTCACTGGATGGACAAATAAGATATCATTTTTGTAAAAATAACTGTAATAATTGAGATACTTATGCATTAGTAAAAAATATTTATGTTTGTGCAATATGTTTTAAACGTCTTGCTATTGACAATGCATTGCAACCAGAAGAAATAGCTTTGGACAATTGAGTTAATTTCTCTTGCTGGCGTAATGCACATGTTTCTTTTATTGCAGGAGAGTAGTTACTTTATGTAGCAAGATGCCAAAGTCTAAGCAGTCTTGCTGACTTAAGTTGTTGTCAATACTTCCACATAAGGCTTTGACTTCATTAAGGTTCAGAAATACTGGCACCCAAACTTTTTTTTCTTTTGTTTCACAACAATAATGTTTTGAACTCCAAGACCTCCATGAGCAAATCCACAAGAATGCAACAATTCTATGCCTTCCCATATCTTAATTAATAAAGATATCCACTCGGCAAACGCGATTCCGTAACTATAGCACAATCCTTCCAAGGACATGTATACTCCAGTTCCTACATGACCATAAAATTTTGTTATTAAAATGAATGGCTTTTCATCCTGACAAATACCAATTAAGATTGGAAAACATGGGTGAGATGGTAAGCTAAGAATAGTTCTTGCTTCATCAATGACATCAAACTCAGATTTCCTCACTGCAACTGCCATTCCTCTAAACCAACATAACTCCATGCTATCAAAATTCCCATTTGGGAATGAATATGTAGGCTTCTTTGATGAGGAACGTAGCAATTCCGACCGATTGAAACTCATGCAATCAGGTAATCCACATAGCATTTTATTCTCAGTTGAACAATCTATGAAATGAGACAAGAAAATAAAGTTTGGGAAAATCATTCCCCCCCACCCCCCCAAAAAAAGGTTCTCAATATTACATACAAATAACACCAAAAATTAAGCACTTCCTCAAATTATTCTTATCGTGTGCCTCTGAAATTTATGTTAATTAGGGACTGCGCTAGCTATTTTAAACCATACCATTTTCCGTATGACATTGGTTAACATTTCCAATGGCGTCGATGTGGCTAATGCCAGAATAAAAGTAGACATGATTGCTATGAATTCGCTTCACCGTAGGAAAACACTTTCGTACAATGAACCCACACTCTCGAACAGATATACTCTTATATTTATTTCTCAACACTTTTAGAACATCTGAGCATTTTACGCGACATAGGGAATCTTGATGAAACAGAGTTGACAACCTATAATAAAGTCATATATAACGATCAAGGACACAAGCGACTGCGTTCACGAGCTTCTCGAAAGTGAGACGGTTTATATTTTCTTCTCGATGCATCTTTTTTCGGCATTGCTTCAACTCAAATGACATAAATATGGGCAGTACAGTTTATAAGAGTATGCAACATATGTGAGTGATGTCCATTGTCCATATACAAAATAAAAACAATAGTACCCGCTCGGTGATTGGTCTATAGCCGTGTGTGCATTAACCTGTGCAAACCGACTTCAACTCAACCAATCAAATCAATCTATTAACCAAAAAAAATTTGCATATCGATGTAAATTTATCTGTTTCGAATTATTGTTTCGTATCATTGTATACAAGAGGTAAAAACTGTTTTTCGTGTTTGAACCATTGCACTGGCTTGTGCAAGCCTTGAAGCCGTTTGTGGGAACTCGAGCAGATGCAATCGTGCAAACCAAAACCTTCGGTCTCCTGCTTGCACTGATCTGCTCTCAAGTTTTCCCAAAGGTCTCATTGGTTTGCATAAGGCAAATTGTATTTCTCAGATGATATATGGGCATATGTGACGTAAACGATCTAATAAATGCCCTATATTAAATTAACACCTTATGCATATTAAATGCCCCCCCCCCTCCTTGCAACGCTACTTACTAATAAAGTCCCGTCCTCGATAGACACCCACCACCTTCACAACATTACCTTTATGATATATTAATTATAGTGGGTTCACAATTTGGCTTATAAGAAGTTTAGTTTGTCTTAGTTTTGTTTTCTTTGTTCACACAAACAACTAATATACACGTCTCTCTTTTCATTTCGCTGCACCACAACATCTAGAATTGATTAAACGCCCTGGCCGTTGATAAATTCTTTTACGGTACCAACGAACACTCAAAATAAAGCAAAATATATATCATAAATGAATTTCACTTTTAACATTTCGAGAATTCCGCTGCGTCGACATTTTCACTTTACGGTGCTTTTTGTGAAATAAACAGCACCGCATAATCCAATATCATCGAGCATATGTGATTGTTACACAAAAGTATGCAGTAGCCAGTAGCAATGTTTTGTTACAGCAAATAGTTGACAGTTGTGGATTTAAATTTTTTTAACAAATTATGTTTCAAATAAAATATTGATTTTTTTAGTTAGTACAACGACCCTTATAGCATGGACCTTATTAGTAGCAGAGTATGTAGCATCTTATAATAAAAACAACCCCCAAAAAACCGATCACGTTCTTTTCTTAACATCAGAATGTTACTTTAAAATGTGATTGTAGGGAGGGTTGGTATTGCGCAGAGAGTATACGTGCAATGATTACGGTAGGCGTGCAACATGACAAGAGTGTTCGATCTGTAAATTGGCTTACGTGTTCTGTGAAATGGAAGCAGTGCTCAGTTACGTAGATTAATAATTTTGAGTTTTATATTATTTCAATACAAAAGCGTATTCGGATTCATTTCTCATTTTCCTCTTACAGCGGCAGTGCCATCAAGGGTGCCGAACCAGACCGCACTCTCTCGTCAGCATCGTTTCGTTAGCTTGAACATCGGTAAAGTTAGTCATCTGTTTGGAGCAGGGGCGGATCTAGGATATTTTAAACATCAGTCATAAAACGTCGGAGGCGCTCCGCACCTGGGGGTCTGAGGCTATCTCTCCTGAGAAATTTTGAATTTCAGAGCCTTAAAAATGCCATTTTCAGCGTTTTAGAGCATTACAAAATGTATTTTGTGGGCATCGTTTTTGCGTAAATACAACAAATTTTGGTTACGTTTTTTTCAAAAAAAAAATGAAGTGAACAATACTTGAATGTTTTGCCAAATGTTTAGGCTCATTATTATGCCAAATATATGGCTCATTAGCATGTCTAGGAACGTAAAATTTATTTTACAATAATGCTATATTCAAAAACAGATATAGCCTTTAAAAATTTCTACCAAGTTGTCAGGCATAGACCCCCCTAGAGACCCTCATTTAAACGTCTATGTAATGAGTTAAGTTAGAAATTTGGTACTACAAGTGACAGTTCATAGATATAGAAAAGCTCAGACTTCAAACCATGCAAGTTTATTGTAACCCTTTACCCATCTCCATATCAGTATTAGCAAATTCACCTTTTGAGAAAAAACTCAAAATTTTTTTCTGCCAAAGAACAAGCAAAAATTATCAGAGTGAAAATTTGCAGTTAAGGACAGCTTAATGCCCTAAATGATTATTAGGCATTTCACTTGACTATTATCTTCTTCAAGGTGTGCTATATAGCAATCACTAGTAGCATTGTATTATCAAATACAAACAGAATGTAACCAACATGTCTTTAATTATATAATTACATGAATGTTAAAATTGGTTCATGTGTCATGCTTACTGGTTATGATAAATATCTTTTCATATGATCAAAGCTCGTTTAAATGTAAATCTGAAATAATTTAGTCTAGAAATTATAATGATCATCAGAAAAATTACCTAGTGATCATGAAAATACTTTGCTGTTTTGCCAAATTTCAAGGTTTATCTGCATACATAGGAAGACATTTTCACTTTATAGAAAATGCTTTCCATACATCAATAGCCCTTTGGAATTTATGGCAAACAATCTGGTATGAGCCGTGGATTAACACACCTTTACATCTCTACATGAGGTGTTCAGTTAGAAAAGGGACAATATGTGACATGGGACAACATTTCATGCATGTGAAATACTCAGGTTTAATACCATTTCAGTCAAATTGCTTCATGGATCAGAAGACTCAAAATCACACGTTATAGTAAACAGCTTCTCATGTAATCAATGTTAGTTTTCTCAAATCTTAAACAATATGTAGTATAACTGTCCAATGATTGAATGATCAATGATCATAAACTGAAAAGCCCCAAACATTTGTTTATGATAAAGTAAATAATAGTATGGCGCCTTATGGCTACAGATTTTTTGTCCATTGAAATATATTTGCAGGAATGTAGGATTTCGCTGCCATATAACGGCCACGATTCCCCAAGCACTAAAGAAATCATAGCTAAAAGTCCTTCGTCAACAACAATTTTAGAAGCATAAATCTGCTTACCATACGCCATATTGACATAAATCGCATCACACACTCGCATAAATTGACTTTGATATATTACATTCATGCATACACTTCACTTGTCCTTTACTTACGATTTTGGATGTAAATTTCTGCTGATAAAACTCAAAACAACGTTGGCTTGCTTTTTAACATCAATGACTGAAATGTCGCTCGCGAGATCGTCTTTGCCAAGCATTTACAATTCATCCATAAACTTTTCGCCCTCTTGAAAAAATTCCCAGTTTGGAAAGCAGCATTCATGTCAATATATGAATTTGTAAAAGATATCCATAAATTCCATCTGATTGTAGTTTAGTTTCTATCATGCTTTAGAAAATTATTATGAAACGATCAAACATTCAATTCAGACAGTGCGCTTGACTATGTTAGTTCAGTTGGCTATCAGTCGAAATAGGTCAAACCAATCACAGTAAGACAAAAATTTAAACGAACCAATTACACGATAGCAAGTGGACTCCCTTATAGGTCCGGCCACCCCGCTTATCGGTCGAGATTATTCCAGATCGTCCACTGATCTGGCTATTGACCAATGAAATAAGCGTTTTTGGCGTTCTTACACTCCTTTATCCGTCGAACCAGTCAAGCCACCCCGCTTATCAGTCAGTTATTCCAGGTCAATTAAAATTCAACTGACCTGGTTACCAAGGAGATATTCATTGGATTAGTCATTAGTTTTCAATAATAAATAAAGCTGGATTTTTATCACGAAGTAAATGCGATAATAAGGTAAGAATAATTAATGAATTTTTAATTGATATGAATAGGTAATTTTTGAGTTTCAAACATCAGTAGCGCGACGGTTTTGACATACTCTAGATCCGCCCCTGGTTTGGAGTTAATCTCGAGCAAAATATGAAACATGGGAAGGCTTGTAACGTTAAAAGACAAATTGGATGATTTAGACGGACAAATCATGAAATTCGGTGTTTTCAAAAACTCGCCCCAGACCCCGTTGCTCAACTGACAAAGCTTTGGATACGTCTCGGCTATTTTATATAATATGAATGCTCACAATTTTAGATGAATTGGGTTGGGCAGAGAGAGCTAATTGGTTGGGATATATGTCGCATATAAACTCTTACTTGTAGGACATTGATAAATAATAAAGAACATAGTTCTTTCACAATTCAACGACAGGTCAAAACTTCCGGTGTTGTACAGAAGACGAGAAAATGACTGTGCACTAACATGACGTCACAAAACCAAATGTTTGCGTGATATCAGTTATACTAGATACGTGAACAACTTAAATTACATAATAAGTACATAAAAAGTAGCTATTCGTTTACGAATAGTAGCTATGTCGTCTATTCAATGTCACTGTCCACTTCCGAGAGCTCTTCGATGTTTTCATCTTCAGTATCGGATTCCTCATACAGTGAGCATTCAGATTCATTGGGAATGTTGACATCATTGGTTAAGTTGACAATCTAAGCATGGAGAAGAAAAGTTTCTCCAAGCGGAAGCTCAAAACTTTTCTTCAAGCTGAACAACTCATTCCGCAATTTGATTTTAAATCTTATCAGTTCATTCTTTGAACCAAGCATGAATTCATCGCTGCTCAAATCACCAATATCAGCAAGTGCTTCATCAATTTTTGAGATAAGATTGGTGTAATACAATAGAAGCCTTTCTCTTTCCAAGTTTAAAAGTTTCTCTTCCTCGTCACATCGTTTTAGGATTAAGTACATTTCAAAAGCCTTCCTCTTTGTGTATACTGGGACCGAGGCTTCCCCTAGAATGTCATCCTCACCAGACTCAAATCCCTCATAAAGGTCTGATGTAGGATCTTTCGCTTTGTCAAATGTCAGACGATCGGGTAAACTGTTTATAAAATCATGAAGAGAATCAATGGCAGCATTGTGTTTCTCAATTGTTAATTTCATCTTGTTCGTGATCTTGGTGATTTGCCTGGACAAGCGAGTGGCAATTTTCTGACCATCTAAACAAGTAAAAGGAATACAAAATTAACATTTACAAGAACAACAAAAGACAGATATGGTAACATAGCTTAGGTTACAAGTATTCGAAATTTACAGTGCATTACAGTACCTGCATACTTCTTTCTCAATGTTATTAAGAAATGCCTTTCTATGGAAAGTCCATGTAAAGCTCCGACAGTATCTTTTCGTTTTCTTTGTATGACTTGCAATGCAACGTCAAAATTAGGATGACCAGGTTTCCATCTTTCTTTTACAGAATGCTTTCGTTCAATATCTTTTAAAATCTTTCGAAACCTGTTTACATAAATTTTGCGCGTATGTAAAAAAAAATTTAAAGCAAAATATTGCTTTGACACATTTATACATACTGGTATAGTTTTTTCGACATCTGATGAATTGAGTAATCTTCAGACGTTATCTCTTGGTTTTCTTCAAAACATCCGAATGATGTAGCACTAAGAATTTAATAATTCAACAATTAGGCTCAAAAGAAATATTAAAACGTCTATAGGCATGTATTATAGAGAAATAGCCAGTTTAGTACATTAAAAAACCTACCTTAGTTGGTTTTTTAGTAACCTACCAGAACTACTTACCAGGTAGTTCGCTAAATAAATCCTTCATTTCTTGTTGCGTTTTAATTTTAAGTTGTAGACATTTTTTAAGCTTCGACGTTAACGATTTTCCTGAAACAAATCATATACAAAAAATTAAAACAATTAAGGCGCAACAAACAAATAAAAACATTTTCATTGTGTCAACGCATAGTTAAAAAATGAAGCAATGACAATATTCAAGCACCTGCATTGCTAAAATTTCTTCGAGATAAGTGAAGAAGCGCGTCTGTCAAAAGATCTACTCTTCTACTGGCAGACATCTCCTTAGTAATTGCTGAGAACCCACAAAGGTAAGCCCAGAGCCTTTCAATAGCCTCACCATCTGTAAGACCAAAACCATCGAGCCTTCTAGGACTGAGCTTGATCTGTTTTTTTTGAAGATATTAAAAAATAATATTTTACCTACGGGGACTTTTAATCAAGGAAGAAACCAGAGCAGAAAAGATTGTCTTTCTTCAATCGCTACATCATTACCCAGGGATGTACTTTTCTAGAGGGAGGGGGTGCTCTAGTTTGGATAAAATTCTAGTGGCTGCTTGTTGCCGTAACATGCAAGACATTTTTCGTCAAATTTTGTTACTTATATACAATGATTGGAGATTTTTGAAATTGTGCTCCACAAACCCCAATTACGATAGCTTGATGGTTTGATATACATAAATTTCTTAGGGAAAATGCCACTCCTCATCCATCTCCACTAATCAAGGTTGGAGGAGAGCACATTCCTCCGCTATCCCGCCTCTTCATCCATCCCTGTCATTACCAGGTACAAAGCTTTATTCATTACCTGGCATGAAGCCTTGTGTCCATAACAATGAAATATCGGCACCGAAATTGACACTTTTGACAAAATGTCATGCCTCTTGTTTGCCTAGAACGATACCAATTTATTCAAAGTTTAGTTGGTGAATGAACTTGTCCCACATCATACATGCCAACATTAAGATACCTTTAAATGTGATGATAATACACATCCAATATCATACATTACTTTTAAATCAACACCAGGACTTTGGTCAGCATCTTTTAAAATGCTTTGGATTAGGAACAGCGAATACGAAATTCTGAATATTAATAATAGGACACTAAATATTATTAAAGGGTAATAATAGATCACGTTAGCACAGAATCGTTTTGTCCTTTGTCCCTTTATTTCAAAATTGACACAGGAAAAGAAATTATAACCCGACGATTTGTTGTCCATACCACCTAATCAAAGATCAACAATATTGATAATTGAATGAAGACAATTATTTAATGAGACAATTGCTTAAATTGTCCAACAAAGTGCGAAGATCATATCTTCATTCAATTTCAAACACGCACTTCATACAACAATCTTTAATATTGATAATTGCAAACCTGACAGTTTACACAATCAAGACATAGACCATGTATAAACATGATAAATTAAAGGAAAAGAAAAAAATTGGCTGTTTGTAATTTTGATTTTAAATCCACGTAGCTACTTACGTATGTATCAGGGCCCATGGACCTGCATGAAGCATAGACCCACTTTTCTCAGGGGCGAAGCCTGCCCAATCTTTTACTCTTACGATGCAAATTTGTCAGCAAAATTGTTAATAATTTCTTTAGAAAATCAAATCCATTCATTGTTTTTCCAGTGATTGAATACAAAAATATTTGCAATGTAAAAATAGGCTGGCTTTGCCATTGCTTTTCATTGGACTACAAATAAAGTTTGTTTTCAAACTATTCACTCCCCCCCCCCCTCCCCTTTCCAGAATACTTTTGAATAGGCTTCAAAGTCCTTCATCATGCAATAATTACCTCTCCTACTTTGTTATTAGACTTGCTATAATCATCAACAAAATCATCTACTTCATCCTGATCAGCAAACTTAAGGCAGCCACGGTTTGGGACAGCAAAACTATTCCCTGCCAACTTTTTGCGAGTTAGACCAAAGCAAGCATCCATGGAATGAATGGCCACACCTAACTCACCAGTCTAAAGCAAACAAAGCTCTTTAATAAAATGAAACGAATTTTATGCTAAACATGTAACACTTCATATTTCACAACAACTTTAAATGTTCTGATAATATATGTGACAAAAAAACATATAATTTAAAATAGTTCACAAAGCAAACAGTAGAAAAAAAGAAATCAAATACTGACTTGTGGGCAAAGAGGGCAATTTCTATAATCAATCAGGTCTTTCTGTATGAACTTTAATGATCTGACTTGGTGTTTGAAAGATCTGACAAAAAAATCAAATTCTTAAATGATATAATATATACAGTCAAACCTCTTGTATCAAATGACCCTGTACTAAGCAGATACTGTGTAAAATCCAAAACTTAATCTCATATAACTAATAATGATGAAAGTATAATGATGAAACCTCAATCAAGCTGACACTTTCATTAAGCTGACACTAGTCTGTTGTCCAATGGTGTGTACTTAAAACAGGTTAGACTGTACTAATCTACACATATAATCTAACTATTAGGTCTACAATAACTGTAAATAGACTTTTGTTTTATAACATATAACATACCTGTATTCATCGAATGATCCATTGTTTAACACATTATATATGTTTTTGACCTTAACAAGAATAAAATGAACACCTAGTAAACTTGTGCATTTGTTTCAAAAATAAAATAAAGTTGAATACACAAAGTCATAACAGCAAAGGAAACTTCATGTATAATTTGAATGTGCTCTTATCTTATTTGAGGCAAATACGCATTATTTATGTTGTTTGTAAAAAACAGTGATTCAATAAAATTTTTTGCAAAGTATAACCCATCTATTTCCACTATTTGATGGGTAGACTATCACATGGGTACACAATTCAGGTTTATGAGAAATACATACCAGTCTAGGTAGCATTTCAGGATATTCAACTTCAACAGTGCTGCAAAATTTGTGCAAGGATACATGGCTCTCGAGCAAGAATTTTTCAGCAAAATCCATGAAGTCAAAGTGAAATCCAATTTTGGGTTTAGAAGATGAGCCTGGCCACAGCTGGAGTTTAATTAGTTTTTCCGCATCCTTAATACACTGACAGAATTCAACAATTTTTAAATGCTGCCGACCTAAATTTTGTATGAGAATAAAAATTGGATTAATTGATATGCAAATAATTAAAATAGAAATTATTGGCCTAAATGAAGCTAATACTTAACAGTATTACTAACATATACACATTTACATGTAGTCAAAGTCAAAATAACTGTCATTGTTGCCATACTGTACCTTTTCCATCCACACATATTATAGTATGTGATTGTGTTGAAGAGCAGTTAGCATGCTGACTGTCACGTAATATATCACCAAAAAGTAATGGAACAAACATTTCACAATCAGTCTAAAGAGTAGTTATTTAAGCATCAGAACATGTATACATTCCATAAGGCACCATGCACAGCATATAGCAGCATATCCTTCTTGAAAATGATTGATAGTTTTAATACAAAATACTACAGATTAAGTTACTTTAGAGTTAAGACATGGTTGTAAAAAATTGCCAGCATTTGATGAATACTAGAGCTTAACAAGCCAAATTCCAAATGTAAAAAGCAAAAATATTTCATCTGAAGAATTGACTTTTGGAAATAATCACCTAGAATTGCCTTCTAATAGACGACTTAACTTGTTTATGTTTTGCTGGCAGGCAAATTTTATAGGGATTCATCTGTGCCGCCAGAAAGAATTAAGCTTACCTTCCATATTTCAACCAAATGGAAAACATTCCTCGTTCGATGAAGGGATTCCGCACACTCAAAACAGTAGAACTGTCCGTGACCGCAATCACGACATCTAATTTCTGCTTTCTTTGCTGGTATCCCATCTTCTACACATTTTACGCAGAGTTTTCCTGGTAACATGGCACAATTTTCGATGTACGACTTTACTAAATTATTTTGCAAACACTTCCAGGATTCGCTTTCATTCACTCTCCTCCTTTCATATCGAGATCCAATTCCACGTAAATTATTTGTACCTTCGTTAAGGTTTTCTTGAAAGCCTTCAAATGTATCGATCGTACGAACTGGAAGAACAACATTAGGAGAGAGAGAAATATTTTTCCTACTAAGTTTCCCAGCAGCAGAGTATGTCTTCACAGTCAAAGAGTATGGTTTTACCCTGCGATTGCCGCTCCAACTAAGCGCCATCTTTTCTGTCTGTCTCACACTAACAGTGTCCAGAGATATTGAGGTCAGGAGAGACAAACATAGCCTTTAGATTGCACAGAAAGCAATCTAAATTGGCTATCTTCCGCATTCTAAAGTTTAGAGCTCTGAGTAATACCCATTTAGAATGAGCGAAACGGGTGATCATAGCGTGTTTTCCCATGTAAGACTTCTTCAAGTAAGTATTATCAAAATGCACATTAAGGAAAGCGTCGTAATGTTGATACATGTCATGCGCAATGAGAGCCACGCCCAATTCAAATGGGTGTAATAATGCTTCTACTCCAGTTTCAAAAGGTGTAATTAAGCCTCCACTCCTCCACTATCATTATTTAAAATCAAAGCTCTTACAGACATTTTCAAACGTGTCTGACACTTAAGAAATTCGGTGTGTTACTAAATTGAAAACGAAACTTTTTCACAAAACAAAAAAAAATCAAATTTATTAAGTCTGCCAAAAACCACTTAAAAACTTTGCAGTTTAAGCATGAAGAATATTTAATGTTAAATGAAAAGTAGTGAGAGCTTGAAAGAGATGTAAGAATAACCATAACACTAGAAGATGCATTTAAGCTCTCAACACATCTCTTCTTTTCAAGCTGTTTAAGGCAAACTCTGGCATTGTAGTGTTCACAACAAATATCACCTACAATCGTCCGAAATTACATAATTACACGAATCGAAGTGAATACTTTGCATCATCACATTTCACTTTATAAAGCAGCAGTGAAGTATCGTTAACAATAAAACCTCTGTTAGGATTTGCTCATGAAGAATTATTTTAAGAAAGACGTTGTGCGTGAAAGGTATTAAAACAATATTTAAGGAAAATGATTTTTCTTAAAAATTTTGCTACAAAAAAAAAACAACAAAATAATAGCTATGTTGCAAACAAATGTCTAATGAAAATCTACGTAAACGAATCAAAACTAATTTCCTTGAACTAATTTCAAATTTGGACTAAAATATACTAAGAATAAGAAATATTAAGGTAAAAACAAGTCTGAAAATTGTTCTTTCCATCTTAAAAGATTACTGCCTCAGAAAAAATTACGAGGCCTTATTTTCATGGATGTAGATTTTAAGGAATAGTAATAGCCTTTCCATGCCCTCCAGTTAATACCATCAGCGTATGAAGAGTGTTTACCATGATGATAGATCCCGTTTAAATTAGAAGCATGACAATTACTATACCACCATGCGCCTTTATAAATAACTGCACAATTTGCTGAAGAAGATTTATCGTTGTCAGAGTCTTTAGTAGTAAAGGCCATTCCCTTGTGGGAACTTTTAAACGAATCACCAGCTGTTCCTAAGTATTCGTTAAAACACAATGTTATTTGTTGTTTAAGTGCCTATGAATGAAATTTGAGCGACTAAGTTGTGCGGGTAAATAAGCAAAACCTAAATAGAAATTTCAATGCATAAGACTTTTGTTTATAACATCTCAAACACAATATATCTTTACACTATGTTAATAATTTACTAGTCATATAACTGCTATCTACTCCATGTGAAGTTTGGAAACATCAGTACCAAAAATTGCTTGAACAAAATATGAATAGTATTATAAGAATATTGTATTTGTGTTTTGGCTTCAAAAGAAACAAAATGTACGATTTTAAAGAGCAAACAAAATCACATATTATATTCAACACATCATAACAACACTGTTGAGTTGCTTTTGTTTCCTGCCTCGTCAGTTTGAATCATTGTTTTACAGTGATAACGAAGAGCATGACCCAAATGAAAATTGTATTTTTCGGGAGCATGTAAAGCAAAGATCATGTTGTTAGTTCATTGTAAATAATTTCATTCAAGTTAACTTATATGAAACTATTTGCCTACGTTATCCTATGAAGAAATTAACAAGTGAATGTCATCAAGTGCACTCAAGGTTACAAAAGTGTTACCTCGTTAGAAGGCACCAAGGAATACCAAAATTTAGTTTGTTTCAAGAATAAGGCATCGTTGGGATTAATGACGGGTTTACACAGTTTGGTCCCTCACAAAGCAGCTTTTTAACAACTGTCACAATTGGCATAAATCTGATCTTAATTGGCTTTATGTTAAAAACACCATTTAAGAAGCTACTTCAATATAGAGTTGTATGTAAAATCACATGTCCACGATGTAGCTCGTGCTATGCTGGCCAAACAAGATGTCAGTTACTTCACTGTAATAAGGAGCATCATAGCAAAACAAGTCCCGTGTAAATCACTTTAGTTTATGTAATGACAGTTTTAGGATGGAAAATGTATGTTAATTAGAGAGTTCGTCAAGATCTACGACTCACTTAAAGGCCAATTTCCATTTCGGTCGCTTTGCTCGCGCGTGCAGGGCATACACGTTTTAGCATGCGCTATAAACTACGTCATTGGCTTCTCTCGGACTTTGTGGACACTTGCGCACACGCTTTAAAACTTGAAAAATTTCGACTTTCTTATCGTGGGAAGCATGGAACACATGAATGATATCAACCAATCACCAAGAGTTAAGTCGCCAAGGGAAGTCTGGCTGGTATAGTTATAATAACATCACCAGTGACCAGGTACCTCAGTGTTATTGTCAGTCTGTCGTCTAGTCCTATGGCTACGTGTCGTGTTTACCAGCATGTGATGCTGGGAATAACTAAACCAAGTAGCTCTTCAAATGTACTTGGGTTTTTTGGAAACATTTGAAAAAAGATTATGCTGAATAACATTGATATTCGCCTAAAGTGTGATATTCGCCATTACTTTTTCCATCTAAATAGATTTTCCTCGCCCAAAATCGTTTTCTGTATTTCTTTCGTTGCAATCGCCGTCTTAATAATATCAGAGTCAAGAGTCTTCTATTTAAAGCTACTATCTTTGACAAGTTTTTACATTACCGCGCGCAAAATAGTTTAATGAGACTGTTTTTAAACGCGCGTACGAATGCTTAAAATTGTTCTCTCCGTGTGCGCTGGCAAAACGACCGTAATGAAAATCGTCCATAATGACTTTAGCAACATAGCAGATTAATGCCATTAAACCCTCTCTAAACACTAAAAACGAATATAGGACTCGCGTAGTTGTTATGAAAATATATAAGATAGTACATTATTATACTTTAAATTGATAATTCGAAGCTTTGTTAATTCCTATGTTAAATCTTTTTAAAAGGCTTGCACTTCGCAGAGATAACCGCAGCTGCATCAACCAATAATTTGTCTTCAGTTACCCTAACAATATTGAAACCATCCAATTGGACCAAAACTGTAGGGCCAAAAACGTTGAGAAGGGCTGAAAACCAATATCTTAAACCATATTTTATATGAACACCCACTTGATCACAATATTTATATATGCGTGATATATCGTATTAAAGTTAAGTTTAAAAGCTATATTAAAAAGTGATTAAAAAAATTACTAAAGTATACAGCAGTAATTTTTACCTGAATAAGTTCCAAGGCTTAACTTGTATTTCAGTTTTTCACTTGTAACAGAGAAAAAATCATATTCAGCATATTTTGTGTTGCCTGCTGTATCCTCCATGTCAATGCGAAGTTTATTTTGTGTTAGAGAAGTTAATCTGTTTATTTTATCTAATCCCAGCCAGAATTCTGTTTTCAAGTTCCCAAAGCCATATTTGTAATCCTGCCATCCTCTATAAAAATCAACGCTACCATCAACACGACGTTGAAAAACAGTCCAACCACCACCAGATGTCTTCATGTCACAATATACATTGAAACTCCCTTGATCATCCGGATCAATCTGATACACACCACTTTTCCTTTCTCCTTTCTTGTAAAGTTCTGCACAGTCTTTCGCTGATTGAAAAAAAATAGTAAACAATTTCAACAAATTTTCTATCTTTGTGCGTTTAAAATTTTACCAAGTTATTAGCTATCTTTGTGCGTTTTAAACACGGAAAATTTTAGGACGTTATTAGCAATTCTCATTTTTATAGTTTGTTTAATATCTTCAAGTAGTTTATTTCTAAAATCGAAGCTACCGGTCTAGCTGTACTACAACTTCGGGGTTTTTGGTGGAAAACGAGTGGATCAATCTACTCTGCGCGTTCATCGGGCTTTTTATACAAGTTGTGTTTCTTCATCTCACATTGCACATTTCTTTTTTAACAACATAAGAAACTGGATGTTTTTAATAAGGAATTCTGTTTTGATAAATCTGCTTTGGTGTTTGTCATTGTCTATAGACCCTAAGAAAAAGAAACAAATTATACTTGTGCTATTATTTCAAAAGAAAATTGATTAAAGTTTATTTGACAAGAGTATAGTTATACAATTGACGTTGCATTTGATATTAACAAAAACGAATATTATCTATAACGAATGCTGAGTGTATTATAGTAACTGGTTTTCGTCACAGGCCTAATATCACGGGTCTTAATCACTTGTCTTATATCTCATCCAAAAGTAAAATTATTTGATAAAATTAGGTGACTTAAGATGGGCAAAAGCAAACGGCATGTATGATTGAAATTTTAGGCCAAATTCTTGAATGTTTGCAAGTAAATTTTAACGCTTTAAGGTACATGAAATGGGAAGTTGAAAGTTAATTCACTATTCGCGAGAAACCGATAATCAAATGCTGGCGGATGCGAAAAATGCAGCAGACAAGTCAAATTACATTATTATTGTTTCTGAAGACACAAGGTCTTTATTTTTAAATGTTATTTTTAAGTTCAGTGGAAATAAAATACTGTTATGCATTATTTTGAGAAGAAAGCATGCATAATGAACTGAAATTCATAAAAATAACGTATCAAGTAGCCTTTACCAGGTATTCTTAAAGTGATTCAACAATTTATAATTTAAGCTTATAAATATCAATATATCAAAATAAATAAGTGGTGATGATTTTCAACTGTCCATTCTTATGATGCTCATAGTCTTTGCCAGCTGATTTATTTGAAAATTGAAATGGAGATCATTAGCGTATTGGGTTTGACAAATCCGAATGTTGTCAGGAATATCAGTAATGTTTGAAAATAGACAATTTACAATTTGTTGGTTGATAATCATTATACGTATGTCATTTCAAAATTCTTTTGCCTCACTAATAGGTTGATCAAATGGAACAGTCACCTGTGAGCTACAAAACTGTAACAATTAGCAGGAAAATATTAGACCATGCAGTGGCGTGGTGGCAGGGGGGCCAGGGTGGTCGAGCCCCCCCCCCAGCTGTTGATTTCTGGAGGGGCGCAGAAATGAATATGAGACACGAAGTTTTAAATTTGGTCTAGAAAAATGAATTAAAGCAAAACAGCTATTTCCGCAGTTATAAAATACAGTTAATGAAGTTAACTTTGGGGAAAAAGGAAGACTGATCAAAATGCAACCTTGTAAGGGGGGGTCGTTTTACAGTCTATTAAGGAATAAAGTAATCGAGGAGCATTCTTGATGTTTCTTATGTGGCCACAACAATTGAATTGTCAATTGTCACAATGACTGCAGACAACATACAGGGCCAAATTTAAGGTATTCTTTGAGGGCGCAACAAGGCCAAAAAAAATGTATAGTTTTTTGCCTATTTCAATCAATTTTTTGGCTTTCTCCCACAGACAAGAATCGTTACTGGCATTGCATCTTTTTATTAATCGAAGCTTAGTAATATTTTTTGTGGGTAGCCTGCTCACAGGCTAACCACAATGTTATACTAAAGATTGTCCTGATATCCAGGTGATAGGACGGCAATTCACGAATTGACACGACTACATGACGATGATGCTTTACGGAAAATATTCGAAAGTATAAAATTAAGGAAATTCGTAAAATTTTACTGGCTATAATTGAAATAAACATCTCAAAATATCAAACAAGTATACTAAAGGTTGGTATTAATATTTAACATCAATCATCTACAATTCATGACCTCCTGTAACATTAAAAATAGAAATCCAATTGTATAAAATTCTGTTGTGAAGATTCTCTATTGAAGCGGAAAAAAATTAATTTTTTGTTAAAATTTTTGAATTTTCTCGAGGACGTCGCTACTCTTGTTATAGTGGCTGGCCTACTTAGCAGGTCTATTGAGTCATTGACTGAAGCCTGTCTCTCAAACAGACGTCCGACTTGTTTCAGTCGTTTAAGTCAGTCGTCCATAGAGCGCGAGTTAATAAACTAATAAGACGGACTTTTAGTTGGTGGTAATTGGAGACAAAATCATCATTTTGTTGATAAATGATCTATAATATTTTGGTTATCATTACAAAAAAATGACTTTCGGACTTCTCTAGCGATTTTTCATGTAGTTAATTAAATATTAGGCATTTACGCTATCCGCGTACCTATTTTTAATTTTCTAGTGGTAGCGCAGTCATCGGTAGAGTGTAATCAAAATGAAAAGGCTTACATAAAGTATCGAGACTCAATAATTCTGCGACATGTACTGCCAATTTCATTAGTTCAAAGACGAAGGGGGTGCAAAATTTGTTTTGGCCCCCGCAGTCAAAATTGCACCACCACGCTACTGAGACCATGCACAGTCTTATCCTGACCCAGAGTTTTGCTTGAGGCATAAATGAATAACTTATACGGAATTTGATTAATGCTGTGGAATAAAAAGTAATGCCTTGAAATAGTTTGCCGATAAACCAAAATTTTACTCTCAAAACCTTCTCACACGATGCTGTTTCAAAACTCTACCGTTATAGAGTTTCATACCGTTTTAAACTGTTTACTAATCCCATTGAAAATTTCTGCATTGTAGACATATATCTTTAGATGCTAGTATTTAAACTTGAAAAAGATAAGAAAGATTTTCATTTCCTCAAAATTGTTCTAAACAGTGGCGGATCTAGAGTAAGTCAAAATAAATAACTGTAGCACTTTAGCATATATTTACATTTCAATGCTCCAATTGGTGAAATTATAATCTTTAGAAATTCAAAACCAATAGTGTTTTTCAGAAAGTACTCTGAATTTAAAATTAAGAGCCATATTTAGTTTTAACAACGCTGGATACGCTTCTGGTTCTAATGTCTATGTACTTGGTTTTCGTTTTACTGACTATTTATCTATTTAAGTCGCAATGATAAAAAGTAAACAAAAGGTAATTTCATGTTGTCTTTCCCTCACCTTTTGTATTCTTAATACAAATCTTGGCTTTTTCTAGAATGTTCAAAATTTTTTTTTGAAGCAGAATGACTGATTTCAAATCACTATTGGTCCTTCTACTTTTTAAAGCTCGTTTAACGACGTCCAATGATCCTGTGTTTGTACGACGAACATCATTACATGCTACCCTATAACAAGATGTAAAAGTACCAAAAAATGAAGACAAGAGCAGCGTAGCAAACTCATAATATTTTGAATGGGGGGTGACTATATTCTAATATATATGTTGCACGCAGTGACTTAGAACCCAATCTACTAGATTTCAGACTCCGCCAGTCTTCTGTAGTTACAAGTGATGCAAGCTGCCACCTTGAAAGGTGACAAATCTGACGACATAAACGATTAATATCTTATATACATTTGGAAAATTCATATTCTTAGTTTGATTTTTAAAATGCTTTATAGGATTGGGTTTTTCAATCTCCCTTAAGCTTACTTTTTTTTAAGTTTTGTTCTTTTTCACCTTTCAGGAGTGCGTCCGTGCCTCACCTCGACACGGTCATTAGATATCTAGAGGAATGGGTTCTAAATCGGTGGTTGTACGATATCAGTTTCTTTAAAATGCCATCTTCCTCAAAAAAGTTGTTTTTATAGCTACAACATTGAAGTCAAAAATGCTCTATGAAAATATATAGTAGCAAATACAGTTCTCTTTTAGAGGGGAAATAATAGTTGCAATCAATAATCAAATACGCTCCTTATTAAATACTTCTCTGAGTTGTCATGATTTTAGCAGAAACAGATCTGAATTGTTCACATAACATTTAAACAATCTTGTCAACATTTTCTTTATTTTTTTTAAAAAATTTATCACTAATCACGTTCAGTGTATGACGGTTATGCAACAACGATGTTCACGCCAGGGGGCAAGTGTGTTAACATGTATGTTGCTGCCTGGACTGCGATTCTTTCAAGAGGGTGAAAAATCTATGAATAAATTGTGAATGCCTGGGCAAAGATGATCTAGCGAGAGATATTTCAGTCATTAATGTTGAAAGCACGCCATCGTTGTTAAGAGATTTCTCAACATAAATTTATGTCCTAAAATGTAAGTAAAGGACTGAAATGTATGCACGATTGAAAGACATCAAAGTCAATATTTATGGGAGTATTATCCGATTTATGTTAATTTGGCGTATGGTAAGCACAGATTGATGTTTCTAAAATTGTTCTTGCTGGAGGACTTTTAGCTTAGTTTCCATTGGTTATTGGCAAATCTTGGCTGCAATATGCCGCAAAATCATGCATTTCTTCTAATGTAGTTCAAGTGACGAATAAATCTGTTCCATAAGGTGCCATGCTATTATTTACCTCATATATAATTATAAACAAATGTTTGGTGCTTTTTGGTTTACGATCATTGATCACTCAATCATTGCACAATTAATAACTGTTCATTATACTATACATTGTTTTAGTTCTGAGAAAAGTAATATTAATTACATGAGAAGTTGTTTATTAAAACAAGTGGGGTTCACCCTCGTAGTCTTTGCTAAAGCCCCCTAAAGCGGGTGTGAGGACACTGTGCACACTTAAGTGACCCTTCTCCATAATTATTATTCTGTAGTATTAAACACGAACTATTTTACATCCGTGAAAAGTCCAATGTAAAGTCCACTCCACTTTTCTAGCTGACATCTCATGTAGAGATGTGAACTGTGAAGGTGCCTTGATTGTTTGCCAGAAATTACTAAGGGCTGCCCATTTAAGAAGAGAAATTTCTATAAAGTATGATCACTAGTAAATTTTTTCTCAAAAGGTTACTTTTTTCACAGGGTATGTGGAGATTAGCAAAGGGTTGTAATCAACTTGCATTGTTTGAAATCTGAGCTTTTGTATATCTATGAACTGTCCCTTGTATTACCTCATTTCCAACTTAACTCTTTACATAGAGGTGTCAATAAGAGTCTTTAGGAAGGTCTATGCCTGGCAACTTGGTAGAAATTTTTAAAGACCATATTTATTTTAGAATAGCTTTGTCGTAAAGTTCATTTAAGTTTCTAGTTATTCTAATGAGTCTTAACATTTACAAAACATTCATGCATTTTTCACCTCACAGTTTTTCTGAAAAAAGTTTGCAAAATGTGTTGTTTTAACGCAAAAGCGATGCCCACAAAAAAACATATTGCATGTCTCTAAAACGTTGAAATTTGCCTTTCCGAGACCTCAAAATTTCCCTAATGTTCCATTACCGATTTTTAAGAAATCCTAGATCTGCACCTGTGTGTAAACTTAACTTGTCAGTTTCAGTCAGATTTCCGTTTTACGTTGATAAAAAAACTTTTGGATTAAATAAGGGACTTATTTTGATAATATTATATATAGTAACAGAAAATGGAGGACACATATTAAGATGCGTTGAAAAATGGATATAACAAATGGCAAAAAGCTTGTTAAGTCTATGTTGATTCTCTGCAAAATCAGCATGTTTAATATTTTCGTTTTTTGTATTTTTTTAAGAAAAAAAAAAACGAAACAGTAACGACAACATTAAAAAATTATCTGCGCGCAAGATTGGCGAATATTTTGTTAAAAATACGTAGTTGGACTTCTACTCAAACAATAACATTTTTTGAATGAGATGCAACCGCGAAGCACATTTGAATTAGCTTGCGTAGGAAAATGACACAGTAAAAAACCATTGGAACAAATAGGTTAATATATACCACATGTTATTAAATCTAGTGAAGTTTTAGGAAATTTGCCGGGTGGGTTTGCGAATGGCTTTCAAACTTCGGGTTTTTCCCATTTTTCTATTTAGCGTATTTTGTTACAATTCTCATTAATTATGGATAAGTGAGAGCTTTAGTTAGTGCAACATGAATAATTGATTTAATTTTTTAAGAATTCTTTTAAATAAGAAATAAACAAAATAATCTGCACTTTGGAAGCACAGCGTTCGTGCACGTATTCAGCAAATTTCCTGATATCTTTTCACCGAAACAGCATGCTCCATATTTTAACCGTATGTGTTGCAATTGATTATTAGGTAGGTCAATTTTTGTAAGCAAATTATTTCAAAACGGATTCTCACAACTGAAATTATCATCTCAAAAATTGTTAGCCATTATTTGTACCATTTTTACGGTCTTAGAAACCGTTGGAAATCCAATTACCTATTTCAACCAAACGCTTTTGCAAATCTCGTGCGCTGATGAGTAACGTTACAGTTCCCTAACTGCCCTTGTTTTTGTACACCATGTCTTTATGTATACTGTAACAATTTAATAGTATGCAAAACAATATTTTTATGTCTGTTTTGGTGATTGATTTTGAGCTTAAGTGGTAAAATATCACATCTATTGCTTACTAAACAAGCCTAAGTAATTTTTATATGTTACAATATAAGGTTTCTATAATTTAAAAGCATTGTTTCACAACGAAAACACAGCGATTTTTTCTAAAATGTGTCGATGGTATAATTTTAATATAAAGAAGACCATTTTATTGTTTGCACTCATACCAATGATTGAAATTTGATATTGTTAATGTGGCAAATAAAAGCAACAATAATTTATGTACATGTGTAAACAGGCCCGCTGCGTATCTTTTCTTTTAAACATTGAACATGCGTTTTTGTAAATAACGTTTGAAGTCACGAGTATATTGCTCATGTTAGTTGAAGCCAATTGAGTCCCGACCACAGATATAAAACAAAATATGAAACTTTAATTCATCAAAAAAATTATGTATGCTTTTCCAGGATTATTTTAGCCGAAAAAATCTTATGTTTCTCACAAGTATAATGAAATCATCTTTATGATCAATGAAACTTTATAGCAATATTTCGTAAAATATTTAACATTTACCTGCACACATTATGGAATACAATCACAGCGACCAGAGTTGAAAAGAAAATAGAGTGAGCCATCCAGAAAATAAAGCGAGCAAAGAGAAATTGTTGTAAAACACTAATGTCAACCTCAGTACAAATAATTTAGCACGTTTACTGATTCGCACTATTCGCTAATATGACACTTTCGAAATGCAATGTTTCTAATCAAGCAACTCTATTGATTGTCATGATTTTTGCTGAAACGGATGTTGACATAACATTCAAACAGCTCGGTAGGAACTTTTGGCAAAAAAGATGACAATAAGTTCTTTATCGTATTTGAGCAAAATTTCACGCTCGATTATTCACAAAATAATGATTCAAGACCTTCCTGAGTCGTGTGCTATGATAGCAGCAAACAAAACAATTATATCAAAAGTTGCATGAAGTTTTACCTAAATATCTTTGCGAGGATACTAATTGAAAATTATTTACACTTAAGCTTATACATGATATTCTTTATTTCAAGCACCTCTTTTTGCTTCCTTAAATGAAAATCGCATTTTATATGTTTGCTTTAACTTGCAGACTACAATGCCTAATTAATGTAAATATGTGAATAACTATATCATGTATTTTATCCACAGCAAATATATAAGCTTTATTCACAACTTAAGAGGAAGGTTAAGTTTAAACTAGGTTAAATCTGGGTTTTAGTGTTATAAAATCAACCTGGGTTGAGCCATGGTTAGTTCATGTCGTGTGAATAAGGCTGTTGAAATAATCAATGTTCTATTAATAGGCAAAATTTGCTACTGAACGCTACCTGTTTCATTGATCTGAATTAAATTTTACTCGTCTGAATTAATTTTTACATTAAATGTAGACATGGTAATTTTATAAAAAGTTTGTTTTTATACTTTTTTGGCGATTTTGTCGCGACGATGATTTATGCACAAATGTCAGCAGCCACGTTGCTCTCCAGCCTGGCAATGAACTTGGGAACTACTTATCAAAATAGCTTACAAAACGGAGATTTTTGTAAGAACTATGAAAATTACAAACTACAAGAAAACAGCCTGTGTCTGCCGAACCTGAAAACATAATAGATGCGTTATGTTGAGTTATGAAGAAAATTTAATTTTGCCGTTATTTATTAAAGAATAAAGGATGGACCTCTAATTATATCCCTTGAAATCCTGACAAGAGTTTAAATAAAACATCAAGTGGCACAGCCGCAAATAGCAGAAAATAGTTGGTCCTGCTTTGTGAAACCGAAAAGTATGGGTTTCTATTCATTGGGCTCTCTTTGTTGCAAACATCACAGATTTATCACATACCATCTGAATATATTATATGCATCTAAACAAAGGCTCGATACAGCAACAGATATCCATGACATTGCTGTAAATTAGATTTGATACCTGAAATTGCTTGTGAAACAATGTTACATCTATCATATTTTATGAAGTTAGATTTACACCATGATTGCTTTATAAGTATATAATATTACGCACGTCTGTCGCTTGCCGCTCTATAAGAAAACGACAATAACAAACCCTCTCTTCGTATCTGTAAGCCTTTCGCTATCGCTAGTCTACTTAATACCTGAAACCATTGTAAGTTTGTGTCATGACAGCATTAATTTATTAACACACAACAGAAGAACGACGACAGTAAATAGAAATATATTGTTTCATACGCTTGGTTCTAATTTTTATGCAGCTACTTGAATAAAGCTTATTAAAATGCAAGTAACAAACTCGTACGTATTAGCATAGTATCAAATAGAATGCAGTAATTTTAATTAACTTTTCGGTCCAAAATACCACAGTTTGGAAACCATAAATCAATAGACAACAGGTAGTGAGACAAATATTCCAGTGTTAAACTAACGTCTGTGTAAAGAGGAATTGAATGTGCTATGTATTTCATGCCATGATGATTAATTGTCTTTATTTCTTCATACTTATGCTAAATGTAAATCTGCATGTAGCCTGCAAAGATTTTAGCGAATAAACTATCCAGTCTATTCTCTTCTAGTCAATATGCATTTTCCTGAGAACAGTCAATTTTAAATAACCGTAGTACTGATATATATATATATACATGTAACGAAATTTAAAACACGACACTAACACTCATAAAAGTACCTTAACACAGTCAAATAGATAATTTGAATTACTCAACAATGATGAATGTCCTTCATCTCAAAATTAAGGGTAAGCAGAACCAAGGACAAATATATCACAGCATACTGTTGTTTTTTGAACAATGGTCTTGATTTATGCTGACTGTCGGTTTGATAACAAATGTTTATTTGTTTCTACGAAAACAAAACTGCAGCAAAGAGAATCTAACAAAGAGAGATCTCATGTCAGAGTACATGTTAAGAGATGATAGCTGGGAAGACGTACCAAATTTGAATGAATGTATGAAAGTCTGAATAGTACAAACAGGCTTGCGTTTTACTATCCGGTATCGCAAGTAATCGGGTACAAAAGAGCAATGCAGTGAATTGTAATCCCGGTCTTATAGTTTCACTGTCTCGGGCTACCAAATTCGTTCGGTCAAGAAACCCAATTTTAAAACAACATATTATAAAATTATCTGGAGTCTCTATGGCTGAGAGCAACGTGCTTTTTTACTGATTTATGTTTTGTGTAATGATTTTGTGATGTCTTATTAAATACAATCTCACCTTGACTAAGTGGTTATCTAAGGGTTCTGGTCGTTATTGCAAATATAATCATCATAACATGTTATTTCGAAGCAATAACATTATTACAGTCGCATAGACAGTGTGTGATACAACAATTTTGCATTACTTTTTTAGTAATTCGTGGTTTATAATAGTAATAGAAAACAAATGCCCATTCACCCGAAATTTTCGCCTTGTAAAATATCGCTTTGCGAGAAAAAATTCGATAGTGGAAATCCGGCTAGTCAAGAATTTTTGTTTGTTTTTGTGAATTGGTCAAACATAAAGACTTTTACAAACTCCAATGCATTAAATATTGGATTACACTTTGTTGTATAATGCTTCACAGCAGTTTCAAGGCAACGAAAAATTAAGTTTGGGACATTGAAAAAGGCGATCGCGTCCTCTTAATGGAGGTGACCGTTAAACAGAGGTCACTTTTCACACAATTTTCGAGACAGGGTGACTGCTTAATACGGTACCTCATAATACCAGTTTGACTGCTATCCTAAGTTATCCGAGTTGTACAACAAAACAAGGCAATAATTCGAGTTTCTTACACTACAAAGAGGTCGACGAAGCTGTGCCGAGACGAAAGCATCCTTCTACTGAAACTACATTTACAAAACCCGGACATATATACGAAAGCAATTCTGGGCGATCGGTGGATTTCGAAAGGCCTGTAAAGTCCGACGTAAAGTTATCAGCCGCCACGTGATCAAGAAACACAAACATTGTACGATACCGCTTCTGCGTTCACGAACACCACTGAATCACAGTCCAACTCCAGCAGTGAACTTTCAACCTGCTAAATCGTTTCAGTTGTTGCCTACTTTTATTCCATTGCGGTCAGACTCTAGTGGATTGAACTTCGTTTCACCGACGTTAGGCTACCCAATAAAAGCAGCCGGACACCAGCATTTTCCTCAAATGCCATCTACTGCGCATGTCTTTCAACCAAGCGCTGGTACAGACCATTTTTTCTATCTACCCTCACAAGTGTACTCCCATATGCCCCAAGCAGTGTCGACAGTCTATAACACCCATATCCCATCCAACATCAGTGCAGGAGGTTCTCCTACAGGAGTACCCGTCATTTTTGCCCCTGGTCGGCTGGCGTATAAAGAACCTCCCGGTGCAATACCTAATTATGGGTTGAGTACTCCTGCTTTTGTTCCAACGTCTTCTTCAGCAGACTCAGCGGGGCGTACAATCGCGGGTAGCAATATCAAATCATATCGGCAATATATCATGAGATCTGAGAACTATGGCCTGCCTTCAATGTATCAATATAAACAACCATAGATTTTATTTAGAGCCAAGAAGCTAGGTATGTATATATGCCGAGGTTGAGGGAGTAGAAAAACCACGAAAACACAATAATCATATGTACGTTTTACCAGATGTGCCAGTGCTTTGAAGTGTTGCTAAATATATAGAGCAGCGAAAAGTGTATATCAATTCAGGCATTGTTAAGACATCATGTTTCCTGGTTCACAATCAGTAATTACAATTGATTTTAACTAGATTTTCACAATGTTAACTAAGTGGAGAATAGATGATTTGTATTCATCCAATTAAAGGTTGATTTCTTGTACCGGCAGTCCCAAGAATGTGGCTTTTGCAAAACTTTTTGTAGAAAGTATGTATGAGTCGCGCTTTCATTGGAATAGTTGTATCTGCATAATACATTATATAACTAAAACTGTCTCGGGTAGAGTGGTCTTTTTTAAACTATAACCTGAAATTTTACCTCATTAGGCACATATTAAACCATTGAAAATCACTTGTTACCGTGAGTATACGTAGCTTGACTGAGTATTGCTGAATACAAAGAGTATCTCATTTAGATCATTATTCCACTACTCGCATGTACAATTGTGTATAATACGCATCTTCATTTTTTTTGTCTCATCGTTTCTATTTTTTGAGCGATACGTTCTTGTCTTTGTCCTTGTTGCGGAATACTCTGGAAAATTCATTTCATACGTCTAGGGATTTAGAAAACTAAGGAAACTCCAGGCAATCTATCAACTTCTTATTTATTCATGAAAATATTTATTGTAAGATTTGTTTTGAATGAGATTCAAATTTGAAGACAATCTAAATGTTTTAAATTAACTCCGGGCATTTAAGAAAGTTTTGAGTTTCAATACCGCATCAAATATGCAGCGTTTTATGTCTTAGTTTCAGATTTCTTAACTGTGTTGGAGTGAAAGGCCGTAGATTACTAATATTTTCGGAAATTCTTTGAAAGAAAGAGTGTATTCGTCGGGGACATTTTATTGGCCTGCTTATAAGAGTTGAGTTACTCTTGTTTTATAAAAATTGTTGTTTTTATATTTGTAATTTTTAGTGTAAACCCTTCTCTAGCTTTTAAAGTGCTAGAATATTTTAAAAAACATCAAACTTATGCGATGCGAAAAGAAAATTGGATAGTTTAATGTATACTCACTTAGAATTAATTGTTTAGTTGTTCGTTGTCTGTAATTTGTCGACGAATCATCCACGATTCTTGTCGGTCTTGTTTTTCCTCAAAAATATCGTGCTGTGTAATAGCTAAGTACTGTGATATTTAAAAACATGGCTAAAATTTGTGATGAAAAAACGACTGATTTAAACGACAACTTTTTTCATGATGACGCGAATGCCGGCAAGCCATTATTTCACCTGGCAGTTGACTAATTTAAGTAGCATGTTTGGCTTCTAAGACTCATTGGCCAAAACTAAAAGGAAGTATGGTTCCACATTTATTTCAGTTCGACATTTTCGGTCTGCACAAGCTGTATAAAAAAATGCACATCTTTGAAATCCACCGACGTTTAGATTTTGCATGATACAGCGATTGTTCTCCAAAGACATGTAAATGTAGTTGAAAGCAATTCATGAGAATTGTGGCCATTTTACATTGCAAATACCAAGCATTAAATTCCTTCTAATCAGAGCCCAGTATATATAAGAGCTAGGATACGTATTGTTCTTTGCATTTCGCATTATGATCATGGATTGGGTAAATGTGATCACGTGAGTATCTAGCCGTCATTTTTGTCCCAAAAGTGCAAACTATAACTATTTTTTACATAAGAGATAATTTACATTAAAAATGTTTACAATGATTTTATGTTGCGTTTTAATATTGCAAATCAAAGTGATGATGAATAGAAATGTACGCGCTCCCTAATAAAAGCAGTATTAAAATTGTTTAAATTTTATCCATTGCATTAAACAAATGCTTTTCTATTATTTCATAATAAATAAAGTTATTTATAAAGAATTGAATTCCACAGATTGCGATCGCTGCCTATTCATGAAATAAGAAAACACAATAGAAAATTTGTCTTTCCCCCTTTAAAGTTCTTTATATTTGCTGGCTTTTGGAACAAAAATTGTGGACGTTGGGCAATTTTGCTTCCGGTGTCCCAACTCTTTCGCATGTAGGGCTCTGCTTCCATTTATGACAACTCACCTAGTTGTAGGTCTTTACGGTTGAATTATGTAAATTCTGAACGATGGCAAAGTTCAAAGATGTGTAGTTTTTTATTTTCCCTTGTATAGCCCTCCTACCTTTTTTTTCCGAATTTAATTTCGCCCGAAGTTGAACGTAGTCATGACTTACAAACATGCTCACGACTTACAAACATGCACTACCTTTTTTGTTCCGCTACGTAGATGACACAATCACAGCACTACATGCAGACGAGATTGATGACTTTCATACTCACATCAACAAACAGAACAGCCACATACAATTTACCAAAGATGTCGAAGAAAACGGAAGTCTTCCTTTTCTCGACTGTTTGGTAAAACATGACAATCAAAAACTACGAAAATAGGTTTATCGCAAGCCAACACATACTGACTGACTACTAGACCAATCATCTTACAACCCTACATCACACAAAGTCACCACAATCAGAACATTAACAAGACATGCACAAATCATATGTGATTCACCGGACACTCTACATAACGAAAATAACTATCTCAAACTTGTTTTTGACAAAAACAACTATAACTATGACTTCATCAAACGCGACATTTACAAACCCAACGAATCAACGAAAGGAACAGCTCAGTGACAACAGCAACGATACCTTATATCAAAGGTACGTCTGAGACTATCTCGTGTATCTTACGAGCATACAACATACGTGTCGCACATAAACCAATCACTACGTTAAGACAACTACTAACAAACATAAAGGACAAAGAACAACCCAACGAGTGACAAGTTGCAGTTTACAAAATAAACTGCTCCGACTGCCACGCCTCCTATATCGGGGAAAATGGAAGGAACTTAAACATAAGACTTACTGAACGCAAACGAGCTACTATGAAACAAGACAAAACTAATCACATTGCAGAACATCACCGAATCACAAAGCACAACATTGACTGGGACTCGGCAAAATACATTACTTACAGTACTGACTATAGACAACGGCTTACATTAGAAAGTTGGTACACCAACTTGGAACAAACCCCACTGAACAGATCACAGCAATTACCGGCACTTACAAACGACTTATTCACAGTACAAACAAACGATCAACTAAAAACATTACACTTCAAACTAAATCACAATTGACACCCACACATTTCCTGTAGACACAACACAATGACGTAAGAACCACATAACAAATACGGCTAACCTGACGTTTACTCCTCATTTGACTCTGAAGATGACTACCGCTAAAACCGGCCGCACACTGGTGAACTTGCAGCGCATACTTGTTATTCGTGATATTTAAACGCGTTTGATATTTGACTCATCTGTCACGAATGACAAATGTTGTTCAAAACTATCGTGCACACTAAGAAATTTTGTCGATCACACTTGTCACGAAAAACAAGTACGCGCGACAAGTTTATCAGTGTGCGGCAGGCTTAAGCTGGTCGAAACGTCAATCAAGAACAACAAAAACAGTCTATCTCAGGACTATACCAACCTGGACGATCTACATTAACAAACATGTAGTCATGACTGCTGACTTTCAGTGTTCTGTGGTTTCTATGCTCTGCGAAACATTGGCGTACATGAGATATTTTAATTTGGGAAGGGATGGGAGTGGCTGGTAATTTTTAGTTTTAGATTTTTTGGCAGCATTGTAATGAGAGCGAAAAATCAAATCAGTTAGTCACAATGTAGACTTTCCGTGATGCGTCGTTTTTCCTTGACCATAAAAGCATCTATTGGAATCACTGCCAGTCAGCACGTGGAATTGTTTTGTTCTATTTAATTTTATAATGTGAACTTTTAAAATATAAGGTCTTTTTAAATCTTGAAAGATACAGGTTATCTTATTATTTATTGGCTTAATTATATGAATTTGAGAGTTTCCAGAGAAATAAATTTTGTAAACAAGCGCCGGCATTTCAGATTTATGATTATTTCATTTGCTATCCTGTGTACAGTCAAAAAACTAAAGTTTTTTTAAATTGACTTAAATGAGACTTTTATATTGTTTATTTGTACATTAAACTTGTACATTAAACTCTATGAAGTACTTATGTCTTAGGGCCTGAATACATGGAGACGAGCTGGCCCGGATAGCGAGCTAACCCGATGATTTCAAAGGATTGAAAAGAGCCAAAAGTTCAAGATTAAAAATTACAACCGTTTGCAAAGCACTGCACGTCACTCCGGTTGTAATTTTCAAATTATTGAAAATTGGTTGTTTCAATTTTAAAAGTTTTAAGAAGTTAATAAATCAGAATATTGTGAAATCGCTTGAGAAGATTTATCTGATGATAAGTACTGAATCGTTTCCATTTGCCAAAGTCATTTAACGCTTGGCTGAATCCCGGCTTTCAGGCTCATGTATTCAGCCCCTTCTTTCGCATAAGTCTCTCATATTAAAAATCATAACGTCATAGAGCGTGGCCTTGTAGTTATACAATAGCGTGATCAAAAATTTATTGCTAAATAGGCCACTGATCTTTACTATTTCATTTTTTGTTTTTACAATGAGTGAACAAAGAAATATTTCGATAAAATGACCAGTTTCGACGTCTAACAGCGCCACATGCTATTTTTCCACCAAAACATCACATCTATTTTCCATGCACTTTCATTGAACAACAAACTCAAAAAAATACTTGTAAAAGCATTCATTAAATTTAAAAAGGCATTGATTACAACTCAAAAGCAAGTTGCCTCCCAATTTTCTTTACAAACTACTCAAATAACTCTATTTAAAAACAATCTCTTGATTTTGCATCTTAAATATACTCATAGCTGCTTATATCATTATCGGTGGCACCTTACTCTCTAGTCGTCTACTTCTGAAAACACCTTCTTCGGTTATCAAAGACACAAGTACAACCTTTCCTTCTTCTCTGAATATTTTTTAAGTTTATTGTATAGTGACCAGTTATTTGACACATTTCTTCCTTCTCTACATTGAAATAAACAGACATTAAAAATAAACCCAATCTCCCTTGTAGCCAGGGCGAAACTAGAACGCAAATTAGAGGGAGGGGGTAAATATTCATATATATAGCTCCACCCTGCTGATTTCTTTTGCAAATATGCAACCGTCTTACTTTTTTATTTGTTTATGGCCTTCGCGTTTCTTCACCAGTAACTTTTTATCTTTTGAATCTAAATTCAGCTTAAAATGCTCAATACTCTCAACTTCAGTTTTCTCCCTGTGACCATTTTCTCTGCAATATTCTATATGTCCTACGAGTCTGATGGAATTATTCTTGTTTACATAGAAATAAAAAACTTTGCATGTACTCGAAAAGAAACATAGTTTTCAAATTACTTAACTCTCGCCTCTTACATTAAGCCACTCTTTACATAAGTCGTACACTATTGAATGGTATACAACAACGGAAGATGCCGTCTGTATTGTAAATATATAAAAAATTTGTTCTAGATCTTGCTTAAAAGAAAAATCTTGCATGTAAAATTTTTCATGGAAAGACGACAAGGAGGGAATTTAACTTTGGTCTGTTGCCAGGTAAATGACCGTGCAAGCGCACTTTATTAAAAGAAAATAATTCAGTGATTTATTTAAACGTCTTCTTAAAGTGAAATTGAATTTTGTATCAACAAAATAATGCTGGCAATGAAGCTTTTGGAACATTGAGAGAATGATGATCAGTCATATCATAGTTTACATAGTTTAGACTAATTTTTTATTGTATGTCATTCTCAAATCGTAGTTTCAAAAGAGTTAAAAAAGAATGAATTTTGAAGTTTATATTTTCACTAAACAGTAATACAGTTGAATGCGACATAAAGAATACACATGAATGCTACATAAAGAATACAAATGAATGCTACATAAAGAATACAAATGAATGCTACATAAACAAAGTCGATTACGCGGTATAACAACCATTGTAAGTTTTCTTTTCAGAAGGAAAAGGACCATCCATAATAAATGGTGGAGAAGGTAGTCCTCCACTGTAAACAGCACACTTCAGTTTCTCGCACGGATTGTCAGACCAGGCATATCTAACTTTGTCCGGATCACAACGAACCGAAATGAACACAGATTTGCTGCAATTGTACGCGATTGGTGACTGTATCCATGTACCGTTACAAAGTACCTACGCAAAAGTTCATAAAAGAGTTTGTTATCAAAAGTGCCTTGGTTGCTTTTGAAGTATGTTTGCAAGGATCTGCCTTATGAAGGCATCAAGACATATTTTACGAGATAGATAGTTTAACGTATTTTAGACGTCAACGGAATAAGATGTTCCTAATTTGTTGCATTCCTACATCATGAGCTATCAATAATGTTTGAAACTTACCTCGAAACCGGTCTTGTTCCGGATTTCAATATTTTGTCCACAAATGTATAATTTATTATAAGAAACATGTTACTTTCGACGGCAATCTTCTCGATTTTCGATACAAGTGGTCCAGTGAAGTACCTTTCTTTACCGTAAACTAATGAAAGGCCAGATAACGCCAAGCGATATCCAACATCTGATTTGTCAGTGGGATGAATGCTCGTGTATGGTGATGAAGGATTTCCCAAGTCCATTGTTACAGCCATAAAAGTATTTTGCAGTTGTGCATTTGGAGCGTAGCCCTTCTGTGCTGTTTGGTCCCAACGTAACTGAGCAAAATGTAACGACGATTTGCTGTAATTAACAGCTGACAACTAAATATTTATAGATATGAAAACGATTAGTAATGAATAAGTGGAAAAATTCACAAGGCTCTTTACATGCTGATGAAACCCACCTGAACAAAACCAAAAGGAAACTGTGGGTCAGTGTTTTTTGTGTAGAAGCGTACCATTTTGCTCTCCAATCTTTTATCATGGCAGGAAAAGTACAGTTGTATGGCAATTTCAGTAATTTTGGGTTCATAGCATTTGTTTCTCCTTGATAAAATATGGCACCATAGATGGTCATATTAAGAAACGGCACAATCATGGAATTCCACATACAACTATACAGCGGAAAGGTGCTCAACTCTTTTATTCCTCTAAAAATAAAGGCAAAGCAAAAATTTTACTAAATGCTGATTGATTTTTTTTGATAAAATTAGCTGGCGTTGATCTCTTTTTCTCGAGCTTTTAATCATATTGAAAATCGTATTTTAATACACATTTATTGGACAGAAAAAGATAATATAAAATTGATTATTATGGAGTTTTTATGACATGCTAATTGGAAAATTTACGATTATTCGTTTTCCATGGACATGTTGCATTAATTATACTGCCACCACTAAATGTAAATCAAAATGTAAATCAAACAGAAATCAAAGTCGTATCGGAATATTTGACGTTTTTTTCTCCAAGGTGCCATACTGAAAGAGACCTTTCAGGTTGGCGACTATAATAACTTCTATGGACAAAAAGGTGCATGGACGAAGAAAAGTTGTTTAATTTGCTTATCTCTCCTTCGATGTTGTAATAAAGCAAAGTTGCTTTCATTTTTTTTTCTTCTCACGACTTTCATATTTCGTAAAAATGGTTCTTCTTTAAATCATAGTTTCGTCACAGTACAAGAATTTAAGTGTAATTGCACCAGTTTCTTTTTTATTTTTAGTATGACTACGAAACAGAGGTCAAGAGAATTTTGAGAAAAAAGATTGTCATACTAAATGGAAAATCTTGTGGATCTACATTCTGCGGCAAAGATTGCCGTAAGTTCAGCCTTGCTCTGTAAATTTTGATGATTTGTATTAAATATTTACTTGGAAATTTATTTTTTTGGTAGTTGTTGAAAGCTAAAATATGCAAAATAGAATGAAAAATTTGTAGCCTGGCCCCGTGACTGGTTTTGAGAAAAATTTGGATTTTTTTCTTGTGGGATTTTTTAAATGCTATAACGAGCCCTATTAAATATTAACTTACTTATCGTAAAGAAAGCTCCAGAAAATCTTAAGAAGTTATTAAAACGAAACAGTAACAGGAATTTTCTGAAAGCCACTAAAAGTTTACTCTATGGTAATAGATGTGCTACTGATATGAATTTTGGACTCTCATTACATTATGGTAAAGGTAATAGAATACTTTTGAGAGTTTTTCAACAGTTGTGGAAAACAAATATGCTAAATACGCACCTTGTTTCTTTGCATTGTTTTGCAATTTGTAAATTTCCCATGATTGCAATTGTGGAAGCCTTCGTTAACTTACAAAATGTACCATGCTTTTTTCAAACAAAAATAAGCTTGTTTAAGGCTTTCTTGGCTTGTCAGCCACTTAAAGTATTTGACAGTGCGACAGTAATATAAAAAAATATAGTCATTTTCTGTTTAAATGATCACTATTTTAAGACAAATAAAAAAAATGACTCATAATGACTCATGACGTATGATTTAAGTCTCTTTTGAAGAATCTAAACTTCCATGATATTTTGTAAAATGTATTGATCAGTAATCAAAAAACCATAGTGAGATCGACACCAAAAACACATGTCTTAAAAATTGTTCTGTTTTAGATAAATAACGGTTGTGCAAGGATCTTAAAAATCAAATAAAAGAGATGAAAACTGTATATCTTTGAGTGAAGCCACTAATTACAATAGAAAAAAACACATGAAAACACCAGGAGACTTACGAATTTGGTAAAGTGTTTAAGAACTCCCCAATCCATCCACATTGATTAAGAGCATCATGTGAAGACCATGATTCTATAGGACTTCCTTCAAAACTACTGGCGATTAAGCCAATTGGGTAGTTCAATGTCTTGTACAGCTGCACACCATAATACCAACATACGGCAGAAAAATATCCCCACGCGTTTCCACTTACCGTTTCTAGTAACACAGACGATAGATTTTACCTTAAAAAGGCGTCATATTTAATGACGAATCATTGAATTTAATTACGTGTTATAAAATTCACAGGTACTAAACTTTGCTTTAATTATTTTTGAATAAGAAAAATTTTGAATTAAATAAAACTTAGAATTCTAACTGGGCACATTCCTCGTTAAACACTATAACAGTATTTGTTACAAAAGACAGGTTTATTGAATTCTTGTTCTGTTATCATAAATTGTGATAAAAAAATTCAATGGTGATTAAATGTTTGTCAAGTGCTTAGCTCAAATAAAAGCACATCTTAAAGCAAGGGAGTTGAAAGACAGCTCACATTTAAATGAAATCAATTTTCAAAGTATTTAAAAGAGTAATCCTATTGGTTGTATCATAAAATATTCATTTGAAATATTTACTTTCAGGTAGCGTCATCAGATCGATGAATAATGAGGATAAAATTCATACATGCGACTTATAATCCTTAAAAGCATAATTATACGAATATTGTCCTCTCAATTATAAAGACCGAGTGACGACCAGGTGCTTTTCGATAGTACTTATTTTCAATTTCTAAACACTTCTTCACTTGTACATTTTATATAGAGTAACAAACTGACTCCCCAATTTTATCATTATTTTGTAAGTTTTCTTTGCTTACTTTTACAGCATGATTCATACCTGGTGAAGAGACGGACCAAGGCAGACCTATTTTGCATAACTCCCTCCTTTGAAAAACACTGCAATCAAGGCCTGCAGAAAACAAACGTATCCTTGGATAATGGGTGGAGTCCTTGATTGCCTCCTTTCCATCATCCGACTAAATAAAGAAAAAAAATAAAATTAACGAATTTTAGATAAACACTTGGTTCTTATATAACATTGCAAGGTCTTCAATTAATCTGTCTAAAACGGTTTCATATGTTCTTATATATGATAATCGAATATAGAATGCTTTTACTCCGTGTTGAAGAAAAGGACACTGGTCTTTTGAACTTTAGCAAACATCTTTAACGCTGTCAATAAAATCCTTGTCTTAAAGCTAAACACCCAACCATGTCACTAACATCGAACATCAACCCATTTTTTCGTCCAAATCCTGACTCTGTTCTTGAATTCTTATTCTAACATACTTTCACTATCTATTTTTCTACATTCTAACAAAAATATTTGAAAGCAATACATCCGGCATTTTCTTTTTATCCTGTTATACATTTTAATGTGTTTAAAACAATAAGATGTATCTCAAACTTGTGTTTTCCTAAAAATTAACAGTACAAGCTCACACACTTTTTAGAAGCGCATCTGTTGTCTTTTAAAGAGCAGTGTAATCGACAAGAGTTCCTAGTTTAAGGTATGATGGGATCAACTATACGTTAAACAAACATAAACTCACCATGTCCAGTGTGAACTGCATGTTGCTCTGACCACTGCAAATCCAAACGTCTCCAAATAAAACATCATCCAAAGTTATAATTTTTAGCCTTTCTTTTACATAAGATGATGCATTAATAAAATGAGGACCACTGTCATTCATTGGCTGTAACGCAACTTGCCATACTCCGACTTCTTCCCCTCCTACATGAAGATTTTCACAGTAACAATGATTTTACCGAGTCGTATCAGATAAACCACAATGTGCGCATAAAAAGATGATTTCTGTAACATTTTTTAAAAAATGTGTCGCTTCATGTGTAACTGGTATGTAAAGTTTATGTGATGATTACCAGCGAAACGTTTATCTTTTTTATATCAAGTTTTTTTTAACTCATTGTACAATAATTAATTAATATTTTGACCTTTCATCTAAGTTACTTCAAGCCCAGCCAGAATCTTTTAAACTTATTTAAGTGATGAAAGAAATTTTCGTTTAGAAACAATACAGCTGAAACATTCATATATTTAACGAATATTGGGTGGGGTTGAGCATTATACCAAGTATTGGTCATACTGAGAAAATGTTCTTTGCCGAAGGGAAGCTAAGCTCACAAACATTGACAATATAGAATTTTTGCAAAATCGGCTTTCTCTCGCGCAACATTTACAGAAGCTATTATTTGTAAATATAAAAAAACAGGAATTTTTTTTATTTATAAAGTCATAATTAAAAATATGGCTAACCAATCAAGACCGTAATTTTTGTCATCTATTTATCAATATATCAAATGAGCTCGATTCATCGTGTGGAGAAACTATTGATCGAGTTGTATATAAAGCTTGATGAAAGATCTATTATGTCACGTGAGATAACGATAATAACGATTACAATTTACAGCACTTATATTTAGTACTTGTTTGCATTCGTTGCCTACTGTTCAGTTTATTCTAAAAATTTTATTTTGCTTTCTTTTTCTTCAAGTCCGTGAATTCTTGTCTGCGTGAATGTACATAAAGTTAAAATAACAATAAACGTGAACACGCTCATGTTATGCTATGAGCGGAAAAAACATATGAAAACTTGCCATCACCAGCAAAGCCATTGTCTTCAAAAACAGCTTGGAATTTGGAACAACACAAGCGGAAGTAAAATCCCTTTAGGCTATCAACATGTACGCAATGCGTACCTATTTTTGCTTAAAATATTTAAAGCCTGATTGCACGCGTGTTTCTTTTTGTTTGTATCTAAATGTATGAAAATGATAGCAAAATTTTTAAGAATCTAAATATGTGTACGAGTGAGGCGCAAGGGCTACACTTGATCGCTAACCAAAATATATGCATACACGTACTGTCATATTTACAGGAGGCCAAACGCTGATGATAAAGCTGTCTTATGAAAAAACACAGACTAATAAATACAAGTTAAATAGGTTTGCTTATATTTGGGTAATATATGTTCTGCAACATCTTGCCGAACTACCATGACTTATATTCTTGTACCAGTCATTACAAATAAGATCAATTATTTCTTCTTCGTAAGAATAGGGTTGAGAGCTAGCAAGTTTGGCTGTGCTATGTAATTCACTCTCTGTCCACACACAATTTAAGACAATACAGTTTTTAGGAAAGGAATAGTGAAATTTTTTTTTATATAGCACTGATAAGGTGTTGCCCTCGCGGTTGCGACATTAGCGTTTTTAGTGATGCTAACTGCGTCAGTCATACATAATGTTGAATAATTTGTTGCACGAGTGAACATTTTCCTGGTTTGTGGTCGAGTCCAGAGATATTCCCTTCTGCCACAATATAAGCATGGAAAGGAAAATTCTTTCCAACCTAAATTCTTGAATATTTGCACAACACATTATTTTTCATCAGGACCAAAGTCACTGCTATTATTTGGTGAAAACGTTTCTCCCGAAAGCAAACCATCGATAAATTGCAGCAAACTTGTCTATCCGAAGTTCATTCTGTTTTTTTGGGCTTAACTTATCTAGTTTGTAAGTTTGTCTGAGTAATGTAAAAATTTATATGGGTGTGCTTTCTTGTCTAAAATATTGAATTTGGGATTTCCACTCTACTTTCCAAGTAATAGATTTGACTATTTCACTAGTAATTCACGCTTAAAGCAAGAGTTTGCCGAACTTTTTACGAACAGTTATCATCTAGCGAAGAAGATAAGGTCCCAAGCTTTTGTAGAGCAAAACGATATATTTGTAAAAATATCTGTATTTTCTATTATGATTTAGCGGAAGTATCTTGCTTGAAGACGTGTCTTCTCAGAATTTGCTTCTTAGAAAAGTGGGGACACGAGCATTAACGGTTCCAACACAAGTGGACCTTCTGGATATCTATTCTGTGCGTATATATTATAAGGTTTGAATGTCACCTACTATCAGGGGGATTGTCTATTCTTTGTTGAATACAGCATGCTACTGTGACAAGGCATGCGCATTCAAATATATAGTACCAATTAATTACTAAATGGCTAAATTCCCTCCTATGTGTTCGTCATGCTCGATAAGGCCACGTTTGCTGAACATATCGTAAGCCGTATATGATACGTTATCTCTATCTATATAATCAAGATTTGTAAATGATTTGCTGCAATGAAAAACAATTTGCTATAAAAAAAATCAAACGATGAATGTTAAAAAACGAACGGTTTGCATGTGTTCATTGCATTTGCCTAATTCGCCTAAGAGTTAGGAACCCATTAATAATTTTTGTCTACTTTCTAGCAGTTTAAGCATCAGTAAAATTAAATCAAAATGGCCTACATCTTTTATATACAAATTCATGGACATTAAAAATATAATAGATGCATGTTAAATTTATTTTGAGATTTGAAGCTATATAGTCAATTTCACCTAATCTTTTGATTCGCTACAAAGCTATATAAAAAATGATAACAGTAGAACCTTCTTTTCGTGCATAGACGTGTGCATTATACACTTTGTCACTCAGCCTGAGCTTCACGTTTTGACCAACTTCGCCATAACCCCACACGATTGCCCGTTTTGGTGCTTTTTGCAACACCATATGATCACCATAGATTGTAGAAAAACGGAATTCAACGTCGCCATTAGCGATAGAAAGAGCAGCGAATACAAAAAGAATTGCGTAAAAACAACTTCTCAATTTGCCCATTTTTCTCTTCCTTCATCAAGCACTAAGGTGGACTAACTGTGAAATTGTTGACAAGCTCTTCTTATTATAGACTCCAAATATTTTTTAAGTATAAGAACATCATTAATATTTCATAGCTTTGCTGGGGAGAATATTAAATATTTTCATCCTTGAATTGACACTTTACTTAATGCTGGTATATAATACATTAAGCATAGCCATTTTAAAATGAAATTTACTAAACAGAACATAAAAAAGTGTGCAAAAATGCAAACAGGAGATATTTAGGATCATACAGTTACATATTAAACTCTTGTGTTCATCAATCCAAGTTAATTTAATTTGTTGCATTCTGTAAAATGACCAAAGATAGTCTCGTGCTGACAGTTAAATAAATAAAGTAATTGAAGATATTGTGGGTTGCTAAGCAGAAAGAAATACTAATTTAATCATTCTGCACCAGGTTGCACTGACAGCATTCAGGTTTTACAACTAAGTTTTGAAAGATGTTAAGATAATTGTTGACAATATAAGATAGAAATACTAGCATGACTCTAAAATTCTGTTATTGTTGTGATGGGTTATCGCATGAGCAGGCATGACTGTCAATATCACTATCCACACAAATCATTTTTTAAAACTATAAGATAAAACCAACTGATAATAGTTCATAGAAAATATCTTTGACAACTTAAACTGGGAAACTCAACAGAACATAAAACAAGTGTGAAATGACGAAAACAAGAGATGTTTAGGATCCTACAGCTACATATTGAACACTTGTGACCATGCATTGGCATCTCCTTTGCGGCACTTAGATTTAGCCGTTTCATAAGAGGTCTACTATGTCTTCATACCGACTGATAATAATTATTTATATGTTAAACACATATATATCCTACCAAAGATGATTCTTGACATTAGAAGACTCATGCACGTACATACATTTAAGAAGACTCTTTAATGTACATAAGTCTAAGGTCAATTGTATTCACTAATGATGTCAAAATAAATATGAATTAAATTTGATCAAACCAAGTTAACTCTATTTGTAGATTTCTGTAAAATAACCAAAGATACTCTCCTGCTGACAGTTAAATAAATAAAGTAATTGAAGAAATTGTAGATTGCTAAGCAGAAAAATTTACTAATTTAATCATTCTGCACCAGGTTGCACTGACAGCATTCAGGTTTTACAACTAAGTTTTAAAAGATGTTAATATAATTGTTGACAATATAAGATAGAAATACTTGCATGACTCTAAAATTCTGTTATTGTTGTGATGGGTTATCGCATGAGCAGGTATGACTGTCAATATCACTATCCAAACAAATCATTTTTTAAAACTATAAGATAAAACCAACTGATAATAGTTCATAGAAAATATCTTTGACAACTTAAACTGGGAAACTCAACAGAACATAAAACAAGTGTGAAATGACGAAAACAAGAGATGTTTAGGATCCTACAGCTACGTATTGAACACTTGTGACCATGCATTGGCATCTCCTTTGCGGCACTTAGATTTAGCCGTTTCATAAGAGGTCTACTATGTCTTCATACCGACTGATAATAATTATTTATATGTTAAACACATATATCCTACCAAAGATGATTCTTGACATTAGAAGACTCATGCATGTACATACATTTATAAAGACTCTTTAATGTACATAAGTCTAAGGTCAATTTTATTCACGAATAATGTCAAAATAAATATGAATTAAATTTGATCAAACCAAGTTAACTCTATTTGTAGATTTCTGTAAAATAACCAAAGATACTCTCCTGCTGACAGTTAAATAAATAAAGTAATTGAAGAAATTGTAGATTGCTAAGCAGAAAAATTTACTAATTTAATCATTCTGCACCAGGTTGCACTGACAGCATTCAGGTTTTACAACTAAGTTTTAAAAGATGTTAATATAATTGTTGACAATATAAGATAGAAATACTTGCATGACTCTAAAATTTTGTTATTGTTGTGATGGGTTATCGCATGAGCAGGTATGACTGTCAATATCACTATCCACACAAATCATTTTTTAAAACTATAAGATAAAACCAACTGATAATAGTTCATAGAAAGTATCTTTGACAACTTAAACTGGGAAACTCAACAGAACATAAAACAAGTGTGAAATGACGAAAACAAGAGATGTTTAGGATCCTAAAGCTACGTATTGAACACTTGTGACCATGCATTGGCATCTCCTTTGCGGCACTTAGATTTAGCCGTTTCATAAGAGGTCTACTATGTCTTCATACCGACTGATAATAATTATTTATATGTTAAACATATATATCCTACCAAAGATGGTTCTTGACATTAGAAGACTCATGCACGTACATACATTTATAAAGACTCTTTAATGTACATAAATCTAAGGTCAATTTTATTCACAAATAATGTCAAAATAAATATGAATTAAATTTGATCAATCCAAGTTAACTCTATTTGTAGCATTCTAGAAAATGACCAAAGATACTCTCCTGCTGACAGTTAGATAAATAAAGTATTTGAAGATATTGTAGGTTGCTAAGCAGAAAAAATTACTAATTTAATCATTCTGCACCAGGTTGCACTGACAGCATTCAGGTTTTACAACTAAGTTTTAAAAGATGTTAATATAATTGTTGACAATATAAGATAGAAATACTTGCATGACTCTAAAATTCTGTTATTGTTGTGATGGGTTATCGCATGAGCAGGTATGACTGTCAATATCACTATCCAAACAAATCATTTTTTAAAACTATAAGATAAAACCAACTGATAATAGTTCATAGAAAATATCTTTGACAACTTAAACTGGGAAACTCAACAGAACATAAAACAAGTGTGAAATGACTAAAACAAGAGATGTTTAGGATCCTACAGCTACATATTAAACACTTGTGACCATGCATTGGCATCTCCTTTGCGGCACTTAGATTTAGCCGCTTCATATAAGGTCCACTACATCATCATACTGACGTCCCAACGTACGGGATTGATTTATATTCAAGTTTAAGTTCAAATTATTGACTCGGTATTAACACATTTATGACATAAACTATGGATATGCACAAACACAATTCAGGCTCTGCAATCGTTGCAAATTCGTAAGGATATCACTGGCGAGAAAGGCTTTAGAACAATTAGCACATTTCAATCTTGCTATAAGCACTTCATCTTGTACCAACGTTAGTCGTTCATATTGTCAAATCTGTTTTCTCACTGTAATCGAAAGATTATTTTATCCTTCATAATCTAAAGATAGTTTTAATGGCTGGTAGTCACTTGACAAAGTTACTCGCCAAAGATTTACATAAATTATCACCAAGTTGGAAGTTGCAACAATAAAAACATAAAGTATATTCGTATAAAGTTTGAGGTTTCTCAGAACTTTATTGAAACTACTTGTGTAGTAACGAAAATTAAATTACTTAAAATTACGAGTAAAAATTGCATCATCATGTCAAACAGGTGCGAAAATAAAGTCATATGACTGATATGAGTAACAAAAACAAGCTGGGACATGCAAATGCCAAGGAGGAAAGGACGCAAGGTCTTTAAGAGACTTTGGTTTCTTGGGTATGATTGTTTCCGAGAGCTGGCGCGACAGTATGCTGCAATATTTTAAAATATTGTCCTTTATACAAAACAAAACAGATGATGAATTCAGTATTCACTTAAGCAATATTTGCTCCACTAACCAACAATACATAAATTTTGGCTAAACTGCAGTTTGGCTGAAACCCGTGGCGTTTATATGTGAAGCGCGTGGTCATTTTTCGATAGAATTATAGGGTTGGGGTTAGGGTCAGCGTCTAAGGTGTCCGCTAAACTGCAGTAGTCCCTAAATTTTTCCTGTCACGAAAAAGTATTATCTGTACTGTACTGTTGTTAAAAAAGCCTTGTTTCTTTGTTTACTTTGTCTACAAAAGTCAGAGGTAAAAACCTTAAGTATGAAGATTCATTTTTGTTACAACATAAACTTTTGTTTTCTTACTAAACAGGTACAAGTACATTAATTATATCATATACATGTGACAGCATTTTTTGTTTATAATACAGTAAGTTATAAAAAACCACACAGTAGATAGCCCGCAAGTATGTTCCCGGAAGTAGCCGGAGCTCTTACTCATGTTAATTAGTTTCCAGTCCGTGAAAGTAAGCCGGGCGAGCGCATGTCACCCGGAAACTGGTTAAAAGTTGAGTGTAATAGGTTAACATGATAAATTGGAAAAGAAACAAATGTAAATGGCGATAAACATGGCGGTTTTCAAATAAAAAGATTCTTTCTCAAAATTAAATTAAAAAGAAAAACATATCGACCTTAAAAGATTTTGTAGCTCAAGCGTTTTTGCAAACCTTTATCAGACTTTTAGAAATGAGGGAGTTAAGATAGCTTCAGAGTTTATAACAGAAAAAGTATTGATAAAAACCTCACTGTCTTTGTGTAAAACCTGAAGCGAACATGAATAAGGTGTTAGCGACATGTTTCTCATCTCTTACCTTTAAAGTTGGCTTCAGTGGAAAAAGGCACGGACGAGACCAAAGGCTGCTTTTTGTTTTTTCCAATAAACAGGCATTACAATAGAAGAGTTGTAAAGATGTAATATGACATACGGACAACTTATAGGATCATTTACTTGGAGTAAACTGGAGAACATTGATAATAGACTATATGCAAGACCACGAACAAATGCACCTGTATACAGCTAAAACCTTTAAATCTCAAATTGAATTTTATTTAGCTTTTTTTGTCGCAATGATAAATATGCGATAAATATGCGTAAGTTTTGAAAATTACATGAACATTGTAAATCGTATCATCAATTTTTACTACTTTAACGATCAAAGGGACCTTAGACTGTTTAACAACAGAGTAAAACTGCAATTGGAAAATATAAAATTACTATCTTACAATTGGTTAATTTGAATTTTGTCTTACTGTGATTGGTTTGACCGATTTCGACTGATAGCCAACTGAACTAACATAGTCAAACTCACTGTCTGAATTGAATGTTTGATCGTTTCTTAGTGATTTTTAAAGCATGATAGAAACTAACCTACAATCAGATGGAATTTATGGAAATCTTTACAAATTCATATATTGACATGAATGCTGCTGTCCAAACTGTAAATTTTTCAAGAGGGTGAAAATTTATGGATAAATTGTAAATGCTTGGCAAAGACGATTTCGCGAGTGACATTTCATTTATTGATGTTCAAAAGAAAGCGAAGATTGTTTTGAGTTTTAACAGCAGAAATTTACATCCAAAATCGTAAGTAAAGGACAAGTGAAGTGTATGCATGAATTTAATATATCAAAGTCAATTTATGCGAGTGTGTGATGCGATTTATGTTAATATGGCGTATGGTAAGCAGATTGATGCTCGTAAAATTGTTGTTGCCGAAGGATATTTTAGCTTTGATTTATTTAGTGCTTGGGGAATCGTGGCCGTAATATGGTAGCGAAATGCTACACTCCTGCACATATATTTCAATGGACAAAAAAATCTGAAGCCATAAGGCGCCATACTATTATTTACTTTATCATAAACAAATTTTTGGGGTTTTTCAATTTATGATCATTGATTATTCAATCGTGAAAGGAATGTCATATGAAAGAATGTTATATGCAGTGCGGTGTTTAAAATTAAATGAAGATATGATCTTTGCACTTTGCTGGACAATTTAGGCAATTGTCTCACCAACGTTTCTTTTTAAAGATACAAGGTGAGTATATCTATTGATATAAAGAAAATACCTTTCCAAAGTAGAACGACTCGACCTTCTCTTCTGACATTTTCCAATGCGAAATTCGGGTATGAAGTATTTCGGAATTAAAGCAAGGAGAACCAACAAATATCTAATTTATACATTTATGAATCGCTACAATAACATTCAATGGATTTATAATTTGAATTTGGCTCTATGTAAACCCTATGCACTCATTTGCTGAGACGATTGAGGAGAATTTAGCTAAAATCCAGTAAAAAAATTACCTGAATACATGTCTACCAATTGTTTGGACACTGGAAAGTATAATACATATGTGTATAATAATTCAGTTAAACTTCCGCTAAATCATTGGTGAGGAAAGTGATAGCAGACAATTAACAATAAGTATTTAATTCGTCTTTGTGAACAACAGCCCATACTCGGAATCTTTACAATCGGTGACTTTCGGTTCTGTCCGTGTTCACTTCCTACATGACGTAATATACAACAAAATGAGAATCCCCATAATTTATAATGCATTAATTAAACATCTCCACAACTCTCATAAGATCACCAACGCGCTTGAAAATGTTACTAAAACTTCCTAAATATACTGCGTCTGTATTACTTAACCACACAAGGTGCCGGTCTAGTTGGATGTACAGTTTGAAATCCCCAGTTGCAGGGAGCTCCAACAACAATAACATTCCACAGGTTCGCCTAGTTGGTGATCCTGTCCTACGACAGAAAGCTCAGCACGTCGATCCGTTGGCAATTTACACCGAAGAGTTTAAAAAGTTGCTTCAAATGATGAAAGGAACAATGCGCGCGAAAAAAGTGGTTGGGATCGCAGGGCCACAGATCGATGTGAGTTTGCAAGTCTTTAACAAGGAATTCACCAAGGAAGACATGAATCTTTTGAAAAAGATAGGTGCCACTCTGGACGACCTCCGTCAGAAGCAAATGGACGTTTTAACTTTGAAGATTTTTATCAATCTACAGATTAAAATAACTAACCCCAAAATGGTTGTATTTAGGGAAGGGTGTCTTAGCCTAGAGGGGTTCTCAGGTCTGGTGCCCCTGCCCTTAAGGTTGAAGTAACTGGGTTGGATGAGAATGGAGCTTCCATAACATGGCAAGCTTCTGGGAGGGCCGCTCGAATTGTACAACATGAAGTAGATCATCCACGTGGAAACATTCTTAAAGATTCAATAACTTACAAATCATTTATGAATGTTAACTGGAAAGATTACATTGATTAAGTGACTCCTGAATAGATAACTATGTATTTCATCAATAAAGTAGAAACTTTATCAATGTATGTCGATCTTACTTAATAATTACAAGTAAATGCTCCAAATATAAGTTAGAAAATCATTAAATTGTTGTTGAAGTTGATTACGGCATCCCGTTGTTCTAAAATTTGACTGGTCATGATAAAACAGCAAGTTTAAAATAATTTGTATTACTTTCATCTGTGACACAATGTATTGATAATTCTACAAAGACCTTTGTACTTATTCATTGATTTCATCAAAAAACCTTGCATTGATTTGGGACTTTTTGAAAATGTTCAATTTCTTTTCTAATTAAAGTTAATGTCTTTGGGAGGTTAATGGAAATTTCAAGTAGAGTGCATTAGGCAAGCCAAATGAAGTGAAATATGGATAGATGAGGTGAAATGTAGATAGATGAGAATCAAGGAGTAAAACATGGATTGATTGAGAGAAGTACCATGTATGAATGGATAAGAGTGAAATATAGATGGATAGAGTGAAATATGGATGGATAAAGTGAAATATGATGGATAGAGTGAAATATGGATGGAAAACGTGAAATGAAGGCAATTGGTGCCAAAGTAAAAAGATAAAGAAAAAATCTGGTCACCTGCCTCCTAATGATGAGAAACCTGATTGATTAATGGATGAATTACTTCTTTACGTTATATACAGATTTACCGGAAGGGAATTCAATTACGTTCGTGTGTGAAGAGTTTCCTTATCATGGCAAAGACACAATCTTGTATTTTCAGTGAAGAAATGGACCAAGTCAACAAATATTGAGCTATCTCCCAAAAATATACAAGGAAATGCACCAAGTTTGATTAAAAAAATAATTTTGTGGTAGGAATGCAAAATTTGAAAGCTCTCCTTGGTCTAATCACCTTCTCACGTGATCGGCACGTCAGCCAAGCACAGTACACTAGGAAAATGGAGGATATTAGAAGGACGTAGATAGGAAAATTGTACCATATCCGTATCCATCAAAGGTTCATCGTCACTTGAGTCCCAGTCGTTTGGAACGGGAAAGATGACTTTCTTTTGTCGTGATAGATCAATCACTGCAGGCTAAACTGGGGAGAAAAGTAGATGATTTCGTTTTGCGCAAATAATTTAACAACCCATTTCTTTAATCGAAGTAATAAAGAAACAAAATAGACGTGCACTTACTAAACAGTGAAACAACGCCCCAAACACACAATATAGGGAATAAACAGTCACGCTACTGCATTAAGAGTCTGTTTACATGATCCCGGGTAGCCGGGATTCAGCCAAACGTTAAATGATTTGGCAAATGGAAGCGATTCAATACTCGTCATCAGATAAATCTTCCCGATAAATTTCCCAATATTCTGATTCAATAACTACGCAAAAAATTTAAAATTACAATAACCAATTTGGCTTAATTTATGAATTTCAGCAGGAATGACTTGTGGCCCTTAACAAACAGTCGTAATTTTTACGCTTAAAGTTGTGTCTTTCTTCAATGCCTTGACATCATTTCACGCCTCACTGAATCGTGGTTAGCCGCGTCATGTAAACAGCATCTAACTTTCTGTATTAAACATCTGACGCACAGTGGCGTAGCTAGCGGTCTGGCTGGTCGGGCCCAGCCCGACCAAATATTTTCCCAAAAATGAAAAATTTGTTTTCTTTAAAATTGGATTTGCGAAAATTTTAAATTCTGCGACTCTTTTTAGAATAATCCACAGTCTATTAGTGTAATATTTGTCAAATTGCGTCGTTATTAGCAAAATTATCATATTTTTAAACGTTACTTAGCAACAATGACTAGTGCATTTCTAGTGCCAGGCATTACGCAGTTTAGTCGGGCTCTGAAAATTCAGCCCGACCAAACAGTAAAATCTATAGTGGGATTATCTGCAATCTGATTGGTTGACAGCAACGGAGCAAACTCAAATGCGCTGTTTCGCAACATCTAGTCGGGCTCTGAAAATTCAGCCCGACCAAATAGTAAAATCTATAGTGGGAATATCTGTAATCTGATTGGTTGAGAGTAGCTGTGAACACACTCAAACGTTTAACAACATCTCATTTTCAAAAGCGTGACTTGAATTTTGACCTTTCGAAATTTACGTTCGGAAATCGTGATAACTTACATTACAATGGCTTCGGCTAATGAAATCGATATAACAAGTGAACTACAAAAGAAACCCTTTTCTGTTCGACTATCAGGCGAGCAAAATATACTCGTAAAGCAGCGGCCAATTCCAAATTTACAAGCGACTGCAGGCATTTGAAACTTTCAGGAAAGTTGGTACTCGAAGAAAGATTGGCTTTGTGGTAGCTCAGAAGAGAATGCATTGTTCTGTTGGCCTTGTCTTTTATTTTGCCCTGGATCATCATCTTCATGGATGCAGACGGGATTCAAAAACATGAAGAATTTCCTATCCGATTGTAAGAAGCATGAGAAGGCAAAATCGCACATGGGCGCCTACAAGACCTGGAAGGCTTACTATGGTTTTCAGCCTCGTATCGACTGTATCATGTCACAAACTAGACGTGAAGAGATTCAGCGTCATAACGAGGAGGTAAGGCAAAACAGGGAAATGTTGAAAACCATAACAGAAGCTGTTTTATACTTGTCTAGGCAAGAGCTTGCATTTAGGGGGCATGATGAATCTAGTAGCAGCATGAATAGAGGAAATTATAAAGAGCTACTTGAAAGTTTTGCCAAGATAGATTCTGTTTTTGAAAGGCGATTACATGGAAGGCTTGCTGAAACCCACCTTGCTGGGGAAGGGCGGTTTACTGGAGTCTCTCCTGATATTCAGAATGATTTGATTGATTGTCTTGATAAGATAATAAAGGATGAGATTTTAAAGGAAATATATTGCTGCACTTTCTTAACTATACAGGTTGATGAGGCAACTGTTGTTTCTACCAAAGAACTATTAGTCCGTAATCTGTGACCGATTTTCTTTCATTCCCGTTGGACACCTCAAGGAAGGTCGTGAAAATTTCAAGACAGAACGACTTTTACATGCTTAATACAATTTTACTTATTGTCATCTCCAAAAAGCTGCAGTTTTTTTGCTACATCACATTGAAATTTTAAAATTTGTAGCTCATTACAATTCCGAAATCCGCCATTATTCCTAGGAAACTTCATGTAATTTATATTTTGTGTGCTCGTGCCAGACCTATAACAGAGCTATTCCACTCGGTTAAATTGACAACCTGAGTAAGATTCTTAAAAAAAATAACGATTTGACACGTGCATTAGGTTAGATTTAAGAAATTTTCGTGAAGATGATATTTTGAAAGTTGTAAGAGTATTGTGCAAGAGAAGGCGCCCTTTTTCTAAAGGTGCATTGTCACGCAGTTGCGACTGCTAGCGAGTAAGGATAGGGACGATTTTCTTCCAATTTTTAGACTTGTAGACATTTTAGCTATTTCATATGCTTTTCATTACTGGAAAATTTTATTGCATTGTTAAAAAAACAAAAAGAAATTCATTCTTCAGTTGGTGAGCTTCTGGTATTATTTCATATGCTACCCTCGATACAGTCGACAGAGTAGTCTGAAGCTGCGCACAGATTAAACGCAACGCTAGTCGTCATTCAAGGGCGGTGACAAGCGCGCGCTTTTTCTAAAGGTCTGCCTCGAATTCGTCGTCCATGTCATCGTCTAAAAACTCCTCTTCCTCAACATCGTTGTCATCAATATCGACATTCGTGCATGCAGTACAAGAGCATACATCTGTGCACTTCACTCCTGCTTTATTACATGAGCAACGTTGTGAGTTGCAGCCAGTCTTACATCCACAATTAACATTATCAAGTAGGGAATCCGGCGCTGGGGGAATGGTCATCCATACGATTTGCAGTTTCCCGTCAATTGTTTTCCACCCATTTTCATCCGGAGGAGGAATATCCATTTGAGGTTGTAAACAGGAACGCCAAATCGCCGCTTGGTAGTTTGACCGACGAATATGTTGCAGCAAACTGTCACAAGTTGGTGGTAGTTGCTCATCTGAACATTTTCCTGCCTTGAACAATGAGAGCCGACATTTGTTGACGTCCTCAGAATCCTTGTCACCGTACAATAAACAAACAAATCTATTTAGTTGAAACACAAGTTCTTCTGACGGGGGAAATGCACTTCCTAAGGAACTAAATGAGTTCAAATATTTGTGGTTACGTAGAAGAATGTTCCACGCTGTCTTTTTGCCCTTTCCATAAAAAGAACTGGTGGTGTCACATCCTTAAAAGAAAATTTTGAAAATATTGATTACAGTATACTATTCTTTCACTTATTATCATCGTAACAAAAAGAAAACTAATGGCAGCATTGGTGTTATAGAATTACCAGTAAAGGCATGGAAACCTAGCAAGCTTTGACTAAGATTTTCATCACTTTCTTCTACAATAGTTTGTATAGAAATCAAGCGGAAGTTATTTCCTGTTCCAGTCATGAAGCATATTTCTTTGTTAATAATTCGTTGCATGGCGATCGACAACACAAAAACGTCTGTATCTGGGCTTTTGATTATGATTCTTTCGTTGGTTTCTTTAGCATGATTTGCATGTAGTAAGAGCCGAGTGTCAGCTTCCTCGTGATTACACTCCAATTCATACATTTCATTGCATTCCACTTTATCCTCATCTGATCTAGCTCGAGTAATGCAATAGCATTTATCCTTCGACGTTACATACAACGATGACAGATGTCCGAGACAAGATGATACGTAATTGCCCCAGTGTTCACAAAGAAACTGGATCAAAGACTCTTTGTTTTCGCCCAGAGCAAGAAACTTTTTCCACTGCTTTGGAACATGTTGGTTTTTGTCGAATACACGAATTTTCTGAATTCCAGTGTTTTCGGATCTTCTGTTCCTTTCCGATTCCTTGATACTTGTGGGAAGGTATCTATCCGCAACAAAGTCAACTCTTGTTGCCTTCCAGTCTTTGGCCAACTTTAATACGTTATTAAAAATAGCATCGCAGAATTCTCCAAACGTTTTCCATTTGCTCTTCATTGTTTGGATAAGAGCCATGGCATCGACAATGAGTGCATTGTTATCACAGTGTTCTCCATTAAACTTGCACGTGAGGTGGTCACCTATACAGTAAACATAGTAAGAAATTCCTGCATGAATAAGAACCCAATTTGAGGTGTATTGGATTCTGGGGATTCTTTGTAAATCCTACCTATCGAGATAATAACGAAACCTACCGAAGTCCAACACTAATAAAGCTAACAAAGAGAAACGTTATTTGTACCTTCAAAAATTTCAAATAACTTGGATTTGGTTGTTTTAACAAGACTTCCAGAAGTGGTTGCCAAGGAAAGCGGGTACGTGCCAAGACTGTACGACAAAACATTTGCAATGTCAATTTCACGGGTCTTAGCTATCATCAATAGCCGAGCGAATAGGTCTCTGTTCATTTTTAAATTGATTTCTTTCCCTTTGCTGGTTGACACAATTGACCGTTTCTGGCACAAAAGATCTGAAATCTTGTTACGGGTGAACTTTGCAAAAATGTCCGGTTTTGTACTCAAAAGATTATCTCGTGCAAATTTAATAAACTGCTCCTCCCCTATTTTTTCTGCCCCCAGGAGTTTATCTGCAATCTCATCTTCCACCACCAAGCCACTTGCCAAACCAACCAAATTTTCTTCCTCAACATCAAACGGATTGTTCATGCTCAACACTGCAGACATTACATTCTTCACTAATTTTTCATTAAGTGCACACTTAGTTCTGTCAAGATCTTTGCGGCTCCTGTAAAAATACCGTGCGATACAATTCATGACAATTCGTGTATAGTTAGAGAAACTGCTAATCTACCTTGGAGTAATGTTAGAACCATCCATACTCTTGCATTTGTTAGCAATTGCGGCTCTTTCTGATTGGGCTAACAACCATCTGTGGACCGCCGACCGATTTAATGAAAAACCAATAATGCCTCCCTTGGTTTTGGAGTCACGATTTACGGTTTGTTCAATCATCTGGTCACAAGAAACTGCGGAGAATCCGTGACAATCTTGGCGTTGGACTGCGAAAGTTGTGGATAAATCGGAACAATCTCTTTAGAATGTAAAAACAGTCGAAATGAAAATCTTAGAATCGAACTGTCTATTCTTTTATTTGTAGCTGTTAATTGGGATGCACAAATTTCATTAGATTATACCAACCAGGGTGTGTATTTTCCAATGCTGTCATTTCCAGCCAATAAGCAGTCCCGTATCTGGCATAGTTTATACGATCGCAAATAAAAAACCATGGCAGCATACATCTGAACGACGCTAAATGAAGGTTCCAATCGACTTCTCGAGTCGCCCGAATGAAGTGCAGCAGGATTTCTAAAAATGTTAAAAAAACATTAAAGTGAGGCAGCAAAATATGAAAAAAATGTGAGGGTCTCATGCTGCATGACAGGTCTTTTTGTATACATACAGTACTACTACATGAACAATGTTGTAAGAGTAACAAACTGCAAAAGGCCTTTTATTAAAGAAGCCAACAACTTTCGGCATAGTACAACGTGTGCTCTCCAAACATCAAAACCAATGCAAGTCATAAATTATTTTAGAGGAGAATGTCTTACATTTGCGCAGCACGTAAATGTATGATGTAAGGTTTGCACGAAGGATAAGCTGGTATATAGTACATACCAGTCATTTTTATGTACATGCTCCAGAATACAAAGGTTTTAGACTTTATGGATGATTTCTCAACAAACTGCTCATAGTTCCTCACGAGTTGCTCCATTTGCTGACTTTCGATACAGTCGATGAGCTTGCCGTTCGCAAAACAATCAGCCATGTTTTGAATGGATGTTGCAACACTCTCTTTTTGCTGATTATCGATTGAATCCAAGTATGCATCGAATCGAAGACATTGCAAGGTTTCATACACCAATTTATGACACATAATTGATCGGTTGTAGTGCTTTCCGGACAAGACACCTCTTATTGATCCAACGCTGATAATTCCCGATTCAATGAGCACATCCTACAAGGAAATTGAGTACAATAATGTGACTTGGAAACCCAATGTTAAATAAGACAAACATGGCCTCTTGCTGTTAAGCAAAATACATTCTAAAATGTAAAATTTTATTGTTAAAAAATACTCGTTCACTTGAAAATAGCGAGTTTCTAAGAAAATCTAGGCAATTACCTTCAAACCAACATCTTCGAAGAGTTTTGATATAGCAGAAAGGTAGCTCATGCTGGCATGAAACTCTCCTAGTCTAACAACAAATCGGTCATAAAAAAGCTGTTCTTTCCACCTAATATGTTGTATTTTAGCATAAACTGCTTCATCAAAAACAAGGACAGCTTGTTGCAAACGTAATTTTTCAATTATTGTTATGGCAGACTTTAGCACTTCATTTAGAGTTGAGTATTCTGTTGGGGAGGCATCCACTATTGGAAGATAACCAACTCTTGACACATTAGGTATGGTATCTTTTTGCAGTATAGTGTTGAATCCGGACCATCCCGGCCAGAGGTTGTCTTCATCAGTAGTAAAATATTTTATCATGCAGTACGCAAGGTTCAGTTTTCGACATTTGAGAGTGAAGTCATTGCTCTCCAAAGGCTGCATAACTGACTTGTCTAGGGTAGATCCATCAAATGTAGGAGTTTTCTTTGTAGCAATACCATAAGGTGCAATAGCTACTAGAGGTGCTACTACTGTACGTTGGTTTTTCTTAATTGGTACTTGGCATTCTCTTGTACGGCATGCAAGCTTGGGAAACGTTTCCGGCACAACTTTTTGGATGATGATACCTGTTTTAAAGAAGAACATGTCAGATTATCAAAAAGCTTCTAGAATAAAAAAGCTTCGCATAATTTGAAACTGTTCTAATTTCGACTGGCAATATGACTGACATACCATTTGTCACATGTGTTCGTTTTGTAGCATCTTCTTGGAAATCGATATTATCATACACAAGGGTGATATGCTTTCCCTCTACAAAATCTTTAGGGATGGTATTCAAACTATTAATCGTCAATTGGGCAATAGCTGATTCATAAGCCATCGTTGATGGTAAAGATACACAATGACCAAGACCATTAAGTAGTGTAATTAAGCTGGAGCAACCAGACATTTGTCGAACTGCCATGGCTAATGACAAAGATTTTGGAGTCTGCACTTTCCCACTGCTGAAGACATATATCAAATCTTGGCAGATAGAAAATACCTTGAGAGCTTGCTTTTCCTGTATTTGAACATAACCAGCGCGTTCTGGCTCATTAGAAAAGCCAAGCAGCCATGCAATAAAGTTAAATACCATTGGTGACACTATTTTTTTCATGCTCTCCAAAGTATTATCAGAAGCTAGTGGAGGCCATGTATCATACCAGGATACTGGATTCGTGGATTCAAATTCCTTTCTTAATGCCAATGCAACATTATAAATTTCATGCAACGTAGTGCCTGCCCTGTATACTGCATCTGGCAAGAACTGTTTAGGTTCCTCACCATCATCAGAAGTTTCTGTTGACACTTCATCAGCGAAGGGAATATTCTCTACTATTCAACTTGGTTGAATGCAACCTGAGTAAACCATCTCACTTTTGTTACGCTGTTTAGGGGTTTGAAATATTAGTTGTGGAAACCGTTTTTTCATTCGTTGCTTTAATCGACTTGTTTTATAATTCGTTGCATCTGCATTTTCAACACGTGCAACAAATTTAACAAACTTTTCTTTAACCTTTGCCATGTAGAAAATACTTTCTTCTTGTATTATTTGCACTTTAATGAACTCTTCACAAAAAGCATTAAACCCTTCATTGTATAAGGGTTTTTGAGTGGATTCGTCACATTCAGCACGGTCAACTTTATGGTGTTTGAGGAATGAGGTGTATTTTTGATAACATCCGTGATGATACTTCACTTCTAAAGCAACCAAGTCTTTTCCTCTAATGTGTAGCAAAATACTTTCATCACCCTTAACTTCTGCTGCTTTCCTAAGTCGACCACCATCTAGCGTTCTTGCCGTATATAGTGGATCCCGTTTCCGCTTCTTACTTATCTTAATAAAAATTGTGTGAAAAGTGACGCTGAATTAGCATGAAAAAATATTCCACATTATGGTTTAAATTCACAGCAGTGGTGGCACCAAGAATTCTCCGACAGAGGGGCTTAGGTCCTCGATGGCGGGTCTGACTTACTTGGCTTGTGGAACAATGCGTTTTCCATGCAAATCTTTTTTTTCAGAGAAAACTTCAAAAAATTATTACAAATCCTTGCTTTAATGTATTCAGTTTTGGCTGATTTGAAATTTAAGCAGTAGAGGTTTTTTGCATTTTTTTACAAAATATTCCCTATCCAAATTCGAAAGTCGAGTTGCAAAAAACAACTTCTGCCCCCAGCTCCATACAGCTCCCTACTCTAGTGCCACCCGTGCGTGATTTACAGCTACGTTTACCTACCCTGTCAGTGTAGTATGAATGCTCCTTCTTGCAAATGACACAGGTTGGAGGTAACACGTGCTGGCTCTTTGCCTTAATTCTTTCAACAGTGAATGATTTTGATCGCAGCATTATCTTTTCTGGAGATGGTCCTTCCTGCTGTACAGACGTAGAAGGCTCTGTATCGGTTGACGTTTTTGCACTCTTTTCAGAGCGTCGTTGTGCTCGATGTATTAAAGTTTTATTCGTAAATGCCGAATAACAACGTGAATGGTAAAAGTAACGCTCGTAACTTCCCAAGTTATCCTCTAACTCCTCGATAGGAATCACATTCGTGGTTTTCAAGGCTACGTCTTTCTGTCGTCCATCAAGTTGTAGCCATTGCTTTCTGCATTCCAGGAACCGTTTAAACGATGTTGGTGTAAAATTCCTCAGTGTTCCGCCGTCATCTTCGCAATGAATCAAACACGAATGCCTTTCTTCCATGTTTGTTGAGTTCGAGTTACTCGCCATATCTCTTTCTTAGTATACTTTATATCTCAAGTAACAACCACGAGAGAACTTAATGATGTAACTGATTTTTATTATTTTACACACCAGTATTTATACTCTTTATTACAAACAACAAATATTATTATTGGCCGGAGTAGTTCCTCTGTTTAAGCTATATATGGTACATAAGGAAATTTAACTAACGTCAATAACTGTTCCTTGGCTCTTAGCCGTGGGAACGGATACATTGGTAAACCAAACTACGCACATACTATTTCCTTAACATGTTTTGTGGTTTATGAGCATGACTCAACAATATTTATTATCAAAACATTGGCAGTATTTTCATGTATGATTTTTAAACGAATCAAACACGAATGCCTTTCTTCCATGTTTGTTGAGTTCGAGTTACTCGCCATATCTCTTTCTTAGTATACTTTATATCTCAGTAACCACCACGAGTGAACTTAATGATGGAACTGATTTTTATTATTTTACAGAGCAGTATTTATACTCTTTATTACAAACAACAAATATTATTATTGGTCGGAGTAGTTCCTCTATATAACCTTGAGTTCTTAAAACTGACAAGATTTAGGTCTAAAACAGGCTTCTCCTATGTTGATACATAAGTGCAAAGCTGACAGTTTAGGTTTGCTCCCAAAATTTTCGACAGAATTCTCCATTTAAAACTTACATTTCACTTTGACTTTATTAAGAATATCGCTTTTTTGCCACCTTTCAAGATGGCGCCCGTTAATAAATTTGCCTCACCATGACAACGGCAGTTAGATCAAAGAGTTCCGCACCAAACAAAATGGCGACATTCAAAATTGAAGGAGCGAGGAATTTTGAAATTCAACCGCAAAATACTAAAAAACTGCAGCTTTTTAGAAGTGACAATAAAAAGAATATCAAACAGCAAGTGACTTTCTATCTATTTTGAAAATTTTGCGACCTTCCTTGAGGTGTCCAACGAAACTCGTTTTTAAAGCATATTTTTGAGGCACAGATCACGGACTATATTCAGTGTAATTGTTCGAATGGACAAAGGGGAAAGTGTCATTGAAAGACAGCTTGGGTTTGTTGATGTCAGTTGTGATAGGACTGCAACTGCTATATCATCAGTAGTTAAGGTAAGTTAAGTCAATACAATAATGTGAAAGAGAAATTTATTGGACAGACTTATGATGGTGCATCTGTTATGTCTGGTCATCTCAATAGTGTTCAAGCTCAAGTTCAGCAGGATTATCCTTATGCTCAATTTGTTCACTGTGCTGCCCATAGACTAAATCTAGTATTATGTCAAGCTGCATCCTCCATCTCACCTGTTAAGATTTTCTTTGTTAATATTAGTGCTTTCTGCACCTTTACTAGCAATTCCCCCCAAAAGAAAAGCTTTACTATCATCCCATAGGCTTGAGTTTCCTATTCCTGGTGACACAAGATGGTATTATAGGGCTCATGTCATCAATGTCTTGCATTCTAACTATGAGAAACTGGTAGACATATTTGAAAATCTTACTGATAATCCAATAGGTTGGGATGATGAAACGTTAAGTAAGGTTACTGGTTTACTTGGCTACCTTAATGGCTTCTTGTTTTGTTTCTTGGTACATGTTTTCCAGAGAATTCTTGAGCAGTCATCCATACTTTATTCTATCTTGCAAGACTAGGACACTGTTGAATAAATGGGACCACCAGTAACCAGGTATGACCAACGGCATAATTACAAACAAATGTATTTTTTAATTCTTGACACAATTGTGACTATGCTTACTGAGCGATTTCAGGATATGGAGCGTTTTAGATTTTTGACCTTGTTTACCCTAGGGTGTTTAAGATTTGGAAAGGTGAAGTGCCCTCAGAAAAGATTAATCTTCTAAAGGAGGTTTATGGTGATATGTTTGACATACCAATGCTAGTTAGCCAACTTTGTTTTATTTACAGAGATAAAGACTTTCACTGTGATTCATGCGATGAATTATTGAAATATATTTTTCAGTTCCATTATCAATGTAGTATTCCAGAAATTGTAAAACTGTTAAAGATAAATGTTAAAGACAATTACAAGTGCTTCAGTTGAGAGGTCATTTTATTGTTTGAAGAGGGTAAAAAATTATCTTAGAAATACTATGAGCCAAGGACGTTTTAGTTCTCTTTGCAGGATTTCCATTCACAAAGACATACTGTCAGAGAAAGAAGACGCCAACACATTGCATCATGAGGTTGTAAAGAAGTTCATTGAAAAACCACGAAGACTTGCTTTCTTATACAAATAGGTATACATATATGGCTGATAGCAAGCTGATGATGTCTTACGTCCATGGCATGTGAGAATTTTTCCGGGAACTTTTTAATGCAGTCAATGATGATTGTCATTTCAGCACGACAATTTCATCACATCTTTTGATAGTTGTTGATGACAAATCTGAGCCTTTTTCGGTTCTTTTGTCAAAGTTTCTTTACAAGACGTACATAGGTATCTATTTATGTATGTAGTGTTGAGAAAATAAATCTCATATCTGCAACTATTTTTGAATTGTTTCTCTGCTTTACTATAAGATCCTTCGGCAATTTAAATTAACCAAAATGGTTCTATTTCCTGCATGAATATCACGCATTTTCTTTCTAAGATAGCCGTTTCCGACTCGCTCGGTTATCGCTCGGCGCCAACCATGGTGGCGCCTCGTGAGCCCGACCAAATGTTTTTTGCTAGCTACGCCACTGCTGACGCATACACTCGCCACAATGGTAGCCGGTCATTTTTATTTTCTGACCAATAGGAACACTGAGCAGAATAACCGCAGCCAGCGGTCGGATTATATTTAAAGAAACGAAGTAAATCTATTGTTTATGCCTTATACTGCGTTCAAAGTTCCATCATTCAGGATCAAACACCGACTTATCTTTGATAAAGATTCTATATTTCAGTTTTTTTGTTGAACTGGCTGGAACATAACCATTTTTTCTTATATTTTTAGTCACCGAAGGTTCCGGATAATACAAAGACACCGAACTATTAAAAGACAACAAATTTTCAACTGATATTTTACTAACATATCTTAGTAACATACCTGACCAATCCATAATAATTTAGGTTGATTATAAAGATCGCCGGAAGATGAAACATTTAAAGGTTGTGCTTCCGACCAAGTGTATTTATGACATATAGGCAAATCTTTCGCCTGGGCTGGTCCAATCGTGAATCCAATACTTTCGAGTATCGATTTAAATTATTACCTAAGAAAAATTAACAGTGACATAGATGTTCTTGGTGGTAAATGAAACATGACACCTCATATGTCCCCCAAATATCCATGTTATCCTCCAATTGATGCATCTGTCTTCCAACTGCGGCGCAACTGTGACGTAATTGATGTGCAATTGAAGTAATATAAATAGCTTTTTCTACTTTCCATTCTTTGAGATTGAATCTGCAGCTCGCCGTCTTCAATCGCATTTCCCTTAAATTCGGCAAACGTTAAAGATAGTTCATTACTTCATGTGAACTTCAACATGTCGCTTAACACAAAAACAATCTGACGAAAGAAAAAGGACAATCCTTATCAAGTCGAAAAAAATCTACTTCACAATAGAATGATCTGTTTGTAAAGTATTACATATAGTGTATATCTTTATATAAATTTCATACGTATCATCAAATCTTTTTACTTTATAAGCTTATCATTATAGGGCAGTGGTTTAGCCAGCCCGCAAGTTTGCTTGTGTTATGTAAAGATTTTGATATTCAAACAATATAAAAACAATAGATGTATATAGAAATAAACAATGATAGTGACTTAAACTTTACAAAGCACGACTAAAACTTCCGTGTTGGCTATGCTATTGAATGTAGGATATAGCTATTGAATTTTGAATACGAGAGCTATGTATATAGCTCGTCATCGCTGACTGTCGAACCTCAAGTTGTTATGTTCAAAAATAAAATGCATTGTGTTGCAACGAGAAACGTTTACATTTTGATCCAATGATTAAGATATCAAACATAAATGTAGTTTAAAATGCCATCACTGAAAAACTTATCATTCCCAAAACAGAAACCCATTTCTTAGAAAATTAATATCTAATATTATAAAGCATTTCACTGTATCTTACTCCTGTTTCATGAAAGCATTTACCTCGCTGTAAGAGCGCGCTATCAAGACAATTGGAATCTCCATACAGAATTCGTCCGCCGTCTTCTGGTACGGTTTGATAAAGTCCTAATACTGGGACATTAAGAGCTGTCCTACTTTTGCCCGATGTAACTTCGTAGCTTTGATCGTTCAAGTTTTTCTTTATTACAATGCCATGGGAGGGAAATTTCAAAATGCTTGTACCAGATAAGTAATAAACTAGGAAAGAAGAGAACCAAAAGCGCATATATATCTTCATGTTGAGATCTTAAAAGATACGCGAGTGTCGGATCGAGGTCTGTTTGTTAAGACCAAAGTTTGGTTGTACTAAGGTCTCTTTGCACAGACTGGTGTCTCTCTCTACAGAGCAAGTTCTCGTTGAGCTGACAAAGTTCTAGTTGTGTAGGGCAAAGCCAGTTGTGCAAAGCAAATTCTAGTTGTGTAGAGCAATTTTTAGTTGTGCAGAGCAAGTATACTAGTTATAATACAGACCAAACTTCTAGTTGAACAGACGGAAGTCTCATCTACAAACTGAGATCCTGATGTCAAATTTAATCCAAACCAGCTCTTCGCCTCTTGGACTAACTTACCCGAGTTATCGGCAAGCGCATAATCTCCTTCATACACTTCATCACTAAGTGCCATATTCCACGGGGCTAACAGTTCATTGAGAGCTGGCAAATTTGCTCCCCCGTGTCTTGCATCCACCACTGTCGAGTGTTTTCGTCGTAGAATTTCACTTTTTTTATAACTTCTACATTGTACCAATCGGCAACGACGATCAAGGACAATCCATGCTTTTCGACGTCTTCGCGTAGTTTCGTGATTTCCTCGCGAAAATACTCTTCCTCGGTGTCGACTATCATCAGAGTTCCTGGGGCGAGAATCAGGTGTATCTAACACAATGAATTTTATGGGGTAAGGGAAGAGCTATTGCATGTTGACTTACCATACTGTGATGCATTAAAACAAGTCAAAGGCAACCCTAAAGTGCTAAGAAAATTCAAAATTTAGAACTTGGGCATTCGGAAGATGTCCTTCAGTAGCAAAAAACATGTTTCCCGTAAGTCGCCCATCATCAAATTGAACTTTTGTCGCATATATGTCGACAAAGATACAATATCATAAACTCGTTATTGAATGACATAAAAATCTCATCGTACTGTGTCGACAAGGCTACAGATATAATGACGAAAAACCTAGGTCTGTAGAACTTCTCATGAAGAAAACTCCAATCACAAAACTAAAATGAAGTCCGCGATTTTCAAAAAACCTCAATTGTGAGCACATGGTAGCACCTTTTTGATTGCATGTAGGCTACCGGAAGTAATTTGAGCGTCATGCCGCATGCTTCCTAGAAAGTTGGTTTCCTTATATTAAACTTTCACTAAGTACTTCGATGAAATATCCTTACTTTGTTATATAATTGAACATATCTCGAAAATTTGTGTGCACATGATCTCCATTCCTGTAAAAATAAAAAAGTATTACGGGAAAAGGAGATTTCTTGGAAATCGAACGACTCGGACAGCAAATATAAATAAAAGATAAGGAGGGTCGTTATTTGTAAAGAACATAATCTTTACTGTAAAATATCTTTCCCTTTTTTTACACGAATAAAATCTTCAGTTTACAACACTATAATATTTGTAGTTTGTTTCACTCGATATATAATATATAACAAACTCGAAAAGCATCGACTTGCAAACTCAAGATTTGAGTTATGTTGAAAAGAGACAAGATTTTCAATGTCGCGAATTTAGAGTTCATAAGATAATCGATTTTGCATTTAGTTTTCTATAATATTTCTTTAAAATGTTGTCTGGTTTTCATTCCATGTATCATACAAAAAAAATCCAACTGCCTACCAATCTAATGGACTACTTTTCTGGCTAATGTGATTTAGATGATGGTGATTTAAATGATGCTGATTCAGGTGATGGTGAAACTGGTTAAGGTTTTCCAGGTAACATGATTATTCGTGTAATGGTCACTAAGGTAATGGTCATTAAGGTAATGGTCATTAAGGTAATGGTCATTCAGGTAATGGTCACTCAGTTAATGATCATTAAAGTAATGGTCATTCAGGTAATAGTCATTAAGACAATATTGATTCAGTCGTCAATCACTATCATGAAAGGAGAGATATGTTCTCTACCACTTCTTTACAATAAAAGCGAAGAGTTGAACCTTATGCATTTTTCTTTTACACGCAAACTCAACTCACCTGAGGTGGGGAGGAAATGTTGATTTACACGTGACCATACCTATTTATGGCTAGCTAAGCGAAAAGCATTACCGTGAGATTCCTTGTTAACCGTCGATTTTGTTTCCTAAAGTTTAGCAATTGTCATTGAAAGTCATGGTGGAAGCAAGAACCAGCCGGAGGTTACATTGCTTGCATATGTAATAAATATAAAGTAGAATAACAAATGTTGTAAAAGTAATTACGACATGCAGTTCATAAAGCTACTTCGCCGACAATGGCACCAGTAATGCCCATACCATTCAATACAGTAACCTTGAATGAAAAATGAATGAGAAACGATAATTTGAAACAGTTTAAGAAATACATATTTACGCTAAAACAAACGTCGAGTTTATTTAACTCTTTCATCTACGATCAGTAGTGACTCTACAAACTTAAATTCAGGAACCTGTAATATCTAGAATAGTCAGGCAAAAAGCTATGTTGTAAAACTTGAGAGAAGAGAGGATAAAGACTCTATATTATCTCATTCAAATATCTGAAATAGCCAACAAGTTTTCTTAACTAAAACATTACTACTAAGATAAATGTTCCACATAGATTAATTCAAATATCTAAAATAACCTTAAAATTCTCTTAACTAAAACATTACCACTAAGATAAATGTTCCACATAGATTAATTCAAATATCGAAAGTAGAAAACAACTTCTTTAAACTAAAACACAACCACTACCAAGTTTCCGCATTAACATAACGACTCCATATCACCTAACATTCACAATGACAGCGACACTAAACGCGTAGAGAGGTTGTTCACAATATGGCCACATATACGGACACTCCATCAGATCCACGTAACTCGGACTCAGACTGGTTTGAAGTTTATAACTGGATAATACTTAATATGCCTTTATGAGATCTAGTTTACCATGACCTACAACAAAAAGATTACAAATCTCTTGAAAGATTTGCAGTTTATTTAGACAAAACGAGATCAAATTATGGTAGAAAGGCTCCTGTATAGGACAAGGCATCCCTAACTGGCTGAAAAAATTCGTTTATGCGCCCCCCTCCCCCTCCGACATATGAGAAAACGATAGAGAGGACAAATTCTTTTTTTCATACAGAATTCCTGACGACATTTCAAGATAAAAATTCAGCTCAGACGAGAATTCATTTTTTGAAATGAATTACGTCGACAAGATTCATCTCACCTTGTTCAAAGATATTTGCGAAGGGTATCCGTCTGGCTGATGCTAACAACGCCTGCTTCACGCTAGCTGGGTTAAAAACGTCACCACTGAACTGTATGAATATAAATGTAAATTTAAAGGACTATTCAAGATTAATACAACGTAAATGCACGATGTTTTTAAGTGTGGTAAGCGAACGGAAGATTGACCTGTGTACATGAGTAATTGGAATTGGTACCTCGTCCAAAATATTACAAATTCTATGACGCTGTTTTGATAAAAAAATATACGGATGTTATTGTACTATGTTATACATAATGCTGTATCAACATTTGCAAGAAAAATTAGAAAATTCGAAGAGTTTTAGAAACGTTACAAACTCTGAATCTACGTGAACTTAAAACTAAGCGAGTTTCTTTTAAAAATCTTTCTATTTCCATAGCTGAAATTTTGAACTACGTCAGTAATAAGGTGTCAGCGCCAGCAACAACAGGAGATGCAACGCTTGTAGCGGACAACGATCGACAACCACCTCTAGAAATACAAGTGAAGAAATTAGAGGCTTTTCTAGAATGAACTTGCATAAGAAACCACCTCAAATAGAGCCCTGCGGTTCGCAAAATAAATCGCTTCTTTCCTTACTTTTTGCAAAAGCTTTAACCTCTAATCCGTTTACTATAATTCTAATCTAATTCTGGAAATAAATTGAAAGTCTTCTTCCGCAAGAAATAGCTATAAAAACTCATCTATTGATAAAGTCAATTGAATCACAAACCTCAACTTAGAACTCCTCACTCCAGAACCGTAGGTAACAAGATCAGGTTTGACACGACCATAACCACCTGGTAGTTCCTGACAACGGAGGAAAGCTTGACATTAAAATCATAATACATATATCCAAAAGCATATGAGGGTATAAGAAAAAATAGCATGGCTTCCAGGAGATTTACGTACATCAGAATCAACAAGATTAGCTTTTTAAATTACATCAAGTAGAATGCTCATCAACAAAAATAGTTTTAAAGAAATTTCGAGAAACCAATCAGAATCATTGATACTTTCTGAATTCTTTAAGCGTTTTATTGTCATATCGATCTATCAATATTGTTGCCAATGAAGTGCCAGTTGGAAAACGAATTGGCAACAATATTGATTGATCGATAAGACAATAAAACATTTAAAGAATTCAGAAAGTATCAACGCCTCGAGCTAAAACTTGGTAAATCTAAATTGGACTTAGAATCATTGATATTTAAACTGACAACATTCTCATAACATACGTACTCAGGTAGTCATTCCACGGGCTATTCACTTTAAAATCGGTGCCAATAGATGCAGTTGGTCGTTGCCATTAACATGAACTTCGTCCAGTCGACTGCGCATGCTCGAGCATACGGCGCATGCGCGAATGTTTTCTCTAAAAATTTGTGACCGAGCGAGCTAATTAGTCTATAATCGGTACTAGTACATACATTTCGTCGTTGCCATGACCGTAAACTTGGAGATTAGGTGGTGTTTTCATTACGCATTTGCAGATTGATTCTCAATTAATTTGTAATGGAGCGTGCACTGAATTTACTGCTTTTGTATATGCCCTTAGCATATTTTCAATCATATATTTTTGGCATGCTCATTGTCTATTTAAGCTTGTTTTGACAAATGCATATCAAAATCATCAACACTTTGTTAGGCCACTCATAATGTATGTGACAATGTCAGAGATGTTTTTATTCTTCTCCGTAACTATGTATCTGCGTATTTTATGCATAAACAAGGCACTAATTTTTTGGGACAGATATTATAGTTCCTGGATTGAGGTAGAAGAAATACTTGAAAATGAAACCTCCAACAGCAAAACAAAATCGAAGCATGACAGAGGATAAACAACGACGCTAGGTTTAAGATAGCTTGACGGAATTCAACGTAGTTAAAGCACGCTACAGAGTACGCTACAGAGTTTTTGATGAGGACTCGATGAAGAATGAAAACGCGAATGATTCCAAGGTAGCCAATAAAGAGTAGATTAAAAAAATATGTCTCGAGTTGGTTAGTGTGGGTTCGTCTCTGGTCGTGTTTTTTTTTGTGATTTTGCCATTGTTGTAGGATTTATGATTTTTCTGAGCGTGAGGGAAAGGGGTTTCGATTAAAGTGCCCCTTTCATCAAAAACTTCTATTAGCGATATCAAAAATAGGTGTAGTGTCTAACGTATCGGTGAAAAAATTTTTTCAATTTGGTCAAATTTTGTTTTTGTTATGGAGGTTTAAAGTTGCTTTTCAATGGACCTTGCTCGTCGTTGTATGAGGTCTGGGTCGAGAAAACTTCTGACGTCATCCAAGGTAGTTATTATGTATATCTTGTATTGAGAAATCCCTTGCATGACGTCACGAAAGCAAGTCGTTTAAGACTTTTCGAACGACGGAGAAGGTATTGTCAGTGAAAGCGTTTAAGTCATGATAATAGCCAGTCGACGTGTTGTTGATTTTCTGTTTCCGGTCAATGAGAGTTTTAATCAGTCCTGTCATGTACTTTTGCGAGGTGAAGCTAAAGAAGTTAAGAAATAGTCCAGTGTAGGTTTTCTTATGAAAAGTAGATGTCGTGTATGTGTCCGTGACTGTGTTTTTAGTAATGAGTATTTCTAAAAAAGTTAACTTGTTGTCAGGTTCTTTTTCTATGGTAAAGTCAATGTTCTTGTGTTGTATGTTTAAATAATTAAAAAAAGGGAGAGCGTCATCCTCGTTATTGAAAATACAAAATATGTCATCTACGTAGCATCTCTGGATGCGATCAACGTTTTTGCCAACCCTAACGGCTCCAAAATCAGGAGGTCGTTGTGTTGGCGACCCTTTAGAATAAAGAAACAAGTTTACCATAAAACTTTAATATTATGAAAACGTCACTGGTTTTTTGCTAACGCGACTTTAATTTCTGTCTTTTTATAATTCGGGAGAGAGTCGAGAAATTTATGTCGCGTGAAATAATATGAAAAATAATGAAAATGCAAAAATAAGCGTGGCGATAGTGAACCATGGAGACCGTGCCAAGAAAATAAAAAACAATTACTGAGCAAAATGCCGACGAAAAAGAAAGGAAAGTGCGAAAGTGTTGTCTTCATTTATAAAATACCGCTTCGTAAAATGTGTGTAGTCCATAGAAGAATTTAATGTAATATACCGTGTGTCTCAGAAAGGTAAATCCAAATTCAACGCGCTAATGAGTGCAAATTATCAATTTGTAGCAATTGAAGCTGTTTCTGACTGACATTGTCTTCACAGTCGTTTGAGTCGTTTTTAGAACTCAAATCGATAGAATTAAGCTCTATCCTGAGGAATGAAAAGACTTAACATGTAATAACCCTTCTTTAGAAGGAAAATAGGCAAGATTTTAGGATCCCCGTCCACTCACTAGTCACTATCCACTGCTTTAATATGCCTCCTTCTTTATATTGACCACTTAATGATGCTAAATGATGCCTAATAAATTATAATTTATTGTAGTTTATACTAAAAGATAACAGTTTTTTAGGCAATTTAACAATGGTAACTAGTGGCTAGAATTTTAGGGAGTATTTTTCAATAGTATTTCGTAGTTTATACGAAAAGACAAGAGTTTTTGGGCAATTTTACAATGGTAACTCGTGGCTAGAATTTTAGAGAGCATTTTACAATGTTAACTTCTAGTTTATACCAACAGATAATATTTTTTTGGGCAATTTAGAAATGGTAACTCGTGGCTAGAATTTTAGAGAGAATTTTACAATGGTAACTTTTAGGTTGTACCAAAAGATAATAGTTTTTTTAGCAAATTAACAATGAGAACTCGTGTCTAGAATTATAGAGAGAATTTTACAATGGTTACTTTTAGGTTGTACCAAAAGATAAAAGTTTTTTTAGTAAATTGACAATGAGAGCTCGTGGCTAGAATTATAGAGAGAATTTACAATGGCAACTCGTAGTTTATAGCAAAAATAATACTTTTGAGGGCAATTTAACAATGGTAACTCGTGGTTAGAATTATAGAGAGAATTTTACAATGTTAACTTTTGGGTTGTACCAAAAGATATTAGTTTTTTTAGCATTTAACAATGATAACACGTGGCTAGAATTATAGAGAGAGTATTTTACGATGGTAACTTTTAGGTTGTACCAAAAGATGATATTTTATGGGCAAATTTCACAATGAATGATAATGATGATAATTTTATATTTTCACTACCTACGTAGTTGCTTGAATTAATACAAACTTTAACAAATGTAACTAGTTGCAATGTAAAATTATAATTACGTAGTTGCTATACTAGTTACGATGGTATCGAAAAATTACGTTTGTTCGTTGAGTAATTTTTGCAAACCACGACACCAGTGTGGTGAAGTTGGATTAACTTTTTTTTGAACAAACAGCTAAATATTTTTTATCAAACAACGCGACCCCGAATAAAAAAATGGAGGTAAAGATATGAGAATGATAAACTATGAAATGTGTCCATGGGTCACCGAGAAAGGGCCCTGAAATTATGCCATGGTGCCTCCCAGTATCTTTAAACGGTGGATGTCGACATTTCAAAAAGTGTGTCCATGAGTCACCGAGAAAGGGTCCTAAAATTTGATTCTGCGACAGTGCTTCCAGTTTCTCTAAACTGTGTCGACTTTTTATAAAGTTGTCCTTTTATAGGTGTCGACATTCATTAAAATACCTTTCAGTTTATATATTGGGTTTGATTCTGTGCAAATATATGGCTTCGACTTTATTGATGTATCTTCAGTTTCGTCTCATCTGTCTGTTTGCAATCCACATTTTATGTTCAATTTAATGACTAACGACGTATTTATTTTTTGTTTGAAATAGGACGAAGAAACGTGAGAAGAAATTCGAAGAGGAGGTTGCTAAACTACGTACAAAATTATGGTTCAATTATTGAAACAAAAGCAGAGTTCTGGGAACGAAAATTTGGTTTTTATTCAAACTAGATTGCGTATAAGCACATAATTTTAACATACAGAGGACATTCACTCCTGAATTGCTGTCAGTTTATACATTTCCAGGGGGGTTACTTTTATCAGTTGCAGTATAGAGCTTGCATAAAAAATCTTTGAACATGACAATAAGAACAACGTACGTTTTAACTTATATACTGAAGGGGCATTTGGCCTCCCTGGTCCTTTTATTGGCTCTGCACTGAAACAACCCCCCCCCCACACACACACACATACACGCACACACTTCTTGGTCCCTTTTGGCGTTTTTAGTAATTGATATTTCAAATGGTATAGTGCTGATAATATATTTTTGGCTAGAAGTAAGAATGTTTATTTCATAACACGTCTGTTACGGTGTTTTTATACTGCAGTTTTTTAAATTTCACTGGGAAAATGTATTTATGGACCCTCAGCTTCATGGCTAACGCTTCAGGTGCTTTTTGAGGTTAATGTCTCGCAGCAGCCTCCTAAAATCGTCAATTAGCGTTTTGCTTGTTTAGGAAAAGCTCGAGAAATCGGCAGAGGCATTCCAAACAATAGTAGAACTACTCGTTCATTTGTCAATCGCGTTGACGAATGGATGTTACGTAATTATGCTCGGGCCGTCGACTTGTTGATTGACGGTATTTAACTCACGTTTAACATCTTTTCGGTGTTTAACTCACGTATAAAAGCAGGTAAGTGTAATAACTTAAGTAAATCTTTGCGTTAAGTAGGTCAACGCTGGAAAAAAAAACATCGATACTTTATAAATAGTTATCGATGTATTTTATAAATAGTGCATCAAATACTGGCTGTTGTTTTGATATTATTTAAAAATCGAAGGCCGTAGATTTGTAAAATTATCTTGAGTCTCTATGTTTGGGGCTTTTTGGTTTATGATCATTGATCACTCAATCGTTGCACAATAAATACTTGGTCATTATATTATACATCGTTTTAGATTTGAGAAAAGTAATATTAATTACATGAAAAGTTGTTTATTATAACAAGTGGGGATCACACTCGTAGTCTTTGCTAAAGCCCCCTAAAGCGGGTGTGAGGACACTGTGCACACTTAAGTGACCCTTCTCCATAATTATTATTCTGTAGTATTAAACCCGAACTATTTTACATCCGTGAAAAGTCCAATATAAAACCCACTCCACTTTTCTAGCTGATACCTCATGTAGAGATGTGAACTGTGAAGGTGCCTTGATTATTTGCCAGAAATTACTAAGGGCTGCCCATTTAAGAAGAGTAATTTCTATAAAGTATGATCACTAGTAAATTTTTTCTCAAAAGGTGAACTTTTTCACAGTGTATGTGGAAATTGGATAATGGTTAGAATTCACTTGCATTGTTTGAAATCTGAGCTTTTTTATATGTATGATCTGTCCTTTGTATTACCTTATTTCTAACTTAACTCTTTACATAGAGGTGTAAGTAAGGATCTCTAGGAAGGTTCATGCCTTGAAACTTGGTAGAAATTTTTAAAGACTATATTTGATTAAAGACTATATTTGGAATAGCTTTGTCTTAAAGTTCATTTAAGTTCCTACTTATTCTAATGAGCTTTCATGCATTCATGCATTTTTCAAAACATTCATGCATTATACCTCACTGTTTTTCTGAAAAAAAGTTAGCAAAACGTGTTGTTTTAACGCAAAAACGATGCCCACAAAAAACATTTTGCATGTCTCTAAAACGTTAAAAGTTGCCTTTCCGAGACCTTAAAATTTCCCTTGTTGGGAACGCCTCTAATGTTCCATTACCGTTATTTTTAAGAAATCCTAGATCGCACCTGCTTTACAGAGCTGTCAGTAAAATTTACCAAATCTGATGTACTGGCTGTTGTTTTGAAGACTATTTATAAAATATCGATGATTTTTTCCAGCGGTGACCTTCTTAAAGCAAAGATTTACTTTAGTTATAACACTAACACTGCTTTTACGTCTTTACTTTAGACGTGAGTTAAACATCAAAAAGATTGTTAATCTTTCGTTATTTTTCCATTATTAGTAACTTTTTACCTTTGTAGATGCACTTATAAACGAGATTTTGTGTAAACTTAACTTTTAAGTTTCAGTGAGATCTCCCTTTTACGTTGATAAATAAATTTTTGGATTAAATACGGGATTTTATTTTGATAATTTTTATATATAGTAACAGAAAATGAAGGTCACATATTAAGACACGTTGAAAAATTGATATAACTATCGGAAAAAAGCTTCTTAAGTCTATGTTGATTCTCTGCAAAATCAGCATGTTTAATATTTTCAATTTTTGTATTTTTTGAATTTTTTTTGAATAGGCTAACACGGCATTATTAATTGCAATACTGGCTATAGCTATAGAAAAAAAACGATACAGTAACGACAACATTAAAAATTTATCAGCGCACAAGAAGGTGAATATTTTGTTAAAAATACGTCGTTGGACTTCTACTCAAACAATAACATTTTTTGAGAGAGATGCGACCGTGAAGCACTTATGAATTAGCTTGCGCAAGAAAATGACACAGTAAAAAATAATTAGAACAAATAGGGTTAATATATAACACATGCTATTGAATCCAGTGAAATTTTAAGAAATTTGCCGGGTGGGTTTGCGAATCCTTGGCTTTCAAACTTCGGGTTTTTTTCTCATTTTTCTATTTAGCGCCATTTTGTTATAATTCTCATTAATTATGGATAAGTGAGAGCTTTAATTAGTGCAACATGAATAAATGATTTAATTTTTTAAGAATTCTTTTAAATAAGAAATAAACAAAATAATCTGCGCTTTGGAAGCACAGCGTTCGTGCACGTATTCGCCAAATTTCCTGATATCTTGTCACCTAAACAATATGCTCCATATTTTAACCGTATGTGTTGCAATTGATTTTTAGGTAGGTCATTTTTGTAAGCAAGTTATTTCAAAACGGCTTCTCAAAAGTGAAATTATCATCTTAAAAGTTGTTAGCTATTATTTGTGCCATTTTTACGGTCTTAGAAACCGTTGGAAATCCAACTACCTATTTCAACCAAACGCTTTTGCAAATCTCGTGCGCTGATGAATAACATTACATTTCCCTAACTGCTCCTGCTTTTGTACACCCTGTCTTTATGTATAATGTAACAATTTAATAGTAAGCAAAACAATATTTTTATATCTGTTGCGGTGATTGATTTTGAGTCTAAAGTGGTAAAGTATCACATCTATTGCTTACTAAACAAGCCTAGGTAATTTTTATATGTTGCAATATAAGGTTTCTATAACTTAAAAGCAATGTTTCACAACAAAAACACAGCGATTTTTTCTACAATGTGTCAATCGTATAATTTTAATATAAAGAAGACCATTTCATTGTTTGCACTCGTACCAATGATTTAAATTCAATATTGTTAATGTGGCGAATAAAAGCAACAATAATTTATGTACAAGTGTCAACAGGCCCGCCCGCTGCGTATCTTTTCTTTTAAACAGTAAATGTGCTATTCAATTTAAGAGCTAAATATTAAAATAAGATAAAAGCAAAATTATCTTAACTTACATTGCACGACACAACTAAATTTTTATAAAACAAATGATTTTCGAAACTAACATTACATTTTTGTAAATAACTTACGAAGTCACGAGTATATTGCCCATGTTAGTAGAAGCCAATTGAGTCCCGACCACAGATATAAACAAAAATATGAAACTTTAATTCATCAAAAAAATTATGTATGCTTTTACAGGATTTTTTAGCCAAAAAAATAGATCTTATGTTTTTCACAAGTAAAATGAAATCATCTTTATGATAAGTCAAACTTTATAGCTATATTTCGTAAAATATTTAACATTTACATGCACCCATTACGGAATACAATAACAGCGACCAGAGTTAAAAAGAAAATAGAGTGAGCAATCCAGAAAATAGAGTGAGCATAGTGAAATTGTTGTAAAACACTGATGTCAACTTCAGTACAAATAATTTAACACGTTTACTGATTCGCGCTATTCGCTAATATGACACTTTCGAAATGCAATGTTTCTAATTAAGCAACTCTATTGGTTGTCATGACTTTTGCTGAAACGGATGTTGACATAACCTTCAGACAGCTCTGTCGGAACTTTTGGCAAACAAGATGACAATAAGTTCTTTATCGTATTTGAGCAAAATTTTACGCTCGACTATTCACAAAATAATGGAGTCAAGACCCTCCTGAGTCGTGTTCTATGACAGTAGCAAACAAAACAATTATATCAAAAGTTGCAGGAAGTTTTACTTAAATATCTTTACGACGATACTAATTGAAAATTATTTACGCTTAAGCTTATACATGATATTCTTTATTTCAAGCACCTCTTTTTTGCTTCCTTAAAAAAAAATCGCTTTTTATATGTTTGCTTTAACTTGCAGACTTCAATGCCTAATTAATGTAAATATGTGAATAACTATATCATGTATTTTACCCACAGCAAATATATAAGCTTTATTCACAACTTAAGAGGCAGGTTAAGTTTAACCTAGGTTAAATCTGGGTTTTAGTGTTATAAAAATCAACCTGGGTTGAGCCATGTTTAGTTCATGTCGTGTGAATAAGGCTCTTGAAATAATCAATGTCTATTAATAGACCAAATTTGCTACTGCACACTACCTGTTTCATTGTCTATTAATATATATATTGTAAAACTGATTCATGTTTCCGCGTTTGAATTATATTTTACATTAAATGTAGACATGGTAATTTTATAAAATATTTGTTTTTGCACTTTTTTGTTGATTTTGTCGCGACGATGATTTATGCACAAATGTCAGCAGCCACGTTGCTCTCCAGCCAGGCATTGAACTCAGGAGCTACACATCAAAATAGCTTACAAAACCGAGATTTTTGTAAGAACTATAAAAATTCCAAATTACAAGAAAACAGACTGTGTTTGCCGAACCTGAGAACATTATCGATGCGTTATGAGGAAAATTTAATTTTAGCCGTTTTTTATTAAAGAATACAGGATGGACCTCTAATTATGTTCCTTGAAGTCTTGACAAGAGTTCAAATAAAACATCAAGTGGCACAGCCGCCAATACTAGAAAATAGTTGGTCCTGCTTTGTGAAACCGAAAAGTATGGGGTTTCTATTCATTGGGCCCTCTGTTGCAAACATCACAGATGTATCATATACCGTGTTAATATATTATATGCATTTAAACAAAGGATCAATACAGCAACAGATATCCATGTCGCTTGCCGCTCTATAAGAAAACGACGATAACAAACCCTCTCTTCGTATCTGTAGGCCTTTCGCTATCGCTAGTCTACTTAATACCTGAAAACATTGTAAATTTGTGTCATGACAGCATTAATTTATTAACACAAAACAGAAGAACGACGACAGTAAATAAAAATATATTGTTTTATACTCTTGGTTCTAATGTTTTTCCAGCTACTTGAATGAAGCTTATTAAAATGGAAGTAATAAACTCGAACGTATTAGAATAGCAATAAATAGAATGCTGTAATTCTAATTAACTTTTATGTCCAAAATACCTCAGTTTGGATACCATGAACAACAGCAAGGGAAACAAATATTCCAGCATTAAACTAAAGTCTGTGTAAAGAGGAGTTAAATGTGCTATGTATTTCATGCCGTGATGATTAATTGTTTTATTTCTTCATATTTATGCTAAATGTAAACGCATGTAGCCTGCAAAGATTTTAGCCAATAAACTATAGAGTCTATTCGTAATCGTAATAGTCAGTGTACACGTCATTGTCTTACTTATATGTTTCAAGAAATAAATATTAAAGAAGAGAATTATTATTACTGAAATGAATTGAAGCACACTTTTCATTGCATAGAGAATCGAAACTTTTGTAATGAAATGTGCTTTACCTAAAGTGCATATAAACCTTACGTGGTTTTTACTCTATCCAATGTGTGCTGAATATGCCATGAGTGTTAGCCGAATTCGAGTCTTATGTTGCAGCTAATACACTGTCTTCCATCTCAATATCATAATTTTCATTTCCTGATGAATCTGAAGATTAAGGTTGGGACCCATACGAGAAATTTGAATTTCAAACTGCATTTTCCGAAGATAAATTTAATGTTGATCAATTTATCTTCTTGAATTTGTTCAATTCGTGAATTAATCTTTCAAACAATACTAAAATCTTGTAAGGTTTATATGCACTTTTAGCGTTTGCACTTTCTCAATTAAAGCCAGTAATGCTCTCGTATTTTCAGCAAGTAAATCATTCAATTTGCGCAAATTAAAAGTTTTCTACACATTCAACATTAGTTTGCATTAAGTACTCATGACTCATCGATGCCTGAAACTTTAAAAACATAGCGTAAATTTGTGTCTAGATAATATTACTTGGTATACACAAAGCAAATTACAATGACTAAAATGCCCCCTGAGAAGTTAATAAACTAAAATTATTTTTCGTTTTGTTGAAATTTTGTACCTGCTGTGCAGGAAGAGAAGGAGTGGTATATCTGTTTGCCAAGCCTCTTTAAAATATTGTGTTGCGTAGCGCAAAAACCATCAAGCATACGAAGCAGTTTATTCTTACTATCAAGTCTAAACAACTTTATCACGATGTTATGTTGGGAATCTTTCTATAATGGTGGAAAAGAAAAGTATAATATAACATAAAGTATTTCATTTGTTAAAGTTAATGTTAATTTAGTTCATTAGGTTTAGATCAGTGGACACGTGGCAATCGAACGATTTTTACATACATCCGGTATATATATATTGTTGTTCTTAGTAGAAAAATATTATTGTGAAATCAATACTAATCTTAGAATAAAGTTTATAATCTAAGACATACGAAGCAGTTTTTTTCTTACTATCATCAACTCTAAACAACCTTATCAGGATGTTATCTTGGGAATCTTTTTTATGATGGTGGAAAAGAAAAGCTCAAATTACTTACAAATATTTGGGATGTAGTAATGGCTGGTTCTGTGAAACTTTTGCTGGCGTTGTCCGTTCTTATGGCCTCTGCACAAATAACATCAGGCAGTTTCGTATGTCTTGCTGTTGTTGATTGTCCCAGTGCATCAAAATCAAGAACAAATTCATCATGGTCACCAGAACATATAAAATTTCCCCAAATTTGTTTAAACTTTTACCAGTCTCAAAATACAAGCTTTGTCAATAGAACGGAAGTTATTTCAGATAATAACATGAACACTGTATATCAAAACTTTGTTAATTCAGAATGCAATCAAGACTCTCTTACTATTTTGTGGGTGGTTTTATTAATTGAAGCATTCATCCTGTTAGTTTTGGACAGTTTCTGGCTGAAAATTCCTTACACTTCGTCAAGAATTGAAACATTTGTAGATCTGATGATTGAATGTTATAATTGCCCAAGTACTGATAATGATGTCACTCGTATAATATCTCGTCATAAATCCCATGAAAGTCAAGGTGACTTGGGAAACCCAATCAATGAAAACAACGCCGACAATTTATCCAACAATACTGATTCTCTTCCTGATAGTGCCACCAAGGTGATTGGTTTGTATGACAAAGTTAAAAACTAAATAAAACCTTTCATCTTCTCGATGGTCAAGCATTCCATTTTGCTATGAATTACAGTCTTTTCTTCAATGGGTATCAATTCTTTCTTATTTTGTCGTATATAATCGTTTAGTAACATCTCCAAAAAGCACTATAAAGTGTACATTGACTCAACACATTCCCATCCATCACGATTATTTTTTGTGCTCTTATCCTCTAGCTGCGGCTCTATCTTTTATTTTATATATTTCTTTGGTTTTCATTGCATTTTGTGGATTTATATCTTCTCTGAGATATTTCAGGTCTATGTTTCAGAAATTCATAAGATCTTACGAATATGTCATTTCCGATGAAGAACTATGTAAAACTATTAGTAACGACCGTTTAGCTGTAGTAAATGGAGAACTTGGTTTTCTCATGCAACGCGTGCATTCTACCAACGAAGTGTACGTGAAAAGTTTCGCTCGTTTCCTTCGCGTTATCGTTAGAAGCCAAGGAGCTCAAAATGACTCGTTCTTCAGTCAAAATCTTTCATTACTTTGTTGACATAGCTTTAAGAAATTGTACTTTGAAAAACTTGTATTATTATCTATGTTGTTTATTTTTTTAGGTTATTGAATCGTACTTATGTATTTGCATTTTACCTGTACCTTTTTATTTGTATATCTTTGTAATAAATGTCATGAAAATATACCGTTCAAAGTTTTTTATTTGGTGTGGGTGAGCTATTTTGAAGTTTTTCTCCTCACATTTTTGGGCAATTCCTGGTAGATTTAAGTAACACGCAAAGAGAACGTCTTCCTAGATATATTATAGTTTAATGGTACATGAGGCAGATAAGTTAAAGCTGTTTATAATATTAACATCTAATGTTTATCTCAAAGGTGAAAATGTGCAATTAAATATACATTTATAATCATCCAATTCTATTCAATAGTCTAAATGGGGTTTTGCTTGTGTTTTCATTTAAACTTTAGCTTATATGTCAGCTATCAGTTAATATTTTGGCCTGTCAAGTCCTTAGCGACTGCAAAAATTTCTGCAACATTTAATGACATTTAATTAATACCTGAATATAGTTGTTTAGTTCTAAATAACTCATAAAATTCTTTGCTTTTGTATGGCAAATCGCACCATTAGAGAGACTACTATGTTTGATTTCTGCTGATATAAATTTTATTAGTTGAAACCTGTTTATAACAATGACAATAGACGCTTCGGTATGATGAACATCAAACAACATTTTGCATATACTATTTAAGAAAAAAAAGATGCTTACTGTGTTTGCACAGGCTTAAGCAAACCGAGGAGACCTATGTTAGAACTCAAGAACAGATCAGTGCAAGGTGAGGAAAGGACAGGGATGCTAGCTTTTATTTGTAGGCCCAAAATATACTAACGTTAACTTTGCATGTAAGGAGTTTTGCAAACCGCCACGGCCGAGTTGGTTGGTTGTAAAACTAGTCGGGTTAGAGAATTGTTGGATTCTGGAAGTCAACGGACATTTGTGACACTTAGCACCGCTAAGAATTTGGGTTGTCAAGTTATTTGTAAGGAAAATTTGAGTATAGGAACGTTTGGGAATAAGGCTTTGCAGAGTGAGTTAAAAGTGTAATTCGGTTGGACTTGAGAGCTTCAACTAGAGTAGAAGTGGTGTTGATAGAGGACTATGTTCTGTGGCGTAACTAAAACGTTAATTAGGGGTCATATTCATATATTTCGTTGTGCTCAATATCCGCATCAGCATGCCTAGAAAACTCGCAGAAAAATATGCTTTGAGGGCTTCAGACATGGACAGCCTGGTTCATTTCAAACTTAGCTTAAAAAAGTTCTTTACGCCTCATCAACTTTTGTATGGAATTTCATTTTTGAATGATCTAGTCATACCTATATGCTGATTATTATGCAAAGGATTTTATGTCAATTTATGAAATAAAGTTGTCAACAAAAAAAGCAGAAAAAATGTAGATGTCGATCGTCCAGGTAAGTAAGGTCCTGAAAACGATTGTTTGTGTTTATTTTGACTGAGGTTAGCCGCAGTCATCTTTTATGTCAAGAGTTAAAAAAGGCATCAAAAATTTTTACTTCTTACTAGAAAGCTAGTTCAATGATTCTATTTTCTTTTGCAAAAAGATCTATAATCTTTTCTATATCTGGATTAATGTCCTGATGAATATAAAATAAAGCAAGACTATTTAACCTGTCAGCGGCCATAGTACTTTTTGCATAGTTCTTCAATCTTCGCAAAGCAGAGAACAACCTCTCACACTCATAAGAAGTTACTGGATTAGTACCTAAGGTCTTTAACAATATTTTTATGTTCTCAAAACCTGAGAAATTTACCTGTGAGATACACCATATGGATGAGCCTTAGTTGTCATGGTTGTCTGAGTAGGACTAGAAGGTGTAAACCTCAACTTTGTTTGTATACTGGGCTTTTAGCTCGTGACAAGTGACTACTTCCCTCTTTTTAGTTCCCTTCCCACCAAGTATCAAAGGCACATAATGATTGCCTTTGAATGCAGTTGCTTGAGGAGCTAAACCTTCAAAGCAAAACAAAACTCGCAAATAATTACTAGTGGGAGAACAAGCCCTAGATAGAATTTGAGGTTCAATTCTTTCGTTAAATAATAAATTCCCTTTATAAACAGTAGAGTATATGTCAGGATAATAAGAAAAAATGCTACAGGATGTAACTGAAAAGAGTGCCAACAAACAAACGAACCCAGTCCATGCCATATATTTTGCATTTAATACAGCTTCTACCCTGACCAGTTCAGCAACAGAACAACCACTACTAGCACTATCAATATCTTCAAAAGAGGCTGACATGGCCACCATGCTTGAGATAGAATCAAAGTGTTTGTTATGCTGAGTTTTAAAAAGATATGAAAAACATGGATGTTTTGCATAATAATCAGCATATAAAAATAATTCTAGAGGTCATCAGCCTCAAAGTAGTCACCACAGAGCTGTCACCAACAAGAGGAAATGACAATGAACTATAGAGGCAGTTGCCATTTGTAGAAGATCTGAAATAATGTTAGGTAAATTTCAAATATCATGCTTCAGTTCATTATTGTACTTCTTATCTTAAGTATACTATTGAACACATCAAGAAATATATCAATACAAACGTTTTAAATGTGATCGAAATTTGAAAATTTGTTTTGTTTTGAATCACATAAATAAACCACAAATGACGAATCCATTGGGAATCACATCAAGTCAATTTATATTTGCTTATATATTCTTGTGTAAGCATGCATGCATAACATTTCATAAGTTTTCTAACCATAAGGCAACCAAATTTGTCTTGGCACTCTGCGGTATGTAAAATTCAGCATTGATATTTCGGAAAATATCAACATTGAGACGATCCAACAAATTATCGTTGGTGACAATGCTTTGACTTTCAGGCAATTCAACATCTCCCGTAGAGTTCAGCCATTAAAGTCTCCTCTTTCCTCGTAAAAGCATCTTCGACTCGATCATTGAACACCGCTTGAACATATCAGCAAAAACGGCTGCTCGTTAGTAAGCACAACGGTAGTAAACCAATCAAGAGACAGATTTTAGTCTCCAAATTCAGCACAATTTTAGGAGTGCTGACTCTGTGCGGGTGGGCTATGGGGTATTTCCCTGCAAGTGGATTATAAGTATTTTTAGCCACTTGATCCCTTAATCCTATGCTTAGTCCCGGTCTTGGAAACAATAACATTGTTCAGTGAATGCACGTTGTTGCACAAATCTTCTAATTCTATCCCTAACCTTGACAACAGTTTATTTTCTAATGCTCGTTGTGAGGACACAATAAATTTAATTAATTTTTAGGAGAAAGAATTCATGATCATTTATCCACCATTGAGACAAACTACCCCCTACCAAGACGAGATCATTGAGTTCTATAAAACTGGAGTGGCTATCTTTACTAAGGCGAGGTCGCCAAAAATGGCGGCCAACGACGTATTTCCGAAATGATCGCTTTGCAGAAAATAATATTCTCGACTCCCCTGGTGTCTATAGTAAATTATAAAGAGTTTTTAAAAACAAACACCATATTACATTATATGGATATCGATAGTTCCATATTCTGGGACGATATCTTTTGGCATTTCTTTATAATGCCAACACTTCAATTGTTCAATTGTTGGATGTCGTAGTCTCCACAAAAGGAACATATTGCTCTCTCAGGTGAGATAGTTGCTTGTTTTGTTAGTCCAGCAACGGTTGAAAAGCAACTATACATGCACTTGAAAAGGCATAAAATACATATTAAAGAAAGTATTTTTTAAGACTGACTTGACGCCATATATACTGATGTTTTCCTGTTTTTGTTTATAAAATTCTGCATACTTTTCTGTCATTTGTTAATGCATGAAATCGTAAATTTACCCATCTATTTGCAAAATAGTTTTCCTAACGCAAAAAAGACCATGCACACATTTTGCTCTGTGAGTAAGTAGCAAAAAGAAATGATCAGCCCCAACAGTACCCATGATTTGGAGCAGAGCTTGTTATGTTCTAATTAATGACAACATGCAAGGAAGATCATGGAGTAAAGATGACTGGAAGATGTTATTGACCAGGCAGAGTCTAAAAAAAATGATAATGCTGCAAAGGTAATTGATTTATTGTCTTCCTATCCAGATTTATTTAATTTGATCATGGTCAAATTCCCATGGATGGAGACAATGGATTCACTAAGGATGCCTTGGAAGCTTTGAAGTTAAAGTTCATGAACCAAAGAAGATGGCAAGAAGGTTGTATGTGTTTTGATGCTTAATGAAATGCCAATGAACAAACTCATAGTAAATGGGAAGGCATGCAGTTTGTGTCTATGTAAAAGATTTGTACTTAAGATTGATGTGATGTGACTCGATGCAAATGGAAGCTTCAAACTGTATAAGCCATTGAGTTTTATATAAATATTGTTTAAATATGTCATATCTTTATCAAAATATTTTAGTTGAGTGTATTTTGAATGTTACTAATATCTAATGCACTATTCTGAAGCATTAAAGATTCAGTGATGAAACTTTTAAAGTTACTGTACTGTATATTTCTTCATTATTACCGCTTTTGCTTTAAGAAACAGTTTGAGCTTATTTACCTATTAGAGTACTGAATGGAGATTTATCATATGCACTATTGCTGCTTTTTTTAAAGAAAAGTTTTTCACTTTTCAAAGCTTTTCTACAAATTTTTTGCTTCTTATTTCTTTTCATGAGATTGATGATATAGCGGTAATATATTCTAATAATTTTATAATTTCTAAAAAGCTTTTAAGCTTCTAGCATAAAAGTACACTAAAGGTATTTAATTCATTTGGTCTTATTGCCTTGCTATAACATATCTACTTGCACTTCATCATTCTTGTATGGACAAACACCAGATGTGGATACTCAGAGAACAAAATGCACTGCCAAATGCTTATAAAATTTATTATTGAGGTGAAAACTGTGTTAATCATTCAAAGTGTCTACTTATATTGCAAATATAGGAAAAACAAAACAAAGTAAAAAAGAAAGGTAGAAGTATTAAAACTACAAATGAATTATAAACACCATTGGAAGCATAAGTATTTTGTTGATTATTTGCATTTTGCCCAATTCATATATCAATACAACAAAATCAAAATGTGCTACAACTTTACAAGTATTTGATGCAGTTGCACTTCAGAACATTACAAAAAGGTTACTTAAAGTAATTTTTATACAATATTGTTTGTTTTCATTTACCAAACCTATGCTGACTTGAGTCTTTTTGAAATTTAATATGAAACTCAATTTCAGAAAATCCGTAAGTATCCAGAGATTTAATATTTACTTTATTAAAGAAACAAGTAAGAATCCTACAATTGTGGCGAAAAAAGCCATTGCCCATTGCATGAAAAGAAGCAAAATAGCAATGATAAAAAATAAGCTAACTTTTTCTCTCGTGAACCGTGGAGATGAACTATGATATACTTTTTTGCATCGACTAAAGAGTTTAATCGATCAAACAAGTATGACGCTGGTAAAAAAACTACGCACATCTGCATTCATACATGTGTAGCCGACATATAGCTCTTTCGTCGATAGTTATAAATGCATCCACGTAGGAGCAGATAACTGACAACCACAGTTGACTCGCTGTTATGAATTTAAGGTTTATACCTTGATTTTTTCAAAAAATTGCTTGCCGAATCCCAAATACACACATGCATTTTCCTCACTCTTTCCTCAGGAGAGAGTGGGAAATTTTGAAATTTTCTGAAAAGCGATGAATTTCGGTAAATCTCAGCGGCAACGGACGATATCCGCCATTTTTTTGGCGACATCAGATACCTAAGACCGCGCTTGAGATAGCCGCTCCAGTTAAATAAATAATGGACTCCGTCGATTTCGACGTATGAAGGTTACACGAAGTGGAACATCCTGGCCACTATTATAGTGAAGGCTGCTGACCAGACTACAATCACTCGTACCCTTCACGTAACCACAACGCTGATATCAGCGTGACACAGTGTGACAAGGCTGCAACATTGCAGATACAGGTACAGTCCATCCGAGGACATAGTTCCCTCTACCAAATTTCCCTCACATGGCTTTGGTCAACCTGGGCTAGGTTTACAGACACATTGCCAAATGTGCCACGAGGCGGGATTGAGCCCGCGCCGTCTGGCTTACAGCTTACGCCATTAACCATTCAGCCACTCGCCCCTTACCCACTCGCCGCTCCAGTTATTATAGAACTCAATGGACGAGATTCGAACCCGCAAACGACGCATAGATAAATACTCTTGGTCCTTTTGACCAAACGAGCTTCGTTCCACAATCGGCAAATTGTTTTTATTTTTAACTAAAGGCATTTAAAATTTGATTAATTTTTTTCCGCTGCTGTGCAGGATTTAACTGCGTCGCGTGCTGAATGTGACGTAGTTTCAATCCGCCCCTGTTTCTTGAGTCATCAAAGCGAAACGTTTTGAGCATTTTAGCCTGTGTGTTTGATCCATTAAGACTTTTGTACGCGACGATTGTTAAAGCTAAAATTCTATTTCAAGATATTAGTCTCAGCAATATAGGATGGGATGATTGCTCAAAACTATAAAAGATACATGGGAGAAGTGGTTGCGAGATCTAAAAGAAGAAAGAAATGTTGTAATAGACAGGTACTCAATTAGTACAAGGTTTGTTTAAGAGAAAGGAAGTGAGACAAAATATTTTTATACGGGTTTGGAGACGCGTACAAACGAGGTTATTGTGCAGTTGTTTAATTAGTTTCTATTACAAGCAGTTTGACGGGTGTGAAGCTTATTGCAAGTAAAACTAGAATAGCACCAATGAAGCAATTTACTATTTCACGGCAAGAATTAATGGCGGCGAGAATATTAGTTCAATTGATGGGCTCTGTCAGAAGGTGTAAGATATTAGACGGATAGTATGACAGTTTTGTTTTGGAGAGTTAATACGGAAAGATGGGCACGGCACAAACAAAATCTCACGGCACATGAGCAGCATTCAAAGAGACTGGGACTGATTAACATAAATAAAATATGGCGGAAAACGATGGCGAAAGTTCTTTTGACGGCGGCAAAAATATCACTCTCAAAAAGGCTATTTCAAGTACATGCAAATGTTTTCACGACCTCGAACATGGATGACTTAGATGTTGAGGAAAATAAAGAGTTTGACGATGAAGACATAAAACGATACTATTTTTATAGAGAATTTACTTATGAAGAATTAAGAAGATTTTTACAGAAATTTCACGACATAGAATTAAGCATTAGCACTTTAAAGGGAAGAATAAAGAAATATGGTCTAGGAAGAAGGCAAGTTGAATACGACGTCACTACTTTAAGAGAGTCAATACGAAATATGTTGATGGTCATGGCAGTCTTTAGGGTTATAGGTCAGATTGGCACATTCTACGACTTAATGGCATACAAGTACCTCGAGTAGCTGTTCTGGAGATTTTGCGTGAAATATGTCCCAAAAGAACTGAACAAAGACGAGCACATCGCTTAAAAAGAAGGGAATACCGAAATCAAGGCCCAACTTATGCTTGGCATTGTGACGGCTATGATAAAATGAAGCCTTTCGGATTTCCAATACATGGTTGCATTGACGGGTGGAGTAGAAAGATACTCTGGCTAAAAGTAACTAGGTCCAACAACCACCCAGGTGCTATAACCAGTTTTTACATAGATGCTGTCGAACGTTTTGGTGGATGTCCTGTTGATCTGGTAACAGATTTAAGCACTGAAAATGGAATAATGGCAGCATTCAATCATTTTTCCGGGATGATGATGACAGCCATCGTTATGTCCCGTCTCCTAGAAATCAAAGAATCGAGTCGTGGAAGGGACTATTCAGAAAGTCGTGCTCATCTTGGTGGATAAACTATTTTAAAGATCTTGTGGATCAAAGGGTAGTTGGTCTCTCATCAGATTTAGATATGGAATGTCTTTGGTTTTGCTTTTCGGATGTGATACAAAAGGTTTTAGATGAAGTGAAAGAGCAATGGAACACCCATTCTATCAGAAAATCACGTCATGATACTGTAAAAAGCAGACCTGATTCATTGTATTATTTACCTGAGCTATGTGATGGTGGCAATCACTTTTTACTGTCGGTTACTTCTGCCAAAATTCTTTATGCTCGATCACACACAGTGGAAAGTGAAAAAGAAAACATATTCCAAGAATATTTCAACTACGTGTTACAATCTTGTGATCTCGACAAGCCAAGAGATTGGAAACAGGCAACTGAGCTTTACAATACTCTTCAGTACTATGCAAAGTAAATATACTTGCCGACATTCAATTTCAACAGACTGCATGTAGCTATAGGCAGGGACGAAGCTAGAATGTTAAGTGGGGTGAGGTGAATATTCAAATATTCAACTCTGTCCTGCTGTTTTGTTTTGAAATTATAATCACTAACAAAGCAAATCAGCGAAGCAGAGCTAAATATATGAATATTCACCCCCCTCCCCACTTAACGTTCTACTTTAGCCACTGGCAATAAGACAAATTAATCAATATATTTTGGTTTATACAAAAATTGTAGGTAGAATCTTCTGTATGTGGCAATCACATTTATCTGCTAACTTAAAAATTAACAAAGTGTATAGTAAATGTTTCCTCACTAACAAGCGTTTAGTAAGTACATAATTTTGGAAGAAGTAAAATTAAAAGGTGCTGTTTTGGTGAATCAAACAAAAAAGTAATAATTCCATAATAATCAATTACTGATAAGGTATTAAGGATTCAGAATGACAACTTTCATCTTTTCCCAAAACTCTGACCCTTAAAGTAGGCAATCATTAAAACGTACTTGAAATCTTCACTTGTTTTTATATGCTCAACTGGTAATGTAATGTCTCTGCCACATGATCCTACGATTGGGAAACAGATTTTGTGCATGGTATTACGTGACATGCAATCATGATCAAAATGAACTCCGATTCTTTACTTTTCTCCATTAATTGGTACATGTTTTTGTCCGGTGAGCCACCCCAAAACTCCTGATAGTGTTAGATCTGCAGACAGGGAAGTGATCCTTTCCATGTTGTCTTGCATGTTACCTAGACTATCTTCTCCATCATTCTATGTCAGATCTTCTACATAGCATGTTACATTCTGGTCTTCCATACTCATTAGCACATCTTGAAAAAAGTCAATCATTTCCTCTTCAATCACACGCTGCGAGCTTCCTTTTTCTGAATAATATGGCACAAAACATGATACTAAATAGCTAGCATCAGCTGGTTGTCCAGATCGTTCTTTGACAAAAAGCTGCTTGCACAAATCACGCTCAGCCTGCTATAAGGCCGAAAATCCATAGAGATCCAAACCTCTACTAAACCTGTTTAGATAGAGGAGACGTTTCCTGACGATGCTAACCATAACAGTACAAATGATATCATAAGCATACTCTTTATCGATCTTGCCAGTGTACTCGTGCTCAAAAATGACATATTGCATCAAGATCAGGTTTTCTTTGATGCTGTTTACTAGCGTTTTCTCATGAGACGTTAAATGTTTTTCAGGAATAAGTGCATTCGTGTTGAAATTTCCTAGAACAAGCATATCATAAACACAATTCTCTAGGAAACATGGCGGAGGACCTCCTTGGGCGATGCTAGTTGCAACAATTTGCCCACATGAATAAAATGTACCGTTGTGGACACTGAGCATTGAATTTTGGGGGGCTTCCATCTGGAAAAAGATTCTTTCTAATTTCGTTCATAATATTTGTAAAATATTTCTTTGCCATAGCTCCATTATGAATGCCATCCTCTCCTGCAAAATGCACCATCACTTGATTCTTAGGACTTTTTTTTTTCTACATGTTGCCAAATTGTGAGATGCCGTTTTAAACTACTACCCCTTCTAATAACAAAAAAGAACTGTTCAGACAGATTATTTTTCTTTTCCAAGGCTTCCACAACTTGGTAACTCGTACTATCATTTGCAGTTGTTTTTGAGTTTCCACAGAAATTGTCCAAAGCAGCTTTGACTGAATGGTATTCTACATTTGGAACTGAGGAACAGCTACTTGGAGCATCTGCAACTGAGGAGCAGCTATTTTCTCCATCTAAAACAACATTCTCTACTATTGTCACATCATCCTCCCATTGGGTGTTAGATAAACTAATGTTTTTTATTGTCAAATTGATACTGTAACTTGATTGCAATACTTTTTCCTTTGTCGACTTTTTTCTTCCATTCACTGGCTTTCATGTTTTTGTAATCAGAAAATGATTTTACTCTTCCCCTTCTTTTAGCATCAAAACAATCTCTCTTGTTTGATGACTTTGCATTTTGTGCCAGATTTGAACTGGTTGAAGGGAGAACATCACTTGATGAAGATAAACAGGATCTTTGATGCAATTCTGTTAAGAGATGTACAATATTATAAAACATAAACAACCTAATTGTTTTTATATACTTATAACTTCAATGTTTATGATTATATTAAGTCATGTTTTAAAAACAATTAATAATGCATAGTCAAAATTAAGAGCTTCTTTCTTTTTTGGCAATTTTCATAATTATTTACTTCTTTTTAAAAACATCACTTGTGACAAAAAAATGTTTTGTGGCTAATTTACGGCATTCATTTCATCGAAAAGAAGTGAATATACTTTAAATCAACTAAGTGTTCTCAAATTACTTTGGAATCAACGGAATGGTTTTGTATCTCTCGTATTTTCAGTTAACATTAGTCGTTATTAGACTATCAGGCCATTGCGTATCCAATCCACTTATTTCGTCCTGTGATGGAAATATTTCATTAATATTTCAAACAATCATTACGAAAAAGCCGCCCGCATGGCTACCAATCTGTCGCTCAAAACTTTCATGCTGACTACGTCCCTGTTCACATATTTATCAATTATAGTGTTTGAAAATTTAGATATAACCTATTCAACACTGTATACAAAATTTGGCATTGTTTTTGTGCTCTGTGCCACACATACAATAAAATCTCGTATTTCAAAAGAACTTTCGTCTTCGTTTTCCGCCATATTTTATTTATGTTTATCAGTCCCAGTCTCTTTGAATACTGCTCTTGTGCCGTGAGATTTTGTTTGTGCTGCGAGAAGTATTTTTTTTAGCCGTGACACCTATGGGCCACCGTAGGAAGCAGTTTATTCAGCACATAGTAGATGAAATTTTAAAGTTTAGTTCAAAGACCGGATGGGGACATCGTCCGGGAAAGGAAAACCTGGAAGATTTAGGTTCAAGAGGAGTGTTTGTATCAGAATTGCGGAATAACATGCTGTGGTGGACAGGACCGAATTGGTTAAAAGATTAGCCTGAAAACTATTGCAGGATAGAAGATATTGCTATTACTTTAGAAAGCTGAGCAGAAGAGAGCCCTTTAGTGTTAACTAAGAAATTAGGGCAGAGTCCCGTTTGGAATTGGCAACATTATTAGCAAAGATAATATAGCTGTATTACGAGGCTGTTAAGGGTCACTGCATGGGTAAAAAGATTCGTTATTAATTAGAAGTAGAAACGGTCAAGCAAAGAAGGTTTTGGAGGAACTTTGAAAACAAGTTAAATAAGGGATGCAGAGATTGAATGGGTGAAGGTGTCGCAACTTGCATTAAAAAACCAATCAGAGTACAAGCACTTAAAAAAACAGTGTGGGTTGATAGAGAAAAACGGAGTGCTGCATTGTACTTGAAGTTAAGGTGAATCGGATCTCGAGACAGAAGCAAGAGAACCTATTGTTTTACCAAGGAAAGACATGTTCAAAGATTTGATGATAAAACAATGTCATGAAGTAGTTATGTACGATGGAGTTAGGAGCACATTAGCTCAGGTCAGGTCAAAGTATTGGTTGGGTATCTAAAGGTAGAAAGGAAGTAAAGATATTGATCGGTAAATATATAGCATGCAAACGTTGGAACAGTAAACATTGTACAACAACAAAGCCAGCAGCCTTACCAAAAGTTCGAGTTAGAAAAGCAGCGCCATTTGAGAATTCGGGAGTCGATTTCGCAGGACCCTTATACGTTAAGACAAAGAGCGGCATGACAAAAGCGTACATTCCGCTATTGACATGTTACGTGACGCGTGCAATTCACTTGGAATTAATACAAGATTTAAGTACACCTACATAAGCCAGCAATGATATCTCCTTACACATATCTACAATAAATTACGAGTTTTTCAAACAGTGAAAGCGAACGCAATTCGGATACTGAAAACTCTAACATAGCAAATGAAAATTTCCTTTCAAATTCCGTCGATGGGATACAACAGTGGATAACTCAATTGTTAATTCGTAAGAAAGTGAACCTCCAGTGAACGCGGTTTGAGAGAATTTTTAGTCGAAGAAGACACAGATGACTTAGAAGCTCAAACATTAACGAATTAACAGAAGCGAATTTCAAAGGAACCGTTCAAATATTTTTTTCCAGTCTGTCGTGATGCGTAACAGCTTATTTCATATTTAAGCATGCATCTTGTGTTTTACCCAACTGGTGATTGATGCTATTGAATACCGTAGTTGTAGAGAGTTTTGGCCTACTTTACATGGTATTCGATGGTAGCATTCAACTGAAAATTACCTGTATTACCCTTCTCGAAGAGCAAACCGCTATAACACATGCCACGGTTTTGAAGAATGTTGACTCACTTTTTAGAGACCAGAACAGAAGCGTCGTGAAATACATGAAAATGAGTAAGTACACTTTTGATTTCTAATTGTGCTTAGTAGAAAAAAAGATTAAAATCTTGCCATGGATCATTACTTTAATCTTTATATATTTTGTTTTGTGTTGTATTTTGTCATGCTTCACATTTGTTGTATTAAGCCAAAATAAATAGTCAAACAAACATTTAATGTTTTGAATTTCTCATAGATACTTAAGAGCAGTTTCACACTGTTAGATCATTCGAAGGCTGTGTGGATGCTTTGGTTTGGAAAAATCAAGACATTTACCTGCATGCATCAACACAGACATTTGCAAACGGTTTTCTTTACAAAAATCATCTAGGCCAAGAATATGCTGGCTACAAATTAACAGTGGAAATAAACTAATGAAAGTATAGGAAACATTCCCTATAGCATAGTATGTTATAATATTACTAACATAAAAGTTAGCCTCCTAAGAATGTTTGTCAAATAATTCTTGTAGACAATGACTTTTTGTATGTCCTTTATGAGCTGTCCACACTTTTTGCACTGCTGCATTTTCTTTGGATGTGAAGGATCTTTTGCATAATTTTGGGTACTCTCCATATTTTTACTTGCATTGCATCGTTGTTATGCACTGACTATGTAAAAATATTTTTTCTTATACTATGTGCAGTCTGAAAATATTGTATGAGTTTTAAAACAACAGACTATGTGAGGGGAGGCACCCATTTCTTCGAGAAATATAAGACTAATCGAGAAGTTTATAAAACTATAATAGATTGTGAATAGGCGAGTTACAGTTAATCTCTAATACATCATTGCGCGTGTACTATAAACGTCAAGTGTATAACACTGTACCCTCCCTGTTATGTTATCACCATAGTAAAATGGGGACTCTTGCACCTGGGCACAGGATGCACGGTTATACATTGTGTGGATTGTTTCGTAGAGTCACCTGTGTTTATATATATGTATATAGAAAGTTTTTGTGTGATGATTCTCCGTAAGAAACAGAGCTCGATGCAAAAGAGCAGAGTGTATATATATTTCAATAAAACATTTAAGTATTTATTTATCATTAAATCCCCTAAAGAGTGAGTAATCCCGAAACAGGCTTGTCGTGATGAAACTTTAGTTTTTGTTATTTTTTCGATACATATATATTACATTACAGATTTTGAATTATTTTTGTATTGTAATACTGCAGGCTCATGTTCGCTGTTTATATACTAAGTTAAATAAAGTAAATTTATAAATTAGTGCAATGGCCTGCAGTTTATAGGAAGTTTCGTATAACAAAGTTACTCCTAATGAAGTGGTGAAATTGTAAAAAGAGGCGAAGGAAAATTTTACCACTAAAAAAAGTAAAAAATCTACCTCAAGTTAAAAGGTAAGTTCTCCCTTTATTAGGGGTGTAAATTTTACTCTTATTTTAATGTATTCAAATTTTACCTCCAACTTTTAAGGTTGATTTTTATCCACCAAAAGTTACTGTGTATATGTTTTTGAAGTCCTTGAAATGATCTTAATTAAGATGGCACTTATTAAATTCAAGTTTCAAGAGGTTTTGCAAATTTTTTGATCAAAATTCATAGGAAGAATTTCCGGAAGACTGTGAAAAGATAATTTTTGGTCTCTATCTACTGCGGTTTTTAAACCTGCTAAATCCAAAATAATACTGTTTTTGTGCTTTTCGGAAAGAAATTTGTTGACGTATTTCATTGGAAAAATCATATTTACATTGCTTAGAAAGCAATATAAATTAATGTTCAAAAAACTATTTTAAGCAATTTTGCAATTTTACTCCATTCAATGCCAAAAACACAACATAAACATAAGCAAAACATGGCGGAAGCTGGGCTATGGGAACATAGGAAATAATCGTAATCGAAGGGAATGTGCTGAGTCAGTGACACGTCATTGTGTTATTTATATGTTTCAAGAAATAAATATTAAAGAAGAGAAAGATTATTACTGAAATGAGTTGAAGCACACTTTTCATTGCATAGAGAATCGAAACTTTAGTAATGCATAGTGTTTCCCCTATAGCGCATATAAACCTTACGTGGTTTTTACACTATCCAATGTGCGCTGAATATGCCATGAGTGTTGCCGAATTCGAGTGTTTTGTTGCGGCTAATACACTGTCTTCCATCTCAATATCATATTTTTCCTTTCCTGAAGAATCTAAAGATTAAGGTTCCCACTCAGACGAGAACATTTAAAAAAAACATGGAATACTCGATATATCGGGGGAAATATTGATTATTTAAAAAGCAAATAATTTGTTTTGAATAGAGCTTACGCGACTGTGTTCCTCACATGACGTCGAAACATTTGCTCGATACAAGACCTATTAGTTAAAAATATATACCGAATATTTGGATTTCAAACAGCAATCTCCAAAGATAGACTTAATGTTGATCAATTTATTTCTTGATTTTGTTCATTTCATGAATTAATCTTTCAAACCATACTGAAATCTTGTAAGGTTTATATGCACTTTAAGCGTTTGCACTTCCTCAAACAAACCTAGTCATGCGCTCGTATTTTCAGCAAGTAAATTATTCAATTTGCGCAAATTACAATTTTTCTACACATTCAACATTAGTTTGCATTAAGCACTCATGACTCATCGATGCCTGAAATTTGAAAAATAAAGCGTAAATTTGTGTGAAGATAATATTAATTGGTATATACGAAGCAAAATTACAATCACTAAAATGCTCCCTGAGAAAGTTAATAAACTAAAGTTATATTTAGTTTTTGTTGGGAATTTTTGTACCTGCTGTGCAGGAAGAGAAGGAATGCTATAGCTATTTGCCAAGCCTCTTTGAAATATTGTGACGCGTAGCGCAAAAACCATCAAGCATACGAAGCAGTTTTTTCTTACTATCATCAACTCTAAATAACTTTATCACGATGTTATCTTGGGAATCTTTCTATAATGGTGGAAAAGAAAAGTTCAAATTTCTTACAAATTTTTGGGATATCGTAATGGCTGGTTTTGTGAAACTTGGCGTTGTCCTCTCTTATGACTTCTGTACAAATAACATCAGGCAGTTTCGAATGTCTTGGAGTTGTTGATTGTCCCAGTGCATCGAATTCAAGAACAAATTCATCATGGTCACCAGAACATTTAAAATTTCCCCAAATTTGTCATTTCAGATCATTTCATGAACTCTGTATACCAAAACTTTGTTAATTCAGAATGCAATCAAGACTCTCTTACTATTTTGTGGGTAGTTTTATTCATTAAGGCATTCATCCTGTTAGTTTTGGACAGCCTCTAGCTGAAAATTCCTTGGACTTCGTCAAGGATTGAAACATTTGTAGATCTGGTGATTGAACATTATAGTTGCCAATGTCGTGATAATATTGTCACTCGTATATTATCTCATTCAAATCCCATTGAAAATTAAGGTGACTTATGAAACCCAATCAATGACAACAAGGCCGACAATCTATGATTTTCATTTAGTGATTTTCAGATAGTGCCACCAAAAATACGGTGATTGGTTTGCATGAAAAAGTTAAAACACTAAATGAAAACGATTCATCTTCTTGGTTTTCAAGCATTCCATCTTACTATGAACTACAATCTTTTCTTCAAATGGCATCAGTAGTTTCTTTTTCTTGCATATCGGGTCTTTTAATAACATCTTCAAAAGGCACTATAATGTGTACATTGACTTAACACATTCCCACCCATCACGATTATTTCTTGTTCTCTTATCGTCTAGCTGCGGCTCAGTCTTCTATTTTATATATTAATTCGTTTTTCTTGGGAGTTTGTGGATCTATATTTTATGTGAGATTCACCAGGTCTTTTTATCAGAAATTCATAAGATCTTACGAATATAAAATTCCCGATGAGAAACTCTGTAAAACTATTGGCAAAAGGGCGTTTCCCACAAAAACCCCTTAGATCATCGTGGCAAGCAAATTATAATCATTTCTATTATTGCATTCGTGGTTCATTAGTAAACCTTATTGAAGACGAGGTTTTTAACACACACATTATTACAAAACCTGTTTTTGAAATATAAACCTTAACCATTTCGGACATAACAGTAAAACAATGTATATTTGTTCCAGTGGCGTGCGGTGACCGAATTTAATATGCAAGCGCTGGGGGTGAGTTTCGCGGCATGCCGCGAAGCTATCTAGGGGTTCTGGGGGCATGCTCCCCCAGAAAATTTTTGGATTTTGAAGGCTACTGGAGCGCATTTCCCGCGATTTCTGGGAGTACTTTGTCGAAAAAATGTATCTGTCATGACTGAAACAGTATTGAAAAAATCTAAAAAATTCAAAAACTTTTATAGAGTATATATCACAATTACGGTTTAAAAGTATTACATGTGGTATTGTGATATAAAGTCGTTTTAAGTAAATGGCTACGCGTGCATTTCTATTGTAATGAAGAAGTAACAGAACGAAATAGTCCAAAATCCTACAACAGATTTACTTAAATGTAAATTCCATCCGTCTTTCCTTTGCGCAAAACTCCTTTATAACGTCCTCATAGAATCGTGGCTTCCCCTGCAAACTTACCAACATCTCCTTCTCGATTGAAATTGTAGCCAATGCAGAAAGTCGCTCTTGCCCTTGTGTACTGCGAAGATACGTTTTGATACGCTTGAGAGCCGAAAATGATCTTTCTGCAGAGGAGGACGTACTTGGCATAGTAAGAATGAGCTGACACAATCGGTACACCTCTGGAAAACAGGCTTTCAAGTCAAGTTCGATTATTTTGATATCATATCAAAACAGGTTTCGATTTGAGCTCGGCAGATGCGTATACAACGATTAGTTCACTTTTAGTGCTTGAAGATTAAAGAATGTTCCATATGAATCTTGCAACGATTGCAGCTCTCGTTCGGGAAAATTCCGGCTGTACAATTCGTGCTTTGAATGATCCAACAAAGAAACGAATGCTCTGCTGTTAAGACTTTCGAATCTAGAGTCAATCTGCACGACAATGGTATCGACTACACAGAAAAATATTTGACGGAAGGACGCCTTTACATCCTCTTCACTTTGCCCGCGTTTCAGTGCTACTTTGACGATACTTCACGTAAAATTCCAATAATCTACGAATTTTATTCGTTGTTCTTGAATCTTATCTTTCGTCTCGCGAGCTTTCGTGACACAAAAGACAATATCGAACTGCTTACTCTGAATGATATTATACAAAACATCCGTAAGACCAAATATTTCTGAAAATATTTTAAGGCAGAACACACACTGGAAATCTGCAAGAACTTGTCGGTAGCCCCTCGCTTCGTTCAACGTCGTACCGTCAAACTCGTCATCATTTTCGATGATGTATTCGAAAACTTCGAGCAGCTTTGCTCTTGTCTCCAGTACAGCATAGATTAACCTGCTCTGATAGTGCCATCGAACAGCTGTTCCAGTGGGAATGCGTCTGCCGACAACTGTGTCCAACAGGTATGTTCTCTTGGACGAGGCGTGAAAAAAGGATGAAAGACCAGTGACGGTTTTCAAAAATATACGACACTCTTTAGTTGACGAGACAGCTTGAACAAGGACCAAATTTAATGCGTGTCCGTAACAGTGGATAAAAAGAGCATGTGGATAGTCTTCTCTTACTCGTGTTTGCAAACCGGACAGTTCTCCTGACATCACACTCGCACCGTCATACGTTTGGGCAATCAGTTTTTCGCCGCATCCGTACTCGTTCAGGGTTTTACCGATTTCTTGTTTCAGTCTAGCCGCAGTTCTATCCTCACTTACATCGGTAAATCCAAGAAAGCGCTCCACAGCTTTACCATCTGGGTTGACATAGCGAACTATAGTTGTTAGCTGCGATAAGGTCTTAACGTCGGAGATTTCATCCAGGGAAATAGCGACAAATGGGCTCCTCATCACTTCATCTTTTATTGCTTTCAACATAACGTCCTTGACAGCAACAATCAAATCGTTCTGGATACAATTAGAAAGTCCAGAAAACACGGTTGCTGTATGAAGATGCTGTTCAAGCGTGGGGTCATATGCACTTAGCAGTTTTATCAATTCGACGTAATTGTCCCTGTTGGCAGACTCCTCCAGCTCCACCCGACCTCTGAAAGAAAGGGACAGTTAACACATGCTAACCTGGGCGAAAGCTTCATCATTGTATTACTTTATTATATCGGCTAACCTGTATTGAAATTAATGTAGATCGTGAGGACCCGGCAAAGAAGTGAGTTCATGTATTTTCGTTTGGTAAACTGTTAAACTGCACATTTGTTATTTATACTATATCATTATTTACTAGATCGAATAAAAATAATTTACTTATAATCTATACGATTCCGACTCACGCATCTATCGGACTGCTAACCTGAGAATCCATAAAGCTTTATGTTGGCATTATTTTTTATCATACAAATTCGATTTCCGCTCGGCATTGTCTCGCTACTACAAATTTTATGGTTATGACAACTACTTCGATTGTTAAAGCTTATATTACATTACTATTATATCAAGTCTGTTAAAATATTTTGCTGGTAAAATCCAGTCATTTTAATAAAAACCGTTTTTCAATCTGACGAAGCAAATATTCACCATACTGTAAATATTTAGTAGACCCTTGATATAGGGCTAACCTCTGGGTTTCCTTTTTCTTAATAATTATGTATTTACATGTTGTTCTGAAATAAAGTATTGTGAAGTAAAAACTGATGGGTTGAAATAACAAAATCAAATACGGAGCTTGGATGAGTCTGAGATGACCATTTAAAAAGTTTAATTGAAAGGCTTTTTCAACGGTTTTAAATCAGGTCTTTTTTTTATATCACATATGTGAAATTGATTAACCTAACACACACAAAAAGTTTAGCTAACCATTAAAAAGGCCATGTTAACACTTTCGAAAATGAATCAATATTATTTAACATAACATTAACAATTTTTATTTCACTTTTAACTGGAAAACAGAATTGAAAGTGCACTACACTTTATTTAGGAAATAGAAGATGTTTACTGCGTTTGCACAGGTTTATGCAAACCGGGCAGACCTTTGGGAGAACTTGAGAGCAGATCAGTGCAAGCCCGAGACCAAAGGTCGAGGGTTGCACAAGCTCGAGGTCATCTAAAATCATCCCTATGTATCTAGAATAAGCTACAACGAGAGAAACTCGCAGACTACTACGATAAGTGCTTCATAAGAAGCGGAGCGAAAAATGTTGCTGCAATCATCCCTGTTGTAAATCCAAGATGTCCAACATGCCTTTGAACAGCAGCCTTTGAACTATAAAACTTTTATATTTTTAATGGCTCTTGCAGTGCGTCTTCGTTTTGTAACAAATCATCATTCTTATCCATTTTGCAACTATGAAAATGAAATAAAATTATCGGATCTCGATCACACTTTACTCTATTCATCCTAAGTAGAGTGATTTTCATACCGTAGTGGGGGTGATGATGGAATATATTGTTGATTTTTTTGTAAGAACAACTCTGTCACTTTTCCTGTCACATGGGAGAGGGGGTTTGCTTCTTCTTAACTTGTATTATAATTATGGCGTACTGTAATGAATGAAGCAAGATACACCAGATCGGAATATTTTTGACGTTAAAATTAAAAAGTTGTTTTTGATTCATCTCTCTTGTGATGACTATGCAGCAGTTTGCCATTGACTGTGCTGTTTGTTATAGTTTCAAAACGTGATGTTACTAACGGCTAGCTTGACGTTACTAAACAGCTATCTATTTGATGCCAAGATGTAAACCTTAGATTGTATTGGTTAATAACAAAGTGCTGCTCCCCGAGTTTAATACAAAAACAAACTATGTCTTACTAATATCAAATTAATGTCTTATATCTAACGATAGAATTTAACGCTTTCAAACGTCTTTCGATACTTGTTAAATTTCAACATGTCGCAGCTGTTTATTAAATAAAAACAATATATACTAATGCATATGTACGCCTTAGCAACAATGAGTTTCCCGTTAGTAACGTCAAGTTTTGAAACTATACAAACATTAATTTATGAAGGCCACACGGTCAATTTAAAATGGCTGTAAATTCGACTGTTTTTTTTTCGCACATGAATGTCCCCGCGCAGCCACTTTTATCTTTGACAATGTCGGTCACATGGGATTTATTGGTGATTTTCTTTTTGGCGTTTTTCTTTTCTATTCATTGGCACTTCTGACTTTCGGTTTCTTGCCAGAAAAACTAAAGAAAGCAGGTTTTAAAAAAGAAGACCTACGTTTTTCTAAATGTCGTGTGTATTGTACGCTATTTTTATGATGTTTTGTGAATGCATAGTTGGTTTGAGAAATAATAATATACATCAATAAAATTAATCAACATGGTGTACATGAAGTAATAAACTATCAGTTAGCACGTTAGACGTACGAAATGAGGAGTAAGGGAATGTCCCTTAAACTTTGCAAAACTTGTCCAAAATAGTCGAGGAAAAAAGAAAAATTGTGCATAAAGTCATGTATTATTTCATAAAACTAAATATGGTGTATAGACGTATAAGTCAACAAAATGTTTTTGTTGTTAGGTTCTGTGATGTAACCATCTACCTTCTTTAGTATATATTGAGTTACACCAACAAATGGAGGTATTACAGATAACTGTTATGATCACATTTAATGTTCAACGTCAATGTCTATGGTCTACGATCTATCTTACAATAGTTAACTGCTTCTATTTATACAAGATATTACGTTTGGATATATTTGTTTCTTTACTAAATATGGTTAATTTAAAATCAACGGAAAGCTATTAGGAAATATAAAAAATATTGTAATTATTGCACATAAGTATCTCTTAAAATAATCATTTAGTTAGTTACACTTGACTTAATTATTTACTAATTACATGAAGAATATCTGAGCATATCTTAACATTTGTGAAGTAGGAAGTTGGTATGGCAGTATGTCCTTCATTTTCACTTACAAATCGGTGGATAATAGTTTGCACGACCAATTGATAATACATGTGATTAAAAATTACTACAATGGCTTTTAGAGGGGGTTTGAACTTTGGACAAGTAAACCACTACCCTCTAAACCTAAAACTCCTATACGCATGTTAACTAAAAATTATAATTCGGCGAAATGCATATTAGGAAAACAGTAAAATTTCAGGTAAATATTTGCTACACCCCCTCCCCCCCAAATTGTAGGTCAATGTGACGCCCCTGCTCCCAGGATTCCAGGAAAGTGTCGTTTAATTTCCGATTTAAAACACGCTTTTCACCGGAAGTAATACTTGCTATATGATGAAGTGCAAATTATACAGCTCATGTGGACGTATTTTCGTATCTTGCGTTGTGTATACAATACGGAATTTGTACTGCTTAAACGATTATGTTAGAAATCAATGGAATAGTTTTGAATGACGTTGCTGCTAACTCTACGAAAGTTTACAACAAACCTTTTGCAATATATTTACCAATATATATTTTCGTTATTCTGTTTGCCGTTTTGGGCAATTGTCTTGTATGCTGGATTGTACTCACAAATCGCCGGATGCACGATTCAACAAATTTTCTCTTGGTAAATTTAGCGGTAAGCGATCTACTTATGGCACTTTCGAGCACATTTAAATTTGCTGATCTTCTTGTGAAAGATTTACACTTGGGTAAGTTTATATTACGTCTAAATTTACTCTGTTCTTCTCAGAAACTGGTTTAATACAAAATAATAGTCAGCGATAACGCATATCGTTGCGAACAAATAGTTGGAAAGTTGGTGCAGTATTTTATGTAGTTAATCGACCGTTTTCCTTTCCCAGAATGTTTTTTTAAATTTGATGTATAAACTATGAATTATATATCCTGCATCATAATTTATTTTTTATTGCTCAAAAGCGCCATTAGTGTATTTTTGTGAAAATATTTGTAAATTTGAAACATTAAACTTGTTAACTAATTAACTGGTTAAACTAGCATGATTACGCTATGTAATATCTTACAGTGGAAACACCTTGGATTATAAATTAACAAATTTAGGACATAACCTAATGGTAATGGTATTAACTGTCCATTTAACAGCTCAAACCATGTTATCAATTACATTAGAAAATGACATAAACATTCACCTACAAAGGCCTACTTAAGGCCCTCTAAAGATATTCTAGGTGCAATTCATCACAATAATCCTTAAAATCATGTAGTGACAGTGCCAGGTTGTTCATACTAGGTGGATGCAACCATCAAATCTAGGAAACTTCAATGTGTCAGCAAATGTATTAAAGTCAATATTACAGACAACAATGGTCTACGATTGCTGTTTACTATACATAATTTGCTATGTGCCATTTACAGAAAGTAAATTTTTTTATCACTGTTCGAAGTTGGATTTATTTCCCCTCAAACTTCAATCTCAACTTTTGTCTTTAAGATAATTGGTACACGTCCACCTCAGTTCCCTCCCTGGCCATGCTACTAAAAATATGCACCAAGTCAGATCATAAGTAATACTAACACTCATAATATTTTGTAAAATTTTATTCATGACTACTACAAAGTTTTGTTTCATTAATGAATAAAGCAGAAATAGAGGTTTTTCACCATGAAAACATCAGCATTTCCCTCTGTTTCTCATTAAAGAATTTTTTGAGGGCAAGAGGTTAGGTATTTTCAAGTAGAGCTATTGAATATTCTTAAAGCTTTCATATATAATATTCTTTTAAGTTTTATTGCGCTTAAAGCTTTAAACCAAATTACCAACTGGCTTAATACAGGATTACGGTTGTCAATTCCTTCAGCCTAGAATTGAGTTTTCCTCTGAGAAATACGTATGTTTATAATGTACAAAAAACAGAAATTTGACAAATTTAAGAATAGTTTAACTTTCTTAAAGATTAAAATTTGCATTATTTTGTAGCAGTAGGATTGAAATCAGACATTTTAATATGACAACTTTGTTTTAACTTTATGGATTCATACTTGTATGTGCACACTTATGCCATCTTCAGTGCAGATGAATGAGTTTAATTTATCATGAAATAAAATACATGATATCTGGATAGCCAAAAGAGATAGACAAAGACATAGTACACTATAATTTCTTACTAGCAACAAATTTAAAAAACATTTACTAAAAACGACAATTTTTTTAAAAGCAAACATGTGTCAACGTCAAAACATGTTTGCTTTTAAAAAAATCGTCGTTTTTATTAAATGTTTTTTATAATTGACTCTATTAGTGTGATTCATGTAAATAACTACCTATCCACGTATCACGTTTCATATTTCATTATGTCTATATCCACGTTCCACATATTCATATCCTTGTTTGTCTACATGTCATGTATCAGTTTTCATTAAAATTTAACTATATGCAATTATTTCATTCATTTTAATCCTTAGGTAGCATAAGTATGGCGAAACTTGCACTAAAAAGTTAAAAAAATTTGTCGTGTGTGTTTAATGTCTAAGATTAAAAAATATTGGCAAATTGCAAATGTAATCTGTATGTGAGAAGTACAATATTTGAAATTGGAAAAGATCTTAATCTTATAAGAGAGTGGTTCCATCACTAGCAGCTAGTATGTTAACAGCAAGACAAACAAAGTGGGCCATTTATTGGGGATGATCAAATTTGTTGTTAATTTGAGATCACTTATAACGTAAAAAATAAAGCATTTTGACCACGAGCATTGATTTTAAAAGTCTCAGCAAGCGGTTTGTGTGTTTAATACAGCACATTGTTTTTGCTCTTAAGGTTTTTAGTCTTTCCTAACTCTAACCATAATAACACTAACCGTAAATATGCGTTATAATTATATGTTTGTAGATGTAGATCGTCCAGGTTCGTATATTCCTGAGAAGTACTGTTTTTGTTGTTGTTGACTGACGTTTCGACAACCTTAGCGGTAGTCATCTTCAATGTCAAATGAGGGGTAAACGTCTGGTTAGCCGTATTTGTTATCTGGTTCTTACGTCATTGTATTGTGTGTACAGGAAATGTGTGGACTACCGCTAAGATGGCTACTGCTAAGGTTGTCGAAACGTCAGTCAACAACAACAAAAACAGTGCCTCTCAGGACTATACCAACCTGGACGATCTACATCTATCAACATGTAACGATATTCCCGGGTTCAAACCATTTACTTTAGTTATAATTATCATTTTTGCCTATCTTAAGTGAATTAATCGAGGAGTGAAGTTTCAACAACTACACACAAGCGCTTTTTACATTATTTACTTTTAAGTAGGTCACACAATACGAGCATGAATTTCTTTAATCTATGAGTGCTTCATGGGCCCATAATATTTTTTTTCTTTTTTGCAAGATTTTATAAGTTTTATTGGGTGTAGTGTTCAGTGGAAATAGTATATGTAAATAAGAAAGATTGAAAGAAAGATACATAGGCAGCTTGATATAGTTGAAACATGCTTGCCCACAGGTTGAATCGCGCACCTACGTAAATACCTACGTGATCTTTAAATGAAAAAACTGAAAAACTACATTTATAGGCTAAAAAAACTAGAATTTTTCTACGAATGAAATGAAACTTTTATCGTTATATACTGCCTGCTATTGTTCTAATGACGTTATACGTTATTAATGAATTTCTTGCTTTTTGTGGGTAGCCTGTTCGCAGGCTAACCACTATGCTATACCTTAAAATGTCCGTTCCTTCCTTTGGTCTGTCTGTGCCATTAAAATGTATATAACTGGAACGCTACCTGTTCCTGTTATATGGAAGCCGTTTCTCCTCAGTCTTTCCACTCAACTAACACACGGTCAAACAACTTCTTTAATGCATCACACCAATAAAACTTCTCAAAAAATTTTATTTTAAGGAAATAAATCATATTTCGGATGATTAACTTAGGCTGAATATTCTTGATTTAACAATGATTCATCGTTTGGAAATGATGAATGAAAGGACTATCATTATGAGAAAAAAAAAACGTACAGCTTTTGTGTCATTTTTTTCATTGTCAAGATGAAAAATTCGTTATTCGTTCTTTTTATTTAGGGATATTAATACATTAAATATGAAATTGTACACATGTGAAAGTATGCACATAAAAATATGTTAGCGAAATTCTGTTATTAAATTTTGTCGTTTAAATTTGCAACTGTTAACGTCGCTAAAAGTTGTTTCGGTTAATAGCGTCTGTTTTTCAGTCAGTCGACAACCTCTTTCCTTTAAAATCATATTGTGTTTGTGTTAAAACACGCTACATTACATCCAACCACAAAATTTTATCTCAAAATCGTACAATAAACAGAACAAATCTTTTAAATTCGTTTCGTACTCCACAACCAAAAAGTTTTGTTTTCTTCGCAACGTTCCCGCGAGTAAATCACGAATGAAGCCAAATGAAGCCAAATAAAGCCAAAATTTGGCTTCATTAAAACAATCTAAAGGTAGCGTTTCATTTTTATTCCTTTTGATGATCTGTGCACATTCCAGTATGCGTCACAATAAATACGTAATATGTTCAAACGTGAAAGTGAATAAACTTATGGCACTCGCTGATCACTTGCTTTCTACACTTGCTACAATTAATTTTTAATTAAGTCCGTGATATCATTGATATAATCATACTCTCTTTCAACGTGCATAAATCGTCAGATATATTGTACTTTCAAACTTCTTAGACAATAATAGCAACAAAAGAGCACGGCCCAGTTTTCCAAAAATAGAAATACCAATATGATTTCCATGCAAAATCAATGCAAATATTTTGCGCTTAGATTTAATGAACCCTCTCGTTTTTCTGCTTCCCGTACACGCTTTTAAATTGTTTTGAAAGATAAGTTGTTGACGATGTGATTTTTAAAGTTAAAATTGTTTTAAGGGACAATAAAAATAAATTTGTCCTTGAAATTCGTAATAAAGGACCTAACTTTCTATGATTTGAGCTGGTAAGCTGTCACGTGACATGGAATATAATCGAGGGCGTTTTGCAAATGTAGATGTAAGTTATGACATTTAATTGGTTATATAATTTTACAGTGAGCAAACAGCACTTTTTCTATCTTATATTTTGACGTAAATTATTTAAGTACGTGTTATTTGAATTATGACCATATGCTTACCAGGCTATATGTTTGCACTGCGTACTTTTTTCCATAATTGTTTAATTAAGAATTTGATTCGTTGCTAATTTACATTTTATTAAATACAACCCATATTTTTATGTTACTATACAATTTTTATGTAATGATTTACGTAATTTTACTTCGTCATTACGGAGTTGTACGAGAGACAGTACCACGCATGCGCAAGCCAGTTGTACCATTAATGGCGGCAAGCTAGTTACGATTTTATTTTAGAAGAGCTTTTTCCTTTTGGTTGATCATGTTGTTCGTGTTTTTGCGTTTTTGGATTAAAGTATGAATGAATGAATGAATAATTTTATTTCCACACACTAACCATTGTCAACATGTGAGTTGTTTCTCACATGAGGCGTGCGCAAAGTGTTAGACTATATTATGATGATATACTAAATTAATGTCGTAATATCACATGACCTATCTCATTTTCTGTTCCTCGTGAATAAAAACTTTGACAAACTCAATGAACCTTTTTGAGCAAAACATTATGTGGTAAATACCCGTCTTATCATTCTATTATTATTAAATAAAGATACATAAAAAGCTTACACAAAGTTACAGAAACAAATTTAACAAGAATACTAAATTAACAAAGTACAGTTCTCAAACGACCCAGTACTTAATCGGTACTTTCGCCTTCGAAGGGATGTTAATGTTGAATATAAGAGCGAATGTGTAGTTAAAATGATATAAACTCCAACAACGATTTTTTACTTATTGTCGCGGTATTGCATCAAACTTCTACTCTGTCTTTTTTACATACAAAAATCCAAACATTTTGTTTTCCTACTTGTAATCAAGTTTTGACTTACACCAAAATTGTTCACATGCAGTCTTCATGAGTCTTTTTATCTAATCAAATGTTAAGTATACAAGTTAATGCAATTCGAAGAGTGTTTCATCAAGCTTAATTCTTCATTGCTCAACGATGAAATGCTTTCATTTAGAGCGTTTTTTGGTGTAGTGTCATAATTTATTTAATTTCTTAATGCTAAAATTTCGTGACAAATAAACTTTTCTGCCTAAAAAAGAAGGGCACATCTCTTTTTACTCGTTGCGTTTTTTAATCATCGATCATGTTTTTGGCACGCTTTACTGTTCATTTATCAATTTTCATCATGATCGAAGTGATTTTCCCTTTTTATTGAATACAGGGGATATTGGATGCAAATTTGAGGTCAATCTGTTAAACATTCCTTATGCTTCTTCATGCATCACTGTCGCCATTATTTCATTTGAACGATATTGTGCCATTTGTCGACCACTAACCACACTGACGTATTTCAAGGAACGACTGAAGTATATTGTTCCTTCGATTTGGATTACTGCTGTTGTTGTATACTTTCCCACATTGTATTTTTGCGGACATAATCTCCATAAAAAAGGGGATCAACTCAGCTGTGATTGTACTTATCGTTGGCCAAGTCTCAAAGCGAAGAACATTTATGGTATTGGAATCGTTCTTTTTTTTTATGTTGTCCCTTGTATGGTTGCTTCTTCTCTCTATTTCACGATTATTCGAAGGCTGAGAAAGGTTAGTATGGAAAATTTTAACTTATATACCCCTCAAACATTTACTGATGAATACACTAGACTTAAAGAATATAAAGACATAAGTTTTAACACTTGGTCACTCCTGACGAAAACTCCAGATAGAAATTCATAAGATCTCAAGTTTTGACATTAGTAGATACGACTGAAACTCATTTTAAAGAACTTTCAAAGAACTTTTTTCACCGTTGAGCTTTTTACAAAAGAACGTTGGGTTATTTTGTAATCATGCTTTTGATTATACCAGGTTAGTGGAGGACATATAGTAAGTCACAGCCTTGATATACACCTCACAAAGCATTAGCTCGTAGAGAGTTAAAAATCAATTCTACTCTTTTCATACCGGAGCAGGCGTCTTTCCTTAAAACCTGCAGTAATCTATTGAAGATTCATTAGCTATCCTCTGGAATGCAAACACTAAAAACAGACGAAGAAGTCATTAAAAATAGCCTAGTAATGTAGTACTTCAAATTTTTCTTCCCTGAAATAGTGTTTCATTATTCTACTATGTTGCAGTACCGATCCGGTGATTAAGCGTTATTCTAAATAAATTATAGGTGCTTATTCTATGTTCAAAATACCTTCAGAACAAAATTGTTGGTGTTAAATATTCAAAGAATTTTATTTACTAATCTAATTTCCTTTAAGTGTTTGGAAATGTAAACTTTAACCGAACTTTTCTGCAGTAATTTATTTTGACACACTTAATATGCGCAACTGCGCTCTGGGACTGTCTGAAAGAGTTCGTTGTATTTCATGCGATGTGTCTATTACATAAAAGAGTCTTGACTTCACTTCTACCCCGCCAATTTTTCTTTGCTACCCACTTTTTGAAAAATTCCTTAATTTAGCAAAGTGCTTAGCTGTACGATGATTTTTCGACGATTAGAAATAATTCGTTAACAAACCACTTATGATATTCTCTTTGGCCCGTTTCGAACGTCGAACTTTATTTGCGCCGAACGCATTAAAGACAAAAGAAAATGACATAAAAATTCTCATGTTAATTTTGTTTTGAATGCATTCGGTTCATGTAAAATGCGACGTTGGAAACAGGCCTTTAGCAGCTAATAATATTTTTATAGACCCCTTATCTTGCAACATCAACTACAAACATGAATTTAGGAAGTAATAAACGGTTCATACTCGCTGAGAATAAATAAGTCATGCTCTAGCACCTTTTTTAAATCTACATGACAGATAGATATAAAACTTGCAGATGCTCAGAATGCGAATAGTTTCTGTATGAGTTCTACTACTTGATCATGTTAAATTTCGACAATGTCGTGCCTTCAATCGTTGACTAAATTCTACACGCAAGATTCTGGAAGAAATTTTCAACATATTAACGGCTTCTAATCATTTTCATTCGGTATGATATAAAACGAAAGTTATTCTTTTGTTTTCAAATAGGCCAACGGTTATGTTAGATAAGTACAAGCAAATAGCGATCCTGCCAGTGTTTGGTAAATTCATGACAAATCTTTTATATAACCAAATATTTAAACATTTTACAAAAAATAGCCTTTTGTCGAAACATCAGTTTGGTTTCAGATCCTATCTTTTCATACAACTTCAACATTGCTAGAGTAAGCTTTCATCGCTTCCACCAATCTGGTTATGGTGATTACTTGACAATAAACAATTTTGCAGGAAAGTAGTGACACCAACCTGGACGATCTACTTTTACAAACATGTAACGATACTCCCGGGTTCAAACCATTTACTTTAAAGTAGTGATAATTAAATAAAGTGCAATTTACCAATCATACTTTACAATATGTATTTTAATATGTAAATAATGTGAATTGTGTTATAAATTATTCGTCGTAAACCATAAAAATCTACAACTAGTTAGCTAATATTAAATAACTTCGGGGAAACTTGAGTGATAGGATTATAACGTCATATTGACAAATAATTCCTGGTATTTGTAATAATGAAGTCTTTTCTACAAATAACAATATCTAAAATTATTGTTGACGACATTAAAATCCGGTTTTGAAAAGGATCAAATAATAGCAAGGTTTGCCAAAGTTTCTAAAAACGACATGCAAAATCTTTTGAACAAAAGGAATGCGGAAAACAATAAAAAGTGATGAAGCTGGCTTTGAACATATTTACAAAATATTTCTTATTTGAATGAACCGTCTCACAATGACAAATTAGCGGAGGTTTTAAAAATGTTTTACATCTATATGTTTTTATAATATTTCACGTAGTTGAAGTCAATGATAAAACGATTATTATAAACTCGACTTTCTAATATCAAGAACTATTCAGAGCTCGTTTAATGTTTTCCGCCTCAGCTTTGCTTTGTCAAATAACTTTTAACTCATTCTGAATGATTCTTGATATCTTGCTTAATAATTGTTGATTATCAATTGTCATATTTTTGCAGACAATTCCTGGTGTAGGTGGTAATAATGCTGCGTTGTATAGTTCACGTAGATCAGTGATTCGAATGCTTCTTATATCTTTGATCGTTTTCATTATTGCCTGGACGCCTTACAATGTTTTGTATACACTCAAAAGGCTAGAAATCAACTTTAGAAGTATCTACCCGTAAGTAAGCACAGCCATCTTCACAGATCCTCTTGTCAACATTGATTAATTGTGCTTACGAAAGTTTTTATTTTTGTTTTAAGATACGTATGGTATCCATCGCTTCTACTCGCCGGTTTACATTGTATGTGCAACCCGATCATTTATTGTCTACTTGGTAACAAGTTTCGTCAGGCATTCACGTCTATACTGTGTTGCTCATATTGCTGTCGTGCTCTACGTTTTCGTCAATATCATGACGTTAGTCAGGATATCACGGACAAAGAGATTGCAGGAAGGACTAGCGCAGGACAAACGAATCAACTGGCAAGCAATTAATTGTTGAAAAAGAAAATAACTTAATAGAATTAATTATGTTTGGTTAGATACATTTGTGTAAGCACTAGTTTTTTTTTAGCATAAACACAAGATTCCACATTAACATCCCTCCCCAATTACATGTGCACGTGCTTGATTAAAAATCTTTCGTCAGGATACATTTATTTGAATTACTTTTATTTTAACTAGATGTTTAAATGTGCAAACTTACTAATGTCGAATTTGTGCAAACCAGTGAACTCCATATATATATATATATATATACAAAATGTATATACAATGTGCCCGGCTATCACCACTGTGCAATGGTGAATCCTGCACTTGGGACACAGGACGCACGGTTAGACATTGTATGGGTTGTATTGTAGAATCATCAGAGTGCTCAAACCTATAAAGGTGAGCTTTGCTTCAAGCGAAAGCGGTGAACGTCTCTTTATGAGACTCTCTACACAATCAATCCGAGAGCGCTAAAACTGCGCAAGCGCAGTTTGATATATATATATATGTGGAATGATAACGACAATACATTTTATAGATATAAAATTGAAGCCTAAGTCCTAGTCTCTTGCGCGGTTTGTACGTCAGTTTCATTTGCCTGAGTGCCAAACATACACGTCCAATATAAATTTGAATACAAATTGCAAAAGGATAAACATAAAAACAACATCACGACAAACAACATACGAGGCCAACTCTTTGCAAAAGGTTATTTTTTACAGCTGAAACTTTACTACGGTGAGTTCGTTGTTACTTACAACTTGTAACGAAGAAAAGCCAACTGAAAATTACACTGTATGCTATAAAGACAATACAATAAGAAAATATGACGAAGAAATATTCAAGCAAAAAATTTTCTTACGTCGGAAGGAAAATTTTCAAACAGTGTCAGACAGTGTTTGTCTTTTTTTGCCATTTCAATGGATTTAAAGATCTGTTTTTCAGTATTCTTGAATATCCAGTTTCATAAAAAATATTGAGTCTATAACTCGCATTTTTACTTTCTACAGAGTGATTGTCATTTTTATCGATTTTGATAGTGCTTGAAATACTAAATGGTTGTCATCTCGATATCAATAGTTGAATATCCTTAAAGACTTTGATATGTTTTAAAGGAAAACCGCAGCTTAAGAGCATATCGACTGTAATGACAAAAATATATAGTAGCTATATTAAAGATGTTTTCATTCTATATGTAAATTTTGTCAAATAAAAGTTCATACCAACAAATCCTTTGAGTTTATTTGAAAAACGTAATAATACTTTTGGACGGGGGATGATGTAGAATTGAAATAAATATAATTCAAAAGATTTTCTTCGTGAAGATAAAACTGACTAGTAAGATGAAATCGACTGAGGTCAAACTAAAGATCTAGGATCCGAAAAAATACAAATTGTTTATAAACAAGCGAGAAACACGAGTGATGACGAATGATGACGACAAGTATTTTTTTGGCTTCAATTTCTGGCTTCAGTTATCATTCCAGTTATTTAAATATTGAGTTTCCTGGTGCAAACATGCGCCGTGGAAGCTAGTAGTGTTATAGCTGTCTTCAGAGTTAATGCATTTTACTCTTGCTCTTGTTACTTCTGAATTATCTCTATTACGGAAAAACTGAATAGCTTTTGGGTTCGGCGGTTTTGTATTCAGCAACGCTGTTCTACATTTGACTATCTTAAAAAGGATAATAAAGCACACCTCTTGTAACTCTGCTGCTTCTTGACGACAGTTAGTGTTTCCGTGTGATCCATTTTTACTTACTGAAAGACGTTTCAAGGCTGATTTCTATTCAGTGCAAATTGTCGCGCAATCGACTTTTTACGGTCAAGTTCTTTTGAATTGTGTGCAGCAATGTGAAACTGTTCCGGTCGAGAGCTTATAATTGAAAAAAAGTGATCACAACAAGTCAATCGCGCGAAAAATTACACTGAATGAAAATTAGCCTTAATTGATTAGTAGCTAAACAGGTCACACTTCCAGGTTGGATCTCAAAAAAAAATGATAGCATGTAACATTTAATTTTGTTCGTTTTGAGTAGCTACTGTTTTAATGCTGTGTTCATCATGCTTCCTGAGTTACATAAATACATAGTTAACTAGTGCGTACTAGTGTGCATGAAAAACAAGTGCGAACACAGAAGTATCTAACGGCCTGTGGGTTGTTGCTATTCAGGACCTTCGTTTCTCCTGTCATATAGTTTGAGTTACGTGGGCAGGACATTGCTACTGGCAGTCCTAATGGACTGTCAAATGGAGTTAAATAGGGAATTAGCTAAAATATCACTTCTCTTCGAGATTTTCTGTATTACTAACACGCTAAGGAATAACGTTTCAGGCAACATTGTTACACTTAATGCTGTAACAAACTACGCCAAGCACAGTTCACTAAAGAAACTGATTAGGATCACCCTGCATGTTATGAGATTTGTCAGTAATCTACGAAAGAAATCAAAAAGATTGAATGGCGTGAGCTTGCCATTAGCTCTGGTGCTGGAAGGAAAAGATTATCAGAATGCTGTTTCTTCAAGGAGCTTTAGTTTTTAAAAAATTCAGTGTCAAACAAACTTAGTGTGAGCAATTTGTCTCTCTCTTTCAGCATGGATGAAACCCAATCTGAACCACAAGCAACAACGCTGAAATTAGTCATTGATACAATAAAAGTGTAATGATTACAGGGCCAACAGTCAAAAAAGGAAGTGCCAGACTTGTCTGTAGTATCAACTACAGACATCCGACCGTGAAACAACAAACCTAAACCCTCACAATATTCCAACTCCAGAGGGCAAAACAGAGAGGATATTAGTTTGCATTTCTGGATGGAATGGATAAAAAAAACAAATTGCAAAAACGAAAATTCAGAAGGTTCTGTTTGAGATTGAGTTTGATGGTTATTGAATTCCATTTCATGCAACTATAATGCTTTCCTGACTTTTATTGTTTATGATACCATAGTGTTAAGTTTGTGAGTAAAACATGTTTTAAGCATTGTTTTTAAAATAGAGAATCAAATATATTTACAGTTTTTCCTAAATAATGTGTTGTTTTTTAGTTATAAATATTAAAAAATGAAGACTGTTGTAAAGTATATGTCAAACGTGTTCTAAACACTATTTAGAACTGACCATTGACTTTCCATTTTTGGAGTACGTGTTTGTTTCCAAATGACCAATAACTCTAAAGTTGTTATCACATGCAACTTCTGGTCTCCACAATATATTTTGCTGATTGTTGCTGTCAACAAAACCATTCGGGCCGTATTGAGGTTCTCCTCCACTGTTCACCGCATGCATCAGGTAGTTGTGCAAGTCTACAATTGCTTTAGTGACTTTGATTACAAGCTCTGTGTTTGCTATGAGACGACAGTGCAATGCACGAAATCTTGAAGAAGCAATCCCAAATGCATTCTCAAATACTCTTTTAGCCTTTTAGAGGCGGTAATTGAATACTCTCTTTGCTAGTATTAAGGAACAAGCTGGATGGGGCTTTAGCAATGTCATTTTCTAAAGAAAAGCTTTATCACTTACCAACACATAAGGAACTGGTGTTTCCCCATTTAAACTTGCTCTATATTAGCTCGTTATATGCCCTTGCAAATTTCCGTTATCTTGATTCAATTCCAGCCCCTTAGAAAAAAGTTTGTTCTTGACATGATTAAATGCAAATACATATGAATTGGCACTTAAGGACTTATGTAAAACTGAATCCTTAGAAGAGAGAGAAACACTAACCGTTATTTGGTCAGAAATTAGGGGATATCAATAGGAAACAGAGAATAACGGGGGTGTCGGCATTTGATTTAGAGCCACTGGTTTCTTGGTTTGTGGTCGCAAATTGCATCTTGGTCATGATAGACAAGAGATTCTCAAAAGAAAAGGTCTACCGGACTACCACCAGTTAATACACGTTGTTTAGAAATTCATCTAACCTTGACTAATCTATTTATTCTCATATCCTAGCGAGAATTCCCTTCTTGGCATTGCTCAGTCCTGATTGACACTTCAAGTCTCTGTTTACATGTGCCCCGAAGATAGTGTTTGGAGCAAGTGGCAGGCTTGGTGATGGACCTGATTCTTCTGATGTACAATACTCGACGAACTTTGAAAGAAGTTTGATAACCATATACTTAAGGAGATGTGGGTTATGTTCACAGGGAATCAGGAGGAAGTTGATTGAGAAAAGTGACCACAGGCGGTGTTTCACATACACTGGGTTACGCTGGTGCTGCTGGTTTAGCAGCACCTTCTGAATAGAAAATGTTACGTTTAACAGTGAAAATAATTTTTTTAAGAGACTTAGTCACCAAAAATAGTGCACTTTACCAGAAGCAAATATTTCGTAGCAATAGATCTTTTTTAAAAAAAAAGTGTTTGAAGACTCTTTTCATCTTTTAATGTCATTATTACGTCAAAACCTTTAAAATATGGTACATAGCTAAAGTTACAAGTAGAATAAACAAACCGTTGCTAATTGTGGAGGTAGCTTGTCCATATTAACATAATGACTAAAACGGCTTAAACATAACAAGTAAAAAGAGCTCACTTTCAATTGGGTAAGCTGATGCCGACATCTTTTCAAACTTAATTTTTCATTATTTTTAAATTTAAAACTGTACAAATTAAGTGATTGATATTATCTTCTATTATTATATTCGTGACTAAAAAATTAGAAACAACTCGGTCTTTTAGATTGTTGTTTATTTGTTTTTGTGATATGTGTATTGAACTACAATGCTATGTATTTTAAATTAAGCTACAATATAAATGTTGCATTAAATAAGGTCATTTCTTATGTAGAAGACACGCATTAAACCGTCACATAAAAATCCAAGTGTTAATTTATTACAGAGAAATCAATGTCCTTAAACATACCTCCAAATTAAGTCGACCAATTTCCCCCAAAACGATCAGAATTCGTGATGCAACCGATACTTATTTATTGACACAAAAAATTAAATATTATATGCAACTGTGTGAATTTGTTATTGTATAGATTATAATTAATAGATGACTATGGACTATACATCTTTATTTCAATTGGTCCGGAAATTTTTACGTTAAAACAGCTGCTACATTAAAAAATATAAGTGATAAACGTATTTTCTGCCACATTATAAATTAGTATTTAATGTTCATTCCAGTGGACTGCAAGGCTCTTTAATTGTTGTCGTTAATGTTCAATAGGTAGCTACTAGTAATGCCTTTGTTATCATGCTGAAATGATTGTAAATAAGCATAGATTCGCAGGGACATGCCTTTTGTGATCTCAATTAATGTGTCCTTTATTAAGCTGATTTCGTCACAAGATTTTCTTTTCCGAACACAAGACTGTCATGAAGAAAATATGATTTCGTAATACTTGCCTAATATCCCGCTCAAGAGCTCTCACAAACGTCTCGGAAGTATGAAAAAGCCAGTGCACACACAGAAAACATCTTTTCTTTCTTTTATACATTAATAAAAATTATGGAAAACAGATGAATTTAAAACAAACGTTTAATTTCTCATCTAACAGGTATTGATGATTGATTTGCAAATTCTCTTTGATAGATTTTATTTACTTAGCTCAGATTGCTCAAATCGGTTTGCACAGGTTCATGCAAGCAGAGCTATTGACCAATCAGCTCACGCATTTTATTGTTTTTATTTTATGAGTATCTATATTACCTATAAACTATTCAAAAGCAATTTATTTTCGTCGAGTCTTCCACTGGGTCTGTTTGCTGAACAAGTCAATCGATCAAGGTAAGCACCTATTTAGTATGTATTGACTTTAGTCTAAAATAAAACCATCGCTATATGCTGTTGTTACGTAAATTTGAAAATTGGGAAACAACATGTGATCTTATTGGCACAATACTAATTGAAGATTTTAAACAAACGACAGTATTTTTCAAACTTTTTATGCAAACTATACGTTATCTTCACCGCGAATAAATTAATTATTATTTAATATTTGCAAATAATTCTTACATTCACAGAGTAATTCCTCATTTGTATTATATGTCTATCTTATATATATATATATATATATTCCTCGATGTAAATAATTTATTCATTGTCACTGACGATGACTTCTGGTTAACTCTAACTTTTTGCAAATATAAATTTTAAAAATACTGTCGTTTATCAAAAATACTTAATGCCTAACAACAGTTGCTCTGTAACATGATATTCCCATCTATCTAATGTACGTGTTTTTGAGATTGAATTAACTAGTTGGCAAGAAATCAAATCCAAATTTTTCGATATTTTTACACAACAATAAATGAATCTTAGATAATAGAATTTGTGATTGTTCTATGTTGTACTAAATGTTCAAATTATGCAAAGAATTGCAAAAGACTGCCGAAATTACATCAGCCTTTTTGTATCTTAATGTTTATAAGGATTCATGATTATAAAGTAATCTTCTGAACATGAGTTGTTAATAAGGTAATTTTTATTAAAAAAATAAATCTCGAATGTACGCGTCTATTAATTATTCATTTCGTTTTTTAGTAAAATGTTTGTTGCATGCAAAACTTGTATGTACTTCTATGTACTTCTATGTACTTGTATGTACTTGTATGTGCTATACATCAGTGTATGTAGTAAAAATTTATATGATTGACATTATGTCATTACATGAAAGAGTAAAACACGTAACGGATTAAAATTTAGAAGAGCTATTTTTCCCTGAACTTTCGATGAAATTTTTTATGTTCCTTTTTATTTTAAAATGATGTTGAATTGTACAGATTTGCTAAATAATTATATAATTAATTATGATCTTTAATATCTATTATTCATCTCTCTTTTTCAGCAACAGCACAAACTGATACGTATGAAAGTTGTCATGCTTTTGTTGGCTTTTTTAAATATCTCGCACACCTTGCCTGACCTAATCAAACAAGACTTTGAAAAAATAGGTAGATTATTAAATATTTGCAAGAAGGTGGAGGTATTATCTCAATCGTAAATAATGACAATGATACAATCTGTGGACTTTGCCTGTATCTTTCGTTATTTGCTGCCCAGAAGGAGATTGTATACTATCTATAATAAGAAAACGGAGTTTGCTCATCGTTTAATGGTTAAATTATTTATATATTTCGTTTGTGATCTAAGATTTTTTTAATTTGTGTGTAAAATTAGCTTAAAATGTGACACAAATCTTAAACCAATTTTGCAATTATAAAAGTTTATGTTAACAATAAAAATTATCTTTGGAATATGCAACCGCAAAATACCGCTGTACACATATAAATTTTGCGTAACCATAATACTTTATTGATTTCACAAGATTTTCAAAACTTATTCATATTGATTTTTTTTACAATTTAAGGTTTATAACAGTAAATTTATACATAATATTATTTAGAATGTTCACAATTCATTTTATCGCAATGTATGAATAAGTCATTTATATATGTTTTTTTTTGACAAGTAGAACAGCCCCTATTTGTTTTCGGAAGAGACGGTGTGCGCCCATGTCTGTCATAATCATTTAAGATGTAAAATTATATGGTTTTTAAGTCATATGGTTTTTAAAGTCATATGGTTTTTAAAGTCATATGTGTAAGTTATATGAGTTTCTTAAAAGTACAACAGCCTCTATTTGTTTCTGGAGGAGAGGGTGTGCGCCCATGTCTGTCACAGTAAGATCTAAAGAACAGGTAGAGACAAGTGTTTAACGGACAGTTACAGTTTATAATATAACTGATGTTTCTAACTTCTCTCCATTTTTAGGCAACCATTTGAAAACATGCCAATGCTCAGATGGCTCTGGAAGAATGGGAATTCTACGATATTATTCATGTGGATACCAACCTGTGACTCACGAGAAACTTTGTGGATTTACAATAAATGATTTAGTTTGCTGCACCAAACAATGATTCTACTATTATAAATAAAGTACATTGTACTGAAAGTAAAAATGAATTATGAAGTTATTTTCTCATTGTTTGATAATAAAATATTATGTCGTTTGTGATAAATGATGCTCTTTTACAGTATTTTTATGAACACTAATAATTGCTCACGTGTGGTCCTTATGCTGAGACAGTTCAAAAAAGGGCGTGTTGTGATATTACTATTGTCATTTTTTGATTCAATAAGTTGCAAACCTTGGTAATTGCTCTTGTGTGTATTTTACATATAGTGAGTTCAATTAAGAAATACTACTTTGTACGATATAAAGACTATCTGAAACAAATAATTAAAGCCAAATCTTACACCCAGACACGCGAAATTACACCCAGACACGCGTGCTTAGTGTTTCGAGATTCTCTCGCGGACTGAACTCAACATGCGTGTCTGGGTGTAAAATTTGGCTTAAAAAATTATTAGGCTTTTCTATTACAGGTAGGGTTCATGTATTTTATTTCAATGGTATGATTATTCCAACCGCAGCCTAATACCACAATTGATCGCCGTTTCAAATCACCTATTGATTTCGCAATTGTAAACAGTAAATACTAAATAGCTAAACCAGCGAAATATGGCAAATATAATCAGTGTTAGTGAAGTGAGAGCAGTTTTAATGCAAGCAGCCGATCGGCTTTTTGGCTTTGGATACTGCGTCAACGTCTGGGAACTCAGTATTTTTAATACTTATTAATGTCTAGTTCATACGCATCCATGAGAAAAATATATGCTATATAAATATATAAAGACAAGATGTCAGACTGACTTAGACCATTGAGTTCTATAATAACTGGAGCGGCTATCTCAAGCACGGCTTTGATTAGCGGCTGACGCCAAAAAAATGAAGGATTTGTTCCATTACCGCTGAGATTTACCCAAATTGACTGCTTTTCTGAAAATCTCACAATTTTTCTCTCCCCCCTTGTGAAAGAGTGAGGAAAAACTATATTTGTTTTTCGCATATTTGGCAAGCAATTTTATGATGAAAATCACTGTAAAAACATAAATCTCCTAAAAGCGAGTCTACTGTTGTTGCCAGTTGTCGACTTCTACGACGGATGCCTTTTTTAACGAACGAGCTATTTGTTGGCCAAATATGAATGCAGATGCGCGCGTCGTAACTGTCGTTTAATGATTTGCTCGATCAAAGTTTGCGGTTTGCACGAAACAAAATATATCATATTTTATCTCAAAGGATTACTAGTGAAATGTTAGCTCATTTATTCTTATTAGCTTTTGCTTTCTTTTATGTGATGGCCTTTTTCGCAACAATTGTAGGATTTGATTTTGTACATGCATCTCGCGTTTCATAAATTAATAATGAAAAAAAATATTGTATACAAATCATGAGAACCTTTGAGATTTTTGGGTTATTTTTTAACAAGAACTGCATCAAATACTTGTCAAGCTGTAGCATATTTGAATTCGTTGTCATGATTGTGAAATGGCAAAAATGCAAATAATTAAATCACTTACATTACAATAGTGTTTATAATAATTAAATGAAGATATGATCTTCGCACTTTGCTGGACAATTTAAGCAATCGTCTCGTAAGCCTGAAAAAATCAGGTGACTCAGCGGGATTCAAACCCATGACCTCTGCGGTGCCGGTGCAGTGCTCTGACCAACTGAGCTATGAAGTCACACAGTGGTGAGCAGGTCAATATTGTTGGGCTCATGTTTTCTCATGAAAGGAATGTCGTATGAATGTTTTTATGCAGTGCGGTAATTGAAATTAAATGAAGATATGATCTTCGCACTTTGCTGGACAATTTAAGCAATCGTCTCAGGACCTGAAAAAATCAGGTGACTCAACGGGATTCGAGCCCATGACCTCTGCGGTGCCGGTGCAGTGCTCTGACCAACTGAGCTATGAAGTCACACAGTGGTGAGCAGGTCAATATTGTTGGGCTCATGTTTTCTCGTGAAAGGAATGTCGTATGAATGTTTTCATGCAGTGCGGAAATTGAAATTAAATGAAGATATGATCTTCGCACTTTGCTGGACAATTTAAGCAATCGTCTCACGACCTGAAAAAACCAGGGGACTCAACGGGATCGGATTCGAATGTAATACTTCTCTTCTTGTTCTCTTTTTTCTTGTGTTTCCTATTAGCCATGTGAGTTCAGAATTTGATTGACTAATAAAGCTTTCATCTCAATATTAAATTGTTATACCCATATTTAATACCAGTTGCTATGGGACTTTTCACTCTAAGTATGCAACATCTGGTGTTGTTTATAGAAATATGATGAAGTGCATGTACACATGTAAAAATATGGCAATAAAATCAAATGAATTAAACACATTTTGTGTTCTTTAATGCTAGAAGCTTAACAGCTTTGTAAAAATTATAGAGTTATTAAACTGTACTACCTGTATTTCATTCATATTATGAAATGAATTAAGAAGCAAAAAATTGAAGAAAAACTTGGAAAAATAAAACATTTCCCTGATTTAATAAAGGGGAAAATAAAGCAAATGTCAAATGTCCATTGTGTACTTTATTAGGTAAATGAGCTAAAAATATTTTTTCATAAAAACTGAAATTAAGAAAAAATAAATAGCACTGAAGTTTTCATCACTGAATCTTTAATGCTTCAATAGGTCATGCATTACATATAAGTAACATTCAAACAACTTTCTACCACAATAATTTAATAAAGAGATGAGACATGATTTTACAATTTAGTTGTAAAAAACACACTGGATTGTACAGTTACAGTAAGTCATCATCAATCTCAATATCAATTTTGACACAAGCACAAACCTTATGACCTTTTTACATTACATTTCATCAAGCGTCAAGACACAGAAAACCTTGTCATCTTTATTTGGTACTTGACCTTTACTTTGAAAGCATTCAAAGCATCTTTACTAAATCCATTATATCCATCCATAGAATTAGTTAAAGTTAAAGTAAATGTTGGACAGGGAAATCTGTAAATTAGTTAGATCTGTTTGTATCCAGCCTAATAATTTTGCAGTTAGACACTGCCAGGTCAATAGCATTTTCCAATTGTCTTTCATATAGTGATCTATGAAATAGTGTTGGTACTGGTAGTGCAGCATATTCCAGAAAAATTTTGCTATCCGATCATCTCTTCATGTTGTCAGCAAATTGATCAGAACAAACTCTGCTCTACATTTTGTGTACTCTTTGGGGTGATCTTTTTCGCGTTAGAGCAGAATCTTTTTCGCGTTAGTGAAACTATTTTGCAAACAGATTTACGGTTTCACACATTAACCAATAAGTGGAAATGTATGTTGATATTTAAAAACATAAATAGGAAAACATCAGTCGGATTTTATCGCTAAGGCTTTGAGTTCAATTGCTTCTCAATTACAAACAAAACAAATATCTCACCTGTGAAAGCGACTTTGTGGACATTACCATCTTCAACAATTGAATGATTGAAGTGTTTGCGTTTTAAAAGAAATGTTAAAGAAAGATATTTTGTTTGTTTTTGAAAAATTCTGTATAGTTAGCTATAGACATCAGGGGAGGTCGAGAATATAATTTTTCTGCAAAGCGATCATTTCAGCGGAAATAGGTCCATTGGCCGCCATTTTTTTGGTGTCAGGTCCCAGTCCATTTACCCGCTGCAGTTATTATAGAACTCAATGAGTTAGACACTTCACAAGCAATTTTGGCGCCACTAGACTTCTTCGTTTCAGAAAAAAAATAAATTGGCTGCCGTGTGTAGGCCCTTTTTCAAATTGTGACTTGTAAGGCACTATTTTTTATGATTTATTAGTATAGAATGAGTTTTTACTTGTTTGTTTTATTTGATAATATAATATATAACATTTAAAATCGCCTAGCAAACTTTTCAAAATCGTATAATGTGTGTACACTGTAGATTAAACCCTATCGAGAACCCTATCATCTCATGACCTATTCAAGTTGTGATGTATATTATGTAAATTTTTAAGATGTTGCTAGAGCTTCTTTCGACTGACCTAATGCTAATTTATGCATGTTCATAATTAAGGTGTGATTGACAAAGGGCAGGGTCTTTACCATCAAAACAGACAAATATAGACCAGTAGTGTTTTTGTACAGAACGAGCCCATTAGGCAAGGATTTTTAAAAAAGCTAATGTCCTATAGACCGGTTTCACATCCATAGCAACTGTTGCTATAGTTGAATTCAGAGGACAAGCAAATGCCATTACCCCATTGTTTCTGCAGCTAGATACCTTCGTCTTTTTTAAGAAATATTATTTTAAATTCAAATTCTATATTTTCTGTATTAGACATGTACTTTTCGTTTTTTGCCCGATTACCTGGAAAATTTGACCACACACAAAATCATTTGCTCCAAACATAGATATGTGTAAAATATTGTGATTCATTTCTTGATGTGATCCATATAGGACAATCTTTATTTAAGACACAGCTTAACGTACATTCTGGGTGGAATTTACTTGCTTCTAAATAGATGGCAACACGATTCACTAGCACCTAAATGCTATATTGTTTTTGTGGTAATGATAAATAATGCAGTAATAGCACTATGTTTGCGTATAACAACAAGAGTAGCCCCACAAGTGGCTTCATTTAGCATGCTTACACATAGAAGCTCTTCCAAAGGGCAAAAATGCCAATTTCATCAAGTGTTGTGATATTTTCAGACCAAATTTTCACAAAGTCTATTGGTTAAGCTGCACCTAGAATACTGTATTGCCAAGTGAATCTGGTTTATAATTTGGCAACCAGATTTATGATAGTCAATAGTACTGATAAAATATCATTAGACCATTGTCTAATCTAACAAATTTAAGGGAAATAGAGAAAGAAAACGGCAAGCTTGCTGTGACTCTAATGGGAAATCTTTCATACTTAATTTCGATATGTTTGAATAATAAGTTAGGTTGTGTCTTATTGTTTTACATATAATGTATTTTTCTTCAACACCACAGATCATATGACCAGTTCATGAACATATAAACGCTAGACATTTATGCCAATAAGACTTTATGAAACATGCTACTAATTATGTTGTCATAACCCTTATAACTGACTGTTTGGAGAGATTTTTGGACAGCCCTTAGAACCCTTTGGTCAGAGCCGAAACGTTTTCATTGTAATTAACCCACATGAAACAGTAAGATTTATCTCCAGTAGCTGGGGTGGTGGAGTTTGCGATCAACATTTACCAACAAGAGAAAATATTTTTTTGCACCTTGGATTTTATATTGTAAGATTTTATTTTGAAATTTTGAAAACACAAGAACTTTCCAAACGGAATAATAATGTTGTAAGAATGTTCACATTATATAAAGCAAATTAGAATGATGTGTAAAATACTTTATTCTATATTAAGCATATCAACCCATAGACTGACTTGGTGGAAGTTTGCGGTCAAAACATTACCAAACTTGATAATAATTTACATTATGCTGGGCATAATATAATATGTATATGACTTAATTATATCTTTGTTGTATCTATAGAGTTGCTGTAGAGATGTGTTCGTGAATCATGTTGTCTTCTATCGTCCTATATCATATGGATCACATCAAAAATGAATCACAATATGTTGCACGTACTATACCTACATTAGGACCAATTGATTTGATGTGCAATTCTTTCATCAATGAAAAATGACGAAATTGCCGGAATTGTCATGGAAGATCATTCAATCAAGTTATTTTCCGAAATGCTTGTTGAAAAGGCGAAGAAAGAGGTACACAGCTCATTTCTCAAAATATAAAAGAGCTCGGTCGTCAAAACCCTGAAGCACACATACGAAAACGATAATCTGACGAATTTGATAAAGCCATATGTATATGTTTGACGATCTACGATTTAATCCAAGTGGACTTCAAATTGATGTAGGAATCTAATCTTTTCAATTAAAGATGGAACACCTTATTAAGAAGTGTGCAACTTTCCTTATTGAAAATGTTTGAGATATCAAGCCGATTCTGTAATAAAATAAATAAAGAATCATCTCCTGCTCCTCTAAACTGATTGAAGAAAAGAAACGACTTCCAAAGCAAAGAAGAACCTTGTAAAGTTATTCCTGGCTAGAATCTTAATGCCCGAAAAGAGAAGGGGGTGGGTGGTTTAAGCTTCAAAACTCTTTTTTATGTCTTACTGCTAAAAAGAACCCCTAATGGACGTATGCCTCGGAGAATGACATTCAACGCATGCTCACTCCACTGAAGAAACATCTCTCTGAGTGGCAACCTCGCTCGCTATAGGTCGCTTACTTATAAGGTTGACGTGCATTTTACAAAGTTTTCTTGCACATCATTGCCGATATGTTCATTTTTTAGACTTCAGATCGTGGAAGTTCAGGGGAAGAGAGGGAAAAAGGTACCCATAATCCTAACGCCAGATATCGAGAATGGAATCAATCAGCTGGTAAGCAAGCGATAGAAGGTGAGAATTTCTGTTGAGAATAGATATGTGTTTTCTTGTGCAAGACGAAATTCGCATGAATCGATGCTGAGATGGGACTAAAAAGCGTTGACTCGACTAAGTGGTCATCTCCTTTTCAGAAGCGTTTTCTATCAAATTTTTAGGAAATTTTTTCGCAGTTTATGTTACGTCAATTATTGGATTCGTGATAATTACTCTGATGGAAAGATTCATTGTAATTGGTAGGATTTAGTCCTCATAACAACGACTTGAGAACGTATTATCACACCACTTTACTTACTTGCCTTGCGTTGTTCGACTATTTTGTCTAAAATAACGTAGGCATAGTCTTTGTACTTCTACATTGTGCCTGAAATATTTGTTTTGTTTGGTTTTTAGTACAATTTTCTAAATTTTTAAGTTTAAAAATTATGGGAAGTAAACGGAATAGAAAAAGAAAAGCGGTTGACAGATGGCCCAACATGGCCGATACTTTGAAAAAAAGTCGTGAATGTCCACCTTCAGTGAAAAACCCGAATTAAGGTACAATTTTTATGCACTTTTCTGTGCTTTTTGGCGTTTTCATGATGTTCATTTGTCCCGAGTGTGGTGGTATCATACACTCTCATTTTGATATGAGGAAGAAAAATGGCACTAGTCCGAACATGTCAACGCTAACACAACAGAAAATCTCGTGGATTTATACTAGTAGTATATGCCGGCGATTTAGAACATTTACAACTCTGACCGGCTGCCGGCCAAATAGTCTCAACGAATCTTTAAATGCATTAGTGATAAATGTGAGTGAAAATACTGCTTTAACACTTCGAAAAAGCAAGGTCACTCACATAAATTGAATGCAATAGCAATGATGGCATTTCGTGAAACTGGTCGTGGAAACTTTGCCGTTCTTGCATTCGACAAATTGACGAACATGCCAGCTCGTCTAAATCACCAAAACTTCACAAATCTTCAGAATAAGAAACTATTGCATGTTGTGAAACAGTTGGCCAATGACAGTATCTTATCTAGTGCAATGAAAATGAATGAAGCCCTTGACAATAAAAATGGAGAATGGGGCATCTCACTAAATGGGACATGGCAAATAAGAGGGCATACTTCCCATAAGGTTGTCATCACTACTATATCGCTGGACAGCAAGAAATGTCTGAGTATAGAAGTGCTTTCAAAGAAGTGCCAGCAGCTCTTGAAATGGCAGATGAAAATGCATGTTGTGAGATACGATGAATGGAAGGCTTCCCACAACTGCAAAATCCACCATAAAAGAAGTTCTAATAGCATGGACACTTGTGAGGCAATCAGAATTTTTTAACAGTCTGTTGCTACCCGAAGATTACGATATACGAATAGGTTTGGTAATGGTGACTCATCAAAATATTGTGTAATAGTTAAAAGACAGCCATGTGGAGAAATGAAAGTAGATTTCATTTGCATTTCAAAGAAAGTAGAATGCATTGTCATGTGCAAAACAGAGTGGGGAGCAGCGTTTGGAAGTTGAAGAGTTCGCATAAAGGAGTCAACCTAAGTGATTGTAAAGGTGCGAGTGGAAATGGTTGATTGGATGATACTAAAATTTAGCTTCTGCAAAACTAATATGGATTGGCAGTAAGAGATAACATGCATTACATAGATAAAATGGCAAAAGCAATCAAGGCATCCCTCTATCATGTGGTATCAAGTGATGATAACCCTCCACATAAACTTCACCCTGATACTGAGGAGAATTGGTATGGATTATTGCCTGTTGCGATTGATCGAAGTGTCGATAATTATCGTTTTTTAATGTAGGTTTATCGATATTAGTTTTTTTCAGTATACCGAAATATCGATATACCGAAAATATTACAAAAAACATGTTTTTCTTGGTTTTTTAAGTTAATGGCTATATAGCAGTTTTTAAATTGTTTTGTATACTATTAATTTATCCAAAGAACCAATCACGCGTGTGCAGCAACTGCTGGCTAAGTTTCAGCTATTTGATCTTTGAGTCATAACAAGCGCATGGCATTTGTTGGCTAAGTTACAATTTGATCTAGCGATGAGTCATCGCCAGCAACACTATAAATAAACCAGATTTAATTGAAAAATTTATAGACATAGTAACAGTTCTCGTGCATGTCAAAAAAGTCTAACTTATAACAAATCATACCAAACGTAGTTTGGTAGCACTTCGAAATAGTCGACAATCACATATGTCGTAACTGCGACATGATGCCTTATAATTCCAAAGTTCAAACTAAAATGCTATGATTTTTGTTCCACGATCTTGTGATTGGCATCATTTTATCATAACACTTTGTTCCAAACACAACGCAGGGTGGTCATGCAAAAAATTTGATCATGCAATGCATAGATGTATTACCTATAAATCTATTCATGAAAAATATGAGTGATATGACATGATGTGAATGATAAAAGGCATTTTCTTACACATTGTAACTTCATATTTAATATTTGTTGAAATAGACTGACTCTTCCAAAATTTACTTTTTTACTTCGCATTGCCATAGTTGTATTGCAAGTTTTTTGTCCTAATAAAATGGTTTAAAATAAGCATATAGCTGAAAATAAAATTTGTGATGAATGTCATCGTCTCTTGTGACTAGCATGATTTTGTCACAATACTTATTCCCATATAATAAGGCTGTCATGCAGAAAATTTCATCCCTCAATGCATAGCTATATTATCTATAAGGCCATTCACAAAGAACATGAGGATTGTGAATGATATATATGATAAAAGATATTTCTTACACAAAATTATAACTTCAAACTATGTTTATTCAAATAGACTAACTCCTTAAATTTTTCTGTTTGCTTGGTATAGCTAATTGTGTTGCAATTTTTTGTCTGATTTTAATAGTTTAAGGTGAGCATAAAGTTGCAGAGAAATTTCAACATGAAATTTGACGCAGCTATCTTGTGATTAGCATGATTTTATCACAAATATTTTTTTCAAACTCAAAACCGTCATGCACAAATTTTAATCCCACAATGCAAACAGCTATATCAATTGTAAATCTATCCTCGGCCCTCATTTTTTGAAAGAGTATTCACTGTGGATATATTGCCTATAAATATATACACAAGCACTTAATTGTCGTCGAGTTTTCAACTTAGCATCTTTGTCGAACAAGGCCGCAATTGACCGAGGTAAGCAACTTTTTTACATGTGCCTACTTTAGTCTTAAATGTATCCATCGCTTTGCTGCAATTTATCTCTTAAAGTTATCATCACTGAAGTAAAGTTTCTTATTGTTGTCAATATCTAATTTAAATGCTTTTCAATTGGTAAGAATAAATGATATGGATGGAAACAATACGGTTTGTCAGTTATTCTCCCGTTCTTAACTTTTTGATTGTATACACTAAAACATTGCAGTTAGACTACGTACACACAAAATTTATTATTGTCAATTATGCGCTATAGGTGTGCTTTAATTGCCACATAATTATTCTTTTGAAAAAATTCTTGAAGCAGTGGTATTTTGAATACAAAGAATTTAATGAAGCATAATATTACATGAAGTGTTTTGGAAAATGACAAGATTCAAGATATATTCTAAAATATACTTTAAGCTCAAGTATTTTGTTTACCGGACTAATACACACGGGACTAACATGCACATATATATATACATTAATTGTAAATATATATGTCTATGTATGGTTTTAAATACCATTCTATCTGAGGATGACTTTGAAATAAAGTCGAAAATTTACATTTCACTTCTCGGCTTGTTTTGATTTATATTTTGCAATCTCAAGGTATCTTGTTTTTTCATGATTTGTTTTATACTATATATTTTTAAATTGTCGGCTTGTCATGGTTTTTTTGTTCGTCAGATTGCCAAATGGAGAAATGATCATCTTTCATGAAGCCATATAGCAATAAAATTTCGCCCCAACTTCAGTAAATCTCAAGTAAAATACTAGCGTGAGTCTGTGAATCCGTTTGAAACATATAACGCATACTTTGTTTTGCGGATTTTTGAGGGTAGCCACGCTCATGCGGAGGAATAGATGGATGGAGTAATGAACGCATGTAGCAAATCCGGAAAAACGTTATAATCCCGAACTCTTTCGTGTGCGCGCTACGCGCGTGAAACACACGGCATTGCAATATTGCAAATTGAGTAAAACTCTCAGATTGCACACATTAGTTTGGTCGATAAATACGCAGTTGTATTTAGTCTGAGTATGCACACACTGGTCACAGTGCTTACGTAAGTAAAACATAAACACAAAGCAAATAAATGTATTTTTAGACGAGTCTTAAATGCATTAAAGTAATCATCTCCATATTTGTTTGACATGAAGTCATAACGACAATGCATAAACACTCATGCTGCCTGTCAAACACAGTGTGCGCATTGTCTACAAAATGCTCCGTTCACTCTGGTCACAGAGAGCAATTTGATCAGGTTTTTTTCGAAGCTAACATTGAAATGACCAATTACTTAACCCATTCTGAATATAGGGGGCGGGCATACGAAAGTAGTTTTTAAATAAATTATGAATCGCACTGTGTTAGACATGAATCTAAAGTGTTGATCCATTGTCATAATGACTTCATATTTATGCACATCGAGACGACACTTAATGCATTTAAGAAGCATAGTACTAAAAAATACTAATACTTTTCTTCAAGTTTTAAACATTAATCGACCAAACGAAATTTAATTTACATTGCTTTTGATGGTGAAAAAATCTTTTAGAATCTTGGCTTATTTTTAAATATTGTCAGTATAAACAAAGGAGAGGATTATACCACTATACCTACAGAAAGAGCGATTTTAGAAAATTACATTGTTTATGCAATATCCAGTCCTAATATAGAGATCAATGACTTACTTCACATCTACTATTTACAGCCTAAAACCAACATTCACAGCATCGCCAAAATTTAATGGGTATCTGCTCCCCTGATTTGCAAAAGCTTGTTTGGGACTGTCGTTCCACAGAGGATTGAATTCATCGCACATTTTAGCAATCAGGAATATTTAGGAAAGTTTGATGTTTATTGTGCATAAACTAATTGCTGTCTATTTTTGTGGCTACCCACGTGTACGCTTTGCGTACTTATTTTTAATGTTGAAGGTTACAGTCGGCCTCTAATTACTAAGCGTGACTAGATGATCTAAATCTGCGTTTTTGCGCATGTTCCGATGTTTATAGCCAATTAGATTAGGAATATTTTTTCTGTGAAGTATATTGTATGGTTAGGCTAAATTTTGATAGCCCGACTAAGATGTGAAAATCATGAAACCGGCACACTGTTGCTTCGAACTACTCGCTTTATACAAAATTTGAGTTTCATAGCGTATTAAACCAAAATCGCTATTTAAAGATTTCGATTATCCTCTCAAAATCTGCAGGAAATTGATTAAAACTGTTTTGAAATTCAATCTCATTTATTTTGCATTTTTAATAGAAATAAAGGAATGTTAAAGTGCGCTAGCAGGAGTTTCTTCTGTTATAGCAACAACAGCTGTGAACTTTTAACTGGTAATTTCTTTTCTGGTCTAGAAAATGAAATCATTCCGCTCCAGCAAAGTCCTCGTATTCCTCATACTTGTTTTGTCTGTCGTGTCAGCGGTTCCACACAGAAGTCTTTATAATGACTTTGAAGAAGTAAGTAAATTCCAATGTGTTCTATGTACTTTGGAAATTACATTTAAATTTAGCTAATGACATTACAAAGCTTGAACTGAACTACAGAAACGCTTGTGTGTCAAACCGTGGAAACTATTGCAGTTGGTGTTGTCTATTGCTTACGTCATGCTTAAAGTACGGAAAATAACGTTATCCAATCGCCTCAACTACTGGTTGCGTGAAAACTTCAAATCCAAACTGCAATTTTTAGATTAAGTGAACTAGACGCTACAAATTGTTTGAATATAAATAAATAAAAAGTATCCAGTGCTTGCATATCATAAAACTGATTATCTCCCAAGATTCGTTACAACAAAAAGCAAGCATTCGCAAGAAGTGGAATTATCTTTAAAGGGGCAAAGGTGGGTTCACTTTAACATTTAATTAATGGCCATTATATGGAGTAATAATTCTTGATATCATGCGAAAGACAAATCCAATAATTGTTTTATTATTCCCATCAACTAACAGAAATGTTATCAACACTGATAAATGTAAAACAATTTGAAACCTTCGCTAAATTTTTGCAAAAGCAAAACGATTTTTTTTCAATTTTTTTTTATATATTCTGTAATTTTTTTCAAAACCAATTTCCTCGCTTGCTTAGTGTTTTCCTATGCGTTTTGCTCAAAAGGTTTCCTTATTGTTTTAGAAACTGTGATAAACATCGCTATTATTGGATTTTTTTCAAAACCGGCTTTTAATGGCGTCAATAATTGCAGAAATTATTATCTGTAGTTATGACGTCATAATTGCAGGTATCGAGAAATATCTGCAGGTAGTTGACCAATCACAGCCGAGATTGCATACACAGTAAATAATAATTAGCAATTATTGGATGAGGTTGTTCATGATGTCAACAATTAATCAGACCAGCATCAATGTTATCTGCCGAAGCGAAGCTGAGTCACTTATTGACATAAATTTCTTTTCAATACTTTTAGGAGCTGAATACATGAGCAGGGTATCCGGGATTCAGCCAAGCGTTAAATGATTTAGGCGAATGGAAACGATTCAATACTTATCATCGGATAAATCTTCTTGAGCAATTTCACAATATTCTGATTTATATATCTACGCAAAACATTCAAAATTAAAACAAGCAATTTGGCCTAATTTGAAAATTACAACAGGAATGACTAGTGGCGCTTAAAAAGCTGTTGTAATTTTTAAGCTTGAAGTTTTGGCCCTCTAAATCCCTTGAAATCATTTCATTTGACGTTTCACTGAATCCCGGCAAGCCGGGATCATATAAACAGCCCCTTAGCAATGTGCTACTTTTTTGGAAGTCATACAGTAAAATTAAAAAATAAAATAACAAGCCAAACTATCATAAGGACAATGTTCAACTCATTGTTTTTAGTTTCCTTGTTTCAGTTGAAAATAAGACTATTTTCATGTTAATTAGACGTTTTAAACGAAATACTTTAACAGTGCTTTATGGCCATTTCACTCTGTTTAAACATGCACTTTAGAGATGCTCTAAGTTCGGAAGCTTTTGCGGTTTGTCTCTCCCGCCTTGTTGTACTGGTTTGTTCTGGTATGTTAACGTTATACATCCACTTAAAGCCTACTATAATTAAATTCCATTTTCATTTTGGCTTGCTCAAGTCAACAGTGCTTTACAAATATAGTCACCGTATATAATTAATTACATTTGACGCATTAAACAACTTTTTTGCAGCAAAAGGTCATTTTGCTTTCCTTGAGGAAATGAAAAACTTCATTACGTCATCCTTTTCAACCAGCAGGTAAATGCATAATTTTTTGTTTCTATATTACAATTTAGTGCGTCCTACTTTCTCATAAAACTGCACGTTTGAGATTTCTCTGCAAATTTTAAACTGCTCTTTTAAAATTTGCTCTTAAAACTTCTCATTAAAGATGAATAAAACGAGAATTGTAAAGTTTATGCTTCAAATCATTTTGTATAGTTTTTTCCAATATTTGTAGACATAAATACATTTTATGAACATTTCACGAGGTTGATGAAGTAACCAATTTAAACATTCCAATGTTTCTTTCACTATAATATATTCGTTATTGTCATGGTAAAATAATATGTGGCAACTACAATCAAATGTAAGAAATGACACTCACTTAATCAAGACTAGCGTTTGCTTTTACAAACATCTATGATCAGAGGCTTAGGATGCTTTCTACGCTTCTGATCATGAAAATTTGGAGGGGCTTTTGCGGGCGATTAATCATTTAAATAGGATACATTTCCGGTAAAAAGGCCTATTTTATAATAAATTGAAAAGTTAGGGGGACACCCCGACACGTGCACCCCATCCTTCTATGCCACTGCCTATGATATATATAACTACTTGTAATATAGCATTTATTCAATTGATTAAAACAATTAACGACCATTACGAGAACATGCTTATTATACACATACGTCGAGGGAGGCCGTCCATGCTACGCCATAATTATTATATTTGCGACTTTTTACGTTTTTGCTTTAGGTACTTTCTACGAATAAAGGAATATTTCTTCGGATTTTTTAAATTTTATAGCTATAACTCCACAGTAATTTTTTTCATTGGGTTAAATTTTAGATTGATCAAAATATGGTGGATTAATTATATCATCGCATTGATAAATGAATGATCTTATTGGCTAATGATCTGATTGGTTAATGATCATTTTGATTGATGATCTTATTGGTTAATGATCTTATTGGTGGATGATCTTACTGGCTGATGATCTTAGTAGTTGATGATCTTATTGGTAGATGATCTTATTGTTTAATAATCTTATGGGTTGATGATCTAATTGGTTGATAATTTCCATCCACTCAACTATAACATTTCTCATTATAGTATGATTTTATTTTTTAGTTAATTCGATAAACAGGGATTTTGCCCTACTTACTTTTTGCTAGATTAAGCAAGAGTCTCTTCGAGATTGATTAAAAGTTTTATTTAGTTCTTTATTATTGGCAAAATTCTTGATTGCGCTTTACGTGAAATGTTTCCCTCCCAAGGATTTCATAATTTTTTGAAAATTTCTGTAAAGAATCTTGTTGAATTCCTTTTCATTGGCTTTATTCGTCCTATAGATAAAAAACAGCTGTCTGATAATTTACTTTCTTTATAGAATCATCAATTTTATAATAAAAAGGATCATTGATTTATAAAAAAGAGATATATTAACCAGTTCATCTGGATTGTATTAAAATGGTTTCAACGCACTTACTGATGTATTGTTTATGTTAGTTTCATATTCTACCATTTGAGATATAGGTCATCTTCGTTTAGCTCCAAAACGCGTTTTTTATTAAAGTTAAGCCTTCTAAAACATTTTCTCTGACGATGAAACATAGAATTTTCAAACTTTATATTTTTTATGCTGCCTAAAATGCCATGGTATATACCAATTTCCTTTGACATTTATCGTGCTTAGTTGAATATATTTTGTACATGTGATTCTTCTCCCCATCCCCACAACCACATCTCACCCTCTTTTCAAATATAATCTTGTTTGTTTCTGCAAATACGATTTTAGAAATTTCATTTCTTGTAAAAATTTCCAGAGTTAGACTGTTAGGCAATATAAATTTTGACTTCTAACTTTATTTAAAATTTTATTTCTTGTAAAAAATTCCAGTGTTAGACTGTTAGGCAATATAAATTTTGACTTCCTACTGCAACAGTACCATTTGGTTATGTATTTCCAAATAATAAGATTTAAGGCCTGTTTATATAGAGCTGAGTTACCCGAGTGTAACAGCACCAATTTCGCCTCTGTTTTGTAAATACCTTGATTAACGTGACATGTTCTTGCCTCACTTTTATACGGTAGTTAGACTTCTAGAGGATTGGGTTCTAAATCATTGGTTGTAATCCGTATAGTCACTATAATCACAATTGATTTCAATAGAAATCTGGGCGACCATATTTCTCAACGATTATTTATTATTTTAAGGCTTCTTTTACTGTATGTTTTCACTAAAATCTCTCAACTGCATAAAATTTATACAATTAAACATATTTTGTACAGTTTTTCTATATGTAATTAATTAGTACGCCTATAATAATGTACCTTATACGCATTTTGTATATTTAATTAAAGAAATAAATGAATAGCTAAACTTAAACAACCTTATACTAAACTCGATCTTTCAATGGTATTTCATTGAAGTCAACCTGTTTACCCATGCGAATAAGCAAAAAAAAATAAACTAAATTTTGTTGTCAGCTAAGAACTCCATCCAATGCTCTTCCATATCTAATTCTTTCCCTTGTACATGCGTCATGTGACTAACTTAGTCCTATCATGCGAGCCAATTACAAAGTCTATTATTTCATATTTCTGTACTTCCTGCATGGTGGGGTTAATTGATATATCTCGCCAAAGCAAGGTGAACAGACTTGCATCTGTCAGACTAACAAATGCTCCGACTTATGGTATACTTATCATACAAACTTCTCGTAATTTATCACATCGAAATAAGAATTCTAAAAACAAAATTAAAATCAATGGACGAATAGCACTGTGAAATTGAGTTTTATTTTTTGAGCTCCTCGTTTTACTTTGCAAGCACTTTGAAAAGTAAAGCTCGGTATCCATATAATCGTCGAATCGGCAATCGTAGAAAAAATAGCTATTTTGGCGCAGCGATTAAAAGCAAACTTGGTTGGACGATCAGGAATGTTGATCGTTGAGTGGATTCTCGAGATACAACCAAGTTCTATTTCGACGATCGAATTTTGCCATTGAATCGAATTTTGTTTTTTAAGGAAACAGGGAATCGGGTGATTCAACGATTCTAAGCGCAATAAATTTATTCATACGCTGAATTTATACTAAAATAAACCAAAATAGGCATTGCATTTCTAATTCTTCTAACAAATAAGCATCAATCATTGAATGTTGCTCATGTAACGGACACCTTCAATGATTTATGACTGCCGTTTATGCATAAAAGCTCAAGAGCAGCTCAAAATATTTTTTCAAGCTTTTAGATTATACAGATTTTTTAAGCAACATTACCATCTGGGCAGGTCTAGACGACGTGTACATGCTATAGGAGAAATACATGTATATTTGTTGTGTTTTAGAAGTAAATTGTTAATTGTTTTTCTTTGGTCCCGCTATATTCGAAGTGCGCGCAAATTTTGCCTAGTACCCATACTTCTATGGGTGTTTTGACGATTGGCAATGATATGGAAATCACAGGTACTTCAAAATTCTTTTAGAGCTTATCAAGTGAGCTTAATTAAGGCTGAAACACACTAGGCAGTCGCTTTAGTCGCGCGTCTAAAACTTCCGCTTTGCGTGGTTACCAAGCTAGTAGCGTAAGCATCATGTAGTCGCTTTGAAAGTTCAACATGTTGAACTTTTGACATTGGTCGCTGTAGTCGCTTTACACTGATTGGCCAGTAGATACACTTTAACTTCCTAAATGCATATCATATCCCTGTCATCAGCATCATGCGGAATTTATAGATTATACCTTGGAAAACCAGGGCAATATATAGTGAATTTACACTGGAATCTTTCAGGTTTTATAAGACTTATCAAATAGAGACAATAGGAGCTACAAACTGGAACCCTAATGCACAACCTAAATGCACAGAATAAGATTGTCCACGATATACAAGTAATGGGCTATGATCATATTGGCGTGTTTTAATGGCTTGTTCTCTTTTCTCCACATAGTAAATATTCATATATTCGTAGCTATAATAAAGGCCAAAATAAAAAGTTTAAGTGATGTCTGTGTCTGTAACAAACAAAAATTTCCGCCATGCTCAATAGAGGCCACGGCAAAAGTCGCGATGGTCGCTGCATGTATGTTTCTGGCGTACAAGCGACTGACGCGTGCACACCAACTCGCTTTGGACGCGCAACTGAAGCGAGTGTGTTTCAGCTCTTAGAAAACTGAGTTTTTTCCGACAATTATATAGAAAGCGAGCTTAATCAAATTCGTGTCTTGCTTCATTTAAGTTCTAATGCTATTTAATAAGTATTTTACAAACCTCTCTCCTATTTATTAAAAGCAAGATTAATTTATTAAATGTTAGGAATATGTCGACTTTCGTTTCAGCTCAATGTGTTCGGGCGAGTTTAATTTAAAATTAAAATTATCATTTTGCAATGAATTCTTTCTGAAAACACGGCGCTTTTCCCTTTTCATACTTAAGTTGTTATGATTGTATTTTTTAATGTATAAATTACTTTTAAAAGACATCCTGATTTTCTACTCTGTAAATATTGTCTCGTGTTTCTTGTTGCTTATGCATATGATTAAGAGATGTTGAATGAATCTTTTTTACTTCCTTGTGTTTTTTATAAATCAATGAGATCTAAATACGCAATACAAACAATAAGCAGCAAAGTATACACGGCGACAGAACACTGTTATCATTATTCCATTTTGGTGAGAGAATAAAGCACATGATATTATTCCTTACGGATTAACTGAAAATCTTAGAATGGCCGTAAACAAAAAATGCCTAATGTCTTTAAGGGGCTGTTTACATGATTCCGGCTTTCCGGAATTCAGTGAGGCGTGAAATGATTTCGAGGGATGGAAAAGGGCCAAAACTTCAAGCTTAAAAATTACAACAGCTTGTTAAGCGCTACTAGTCATTCCTGTTGTAATTTTAAAACTAGGCCAAATTGCTTGTTTTAATCTTAAATGTTTTGCGTTGATATATAAATCAGAAAACTGCGAAAATGCTCGAAAAGATTTACCTGATGATCTTACTCTTTTTATGTCTTACAGCTAAAAAAGGCTTTAATGGACAAATGCCTCGAATATGACATTCAACGCATGTTCACTCCACTGAAGAAACATCTCTCTGAGTGGCAACTACGCTCGTTATAGGTCGCTTACTTATAAGGTTGACGTGCATTTTACAAAGTTTTCTTGCACATCATTGTCCATATGTTCACTTTTTAGACTTGAGATCGTGGAAGTTCAGGGGAAGAGAGGGAGAAGGATACCCACAATCCTAACGCCGGAGATCAAGAATGGAATCAATCAGCTTGTAAGCAAGCGATAGAAGTTGAGAGTTTCTGCTGAAAATAGATATGTGTTTTCTTGTGCAAGTCGAAATTTGCATGAATCGATGATGAGATGGGACTAAAAAGCGTTGACTCGACTCAGTGGTCATCTCCCTTTCTGAAGCGTTTTTTTTCAAATTTTTTGGAAATTTTTTCGCAGTTTATGTTACTTCGATTGTTGGACTCGTGATAATTACTCTAATGAAAAGATTCATTGTAATTGGTAGGATTTAGTCCTCATAACAACGACTTGAGAACGTCTTATCACACCACTTTACTTACTTGCCTTGCGTTGTTCCAAGTTATGTCTAGAATAACGTAGGAATAGTCTTTGTACTTCTACATAGTGCCTGAAATATTTGTTTTGTTTGTTTTCTAGTATACTTTTCTTAATCTTTTAAGTTAAAAAATTATTAGAAGTAAACGAAATAGAAAATGAAAAGCGGTTGACAGATGGCCAAACATAGTCGATACTTTGAAGAAAATTCGCGAATGTCCACCTTCAATGAAAAACCCAAATGAAGGTACAATTTTTATGCACTTGTCTGTGCTTTTTGGCGTTTTCATGATGTTCATTTGTCCCGAGTGTGGTAATAACATACACTAATGCTCATTTGTCCCGAGTGTGGTAATAACATACTCTCATCTTGACAGAGGAGGGAAAATGGCACCAGGCCAAACATGTCAACATCGACATAATGGAAAATCTCGTGGATTTATACTGGTAGTATACGCCGGCCATTTAGAACATTTACAACTCTGACCGGCTGCCGGCCAAATAGTCCCAACGAATCTTTAAATGTCTTAGTGATGAATGTGAGTGAAAATACTGCTTTAATACGTCGAAGAAGCAAGGTCATTAACATGAATTAAATTTAAGAGCAGTGATTGCATTTCGTGAAATTTGTGGTGGACACTCTGCCGTGCTTATATTCGATAAAGTGACGAACATGCCAGCTCGTTTAAATCGCCAAAACTTCACAAATCTTCAGAATAAGAAACTATTGCATGTTGTGAAACAGTTGGCCAATGACAGTATCTTATCTAGTGCAATGAAAATGAAGGAAGGCTTAACAATGAAAATGGAGAATGGGGCATCTCACTAGATGGGATATGGCAAATGAGGGGGCATACTTCCCATAATGGTGTCGTCACCGCTATATTGCTGGACATCAATAAATGTCTGAGTATAGAAGTGCTTTCATAGAAGTGCCAACAGCTCTTGAGATGGCAGATGAAAATGCATGTTGTGAGATACGATGAATGGAAGGCTTCCCACAACTGCAAAATCAACCATAAAAGAAGTTCTAATATCATGGAGACTTGAGGAGCAATAAGAAGTTTTGAACGGTCTGTTGTTACAAGAGGATTACGATAAACGAATATGTTTCGTAATGGTGACTCATCAACATATAGTGTAATAGTTGAAAGAGAGCCATATGGAAAAAATTGCAATTCCAAGACACTGCAATAATATGGACATGTGCAAAAGAGCGTGGGGAGCAAGATTTGGAAGTTGAAGAGTTCGCCTAAAGGAGTAAACCTTAGTGATGGTAAAGGTGCAAGTGGAAAGAGTGGGTTGGCCGATGCTGAGATTGACCTTCTGCAAACTAATATGGATTGGCAGTAAGAGAGAACCTGCATAACATAGATAAAGTGGCAAAAACAATAAAGGCATCTCTCTATCATGTGGCATCAAGTGATGATAACCCACAACATAAACTTCGCCCTGATTTTAAGGACAGATGGTATGGATTATTGGCTGTTGTGATAGATCAAAGTATCGATAATTATCGTTTTTTAATATCGGTTTATCGATATTAGTTTTTTCATTCTACCAAAATATTGATATACCGAAAATATTAAAAAAAAACTGTATTTATGGGTTTTTTTAAGTTAATGGCTTTATAGCAGTTTTTAAATGGTTTTGTATACTATCATTAATCCAAAGACATAATCACACATTTACGGCAGCTGTTGATTAAGTTTCAACTATTTGATGTATGAGTCATCACCAGCGCGTGGCAATTCTTGGGTAGGTTACAATTTGATCTAATATTAGTCATCGCCAGCAACACTATAAATAAACCAGATTTAATTGAAAAATTTATACACATTGCAACAGTTCTCGTGCATGTCATAAAAAGTCTAACTTATAACAAATCATACCAAACGTAGTTTGGTAGCACTTCGAAATAGTCGACAATCCCATATGTCGTAACTGCGACATGATGCCTTATAATTCCAAAGTTCAAACGAAATGCTATGATTTTTGTTCCACGATCTTGTGATTGGCATCATTTTATCATAACACTTTGTTCCAAACACAACGCAGGGTGGTCATGCAAAAAATTTAATCATGCAATGCATAGATGTATTACCTATAATACTATTCATGAAAAATATGAGTGATATGACATGATGTGAATAATAAAAGGCATTTTCTTACACCCTATAACTTTATATTTAATGTTTATTGAAATAGACTGTCTCTTCCAAAATATACTATTTTACTTCGTATTGCCATAGTTGTATTGCAAGTTTTTTGTCCTAATAAAATGGTTTAAAATAAGCATAGAGCTGAAAATAAAATTTGTGATGAATGTCATCGTCTCTTGTGACTAGCATGATTTTGTCACTATACTTATTCCCATATAATAAGGCTGTCATGCAGAAAATTTCATCCCTCAATGCATAGCTATATTATCTATAAGGCCATTCACAAGGAACATGAGGATTGTGAATGATATAAATGATAAAAGATATTTCTTACACAAAATTATAACTTCAAAATTATAACTTCAAGGTAAGCATAAAGTTGCAGAGAAAATTCAACATGAAATTTGACGCAGCTATCTTGTGATTAGCATGATATTATCACAAATATTTTTTTTAAACTCAAGACCGTCATGCACAAATTTTAATCCCACAATGCAAACAGCTATATCAATTGTAAATCTATCCTCGGCCCTCATTTTTTGAAAGAGTATTCACTGTGGATATATTGCCTATAAATATATACACAAGCACTTAATTTTCGTCGAGTTTTCAACTTAGCATCTTTGTCGAACAAGGCCGCAATTGACCGAGGTAAGCAACTTTTTAACATGTGCCTACTTTAGTCTTAAATGTATCCATCGCTTTGCTGCAATTTATCTCATAAAGTTATCATCACTGAAGTAAAGTTTGTTATTGTTGTCAATATCTAATTTAAATGCTTTTTCAATTGGTAAGAATAAATGGTATGGATGGAAACAATACGGTTTGTCAGTTATTCTCCCGTTCTTAACTTTTTGATTGTATACACTAAAACATTGCAGTTAGACTACGTACTCACAAAATTTATTATTGTCAATTATGTGCTATAGGTGTGCTTTAATTGCCACATAATTATTCTTTTGAAAAAATTCTTGAAGCAGTGGTATTTTGAATACAAAGAATTTAATGAAGCATAATACTACATGAAGTGCTTTGGAAAATGACAAGATTCAAGATATATTCTAAAATATACTTTAAGCTCAAGTATTTTGTTTACCGGACTAATACGCACGGGACTAACATGCACATATATATATACATTAATTGTAAATATATATGTGTATGTATGGTTTTAAATACCATTCTATCTGAGGATGACTTTGAAATAAAGTCGAAAATTTACATTTCACTTCTCGGCTTGTTTTGATTTATATTTTGCAATCTCAAGGTATCTTGCTTTTTCATGATTTGTTTTATACTATATTTTTTTAAATTGTCGGCTGGTCATGGTTTTTTTGTTCGTCAGATTGCCAAATGGAGAAATGATCATCTTTCATGAAGCCATATAGCAATAAAATTTCGCCCCAACTTCAGTAAATCTCAAGTAAAATACTAGCGTGAGTCTGTGAATCCGTTTGAAACATATAACGCATACTTTGTTTTGCGGATTTTTGAGGGTAGCCACGCTCATGCGGAGGAATAGATGGATGGAGTAATGAAAGCATGTAGCAAATCCGGAAAAACATTATAATCCCGAATTCTTTCGTGTGCGCGCTACGCGCGTGAAACACACGGCATTGCAATATTGCAAATTGAGTAAAACTCTCAGATTGCACACATTAGTTTGGTCGATAAATACGCAGTTGTATTTAGTCTGAGTATGCACACACTGGTCACAGTGCTTACGTAAGTAAAACATAAACACAAAGCAAATAAATGTATTTTTAGACGATTCTTAAATGCATTAAAGTAATCATCTCCATATAGTTTGACATGAAGTCATAACGACAATGCATAAACACTCATGCTGCCTGTCAAACACAGTGTGCGCATTGTCTACAAAATGCTCCGTTCACTCTAGTCACAGAGAGCAATTTGATCAGGTTTTTTTTCGAAACTAACATTGAAATGACCAATTACTTAACCCATTCTGAATAAGGGGCGGGCATACGAAAGTAGTTTTTAAATAAATTATGAATCGCACTGTGTTAGACATGAATCTAAAGTGTTGATCCATTGTCATAATGACTTCATATTTATGCACATCGAGACGTTACTTAATGCATTTAAGAAGCATAGTACTAAAAAATACTCATACTTTTCTTCAAGTTTTAAACATTAATCGACCAAACGAAATTTAATTTACATTGCTTGTGATGGTAAAAAAATCCTTTAGAATCTTGGCTTATTTTTAAATATTGTCAGTATAAACAAAGGAGAGGATTATACCACTATACCTACAGAAAGAGCGATTTTAGAAAATCACATTGTTTATACACTATCCAGTCCTAATATAGAGATCAATGACTTACTTCACATCTACTATTTACAGCCTAAAACCAACATGCACAGCATCGCCAAAATTTAATGGGTATCTGCTCCCCTGATTTGCAAAAGCTTGTTTGGGACTGTCGTTCCACAGAGGATTGAATTCATCGCACATTTTAGCAATCAGGAATATTTAGGAAAGTTTGATGTTTATTGTACATAAACTAATTGCTGTCTATTTTTGTGGCTACCCACGTGTACGCTTGGCGTACTTATTTTTAAAGTTGAAGGTTACAGTCGGCCTCTAATTACTAAGCGTGACTAGATGCTCTAAAATTCAATCTCATTTATTTTGCAGTTTTAATAGAAATAAAGGAATGTTAAAGTGCGCTAGTAGGAGTTTCTTCTGTTATAGCAACAACAGCTGTGAACTTTTAACTGGTAATTTCTTTTCTGGTCTAGAAAATGAAATCATTCCGCTCCAGCAAAGTCCTCGTATTCCTCATACTTGTTTTGTCTGTCGTGTCAGCGGTTCCACACAGAAGTCTTTATAATGACTTTGAAGAAGTAAGTAAATTCCAATGTGTTCTATGTACTTTGGAAATTACATTTAAATTTAGCTAATGACATTACAAAGCTTGAACTGAACTACAGAAACGCTTGTGTGTCAAACCGTGGAAACTATTGCAGTTGGTGTTGTCTATTGCTTACGTCATGCTTAAAGTACGGAAAATAACGTTATCCAATCGCCTCAACTACTGGTTGCGTGAAAACTTCAAATCCAAACTGCAATTTTTAGATTAAGTGAACTAGTAGCTACAAATTGTTTGAATATAAATAAATAAAAAGTATCCAGTGCTTGCATATCATAAAACTGATTATCTCCCAAGATTCGTTACAACAAAAAGCAAGCATTCGCAAGAAGTGGAATTATCTTTAAAGGGACAAAGGTGGGTTCACTTTAACATTTAATTAATGGCCATTATATGGAGTAATAATTCTTGATATCATGCGAAAGACAAATCCAATAATTGTTTTATTATTCACATCAACTAACAGAAATGTTATCAACACTGATAAATGTAAAACAATTTGAAACCTTCGCTAAATTTTTGCAAAAGCAAAACGATTTTTTTTCAATTTTTTTTTATATATTCTGTAATTTTTTTCAAAACCAATTTCCTCGCTTGCTTAGTGTTTTCCTATGCGTTTTGCTCAAAAGGTTTCCCTTATTGTTTTAGAAACTGTGATAAACATCGCTATTATTGGATTTTTTTCAAAACCGGCTTTTAATGGCGTCAATAATTGCAGAAATTATTATCTGTAGTTATGACGTCATAATTGCAGGTATCGAGAAATATCTGCAGGTAGTTGACCAATCACAGCCGAGATTGCATACACAGTAAATAATAATTAGCAATTATTGGATGAGGTTGTTCATGATGTCAACAATTAATCAGACCAGCATCAATGTTATCTGCCGAAGCGAAGCTGAGTCACTTATTGACATAAATTTCTTTTCAATACTTTTAGGAGCTGAATACATGAGCAGGGTATCCGGGATTCAGCCAAGCGTTAAATGATTTAGGCGAATGGAAACGATTCAATACTTATCATCGGATAAATCTTCTTGAGCAATTTCACAATATTCTGATTTATATATCTACGCAAAACATTCAAAATTAAAACAAGCAATTTGGCCTAATTTGAAAATTACAACAGGAATGACTAGTGGCGCTTAAAAAGCTGTTGTAATTTTTAAGCTTGAAGTTTTGGCCCTCTAAATCCCTTGAAATCATTTCATTTGACGTTTCACTGAACCCGGCAAGCCGGGATCATGTAAACAGCCCCTTAGCAATGTGCTACTTTTTTGGAAGTCATACAGTAAAATTAAAAAATAAAATAACAAGCCAAACTATCATAAGGACAATGTTCAACTCATTGTTTTTAGTTTCCTTGTTTCAGTTGAAAATAAGACTATTTTCATGTTAATTAGACGTTTTAAACGAAATACTTTAACAGTGCTTTATGGCCATTTCACTCTGTTTAAACATGCACTTTAGAGATGCTCTAAGTTCGGAAGCTTTTGCGGTTTGTCTCTCCCGCCTTGTTGTACTGGTTTGTTTTGGTATGTTAACGTTATACATCCACTTAAAGCCTATTATAATTAAATTCCATTTTCATTTTGGCTTGCTCAAGTCAACAGTGCTTTACAAATATAGTTACCGTATATAATTATTTTAATTTGACGCATAAAACAACTTTTTTGCAGCGTAAGGATGCTTTGCGCGATTTGAGGAGATGAAAAACTTCATTATATCATCCTTTTCAACCAGCAGGTAAATGCATAATATTTTGTTACTATATTGCCATTCAGTGCGTCCTACTTTCTCGTTAAAACTGCATGTTTAAGATTTCTCTGCAAATTTTAAACTGCTCTTTTAAAATTTGCTCTTAAAACTGCTCATTAAAGATGAATAAAACGAGAATTGTAAAGTTTATGCTTCAAATCATTTTGTATAGTTTTTTCCAATATTTGTAGACATAAATACATTTTATGAACATTTCACGAGGTTGATGAAGTAGCCAATTTAAACATTCCAATGTTTCTTTCACTATAATATAGTCGTTATTGTCATGGTAAAATAATATGTGGCAACTACACTCAAATGTAAGAAATGACACTCACTTAATCAAGACTAGCGTTTGCTTTTACAAACATCTATGATCAGAGGCTTAGGATGCTTTCTACGCTTCTGATCATAAAAAGTTGGAGGGGCTTTTGCGGGCGATTAATCATTTAAATAGGATACATTTCCGGTAAAAAGGCCTATTTTATAATAAATTGAAATGTTAGGGGGACACCCCGACACGTGCACCCCATCTTTCTATGCCACTGCCTATGATATATATAACTACTTGTAATATAGCATTTATTCAATTGATTAAAACAATTAACGACCATTACGAGAACATGCTTATTATACACATACGTCGAGGGAGGCCGTCCATGCTACGCCATAATTATTATATTTGCGACTTTTTACGTTTTTGCTTTAGGTACTTTCTACGAATAAAGGAATATTTCTTCGGATTTTTTAAATTTTATAGCTATAACTCCACAGTAATTTTTTTCATTGGGTTAAATTTTAGATTGATCAAAATATGGTGGATTAATTATATCATCGCATTGATAAATGAATGATCTTATTGGCTAATGATCTGATTGGTTAATGATCATTTTGATTGATGATCTTATTGGTTAATGATCTTATTGGTGGATGATCTTACTGGCTGATGATCTTAGTAGTTGATGATCTTATTGGTAGATGATCTTATTGTTTAATAATCTTATGGGTTGATGATCTAATTGGTTGATAATTTCCATCCACTCAACTATAACATTTCTCATTATAGTATGATTTTATTTTTTAGTTAATTCGATAAACAGGGATTTTGCCCTACTTACTTTTTGCTAGATTAAGCAAAAGTCTCTTCGAGATTGATTAAAAGTTTTATTTAGTTCTTTATTATTGGCAAAATTCTTGATTGCGCTTTACGTGAAATGTTTCCCTCCCAAGGATTTCATAATTTTTGAAAATTTCTATAAAGAATCTTGTTGAATTCCTTTTCATTGGCTTTATTCGTCCTATAGATAAAAAACAGCTGTCTGATCATTTACTTTCTTTATAGAATCATCAATTTTATAATAAAAAGGATCATTAAATTATAAAAGAGAGATATATTAACCAGTTCATCTGGATTGTCCTAAAATGGTTTCAACGCACTTACTGATGTATTGTTTATGTTAGTATCATATTCTACCATTTGAGCTATAGGTCATCTTCGTTTAGCTCCAAATTCCCCCTTTTATTATTAAAGTTAAGCCTTCTAAAACATTTTCTCTGACGATGAAACATAGAATTTTCAAACTTTATACTTTTTATGCTGCATAAAATGCAATGGTATTACTATATACCAATTTCCTTTGAAATTTATCGTGCTTAGTTGAATATATTTTGCACATATCAATCCTACCCCCAAACAACATCTCACCCTCTTTTCAATTATAATCGTGTTTGTTCCTGCAAATACGATTTTAGAAGTTTCATTTCTTGTAAATTTTTCAGTGTTAGACTGCTGAGCAATATAAACTTTGACTTCCAACATCATTTAAAAATTTCTTTTCTCGTAAAAAATTCCAGTGTTAGACTGCTAGGCAATATAAATTTTGACTTCCAACTTCAACTGTTCCATTTGGTTATGTATTTCCAACTAATAAGATTTGAGGATTGTTTATATGGAGCCGAGTTACCCAAGTGCTGCAGCACAAATTTCGTCTCTGTTTTGTAAATACCTTGGTTAACTTGACTGACTATTTACATGAGACATCAGAATAACTCCCTTTGATAACCGTGCTGAGATCTCGGTTAGGCGAGTAGAATAGGTAAAAAGCACGCATGTGTCTATCTTACAAATGGCCTGTAAACTAAACAATGGTAATGCAGGAGCATAAAAAATGTCAAATACGCCTTCTAAAACTTTTTTTCGATTCATTTATATCATTTTTGTTGATTTTAAGACTTTGCGATTAAAATGTACTTTGATTTTAAGGAGGCTCCTCACATTCCACCCGAGATTCGGGTGTTTCAGGTAGCCTTTACTTACAACATTATTTTGAGCAAACACATTCAAGCTTTGGAAATACGAACTTTGTGGGAATATTCATGAATTCCATGAGTCTAGAGATGCTTGAATAGGATAACTGTTTGCGTTGTTATGGCAACCATGTCTTTTTTCTTTTACACATTTATGGCTAGTCTTTTGAGAATTGACCGTATCTTTTTCTCGGTTCGGTGAACTTTTCTGATTTTTTGCGTGACGATTGTTGTTTATACATAAAGCCTTTTGTTTAATAAAGAAGGAATTCTATAAATGTTTTTTTCAGATATTTGAAAATTTCGAACAAATGAAAAATTATTTGTAGATTATGTTCTATTTTGCGTATGTTATAATTTTTGTTGTAATAAACATCGATACGAATTTTTAACAAAAGGAAAAACGAGAAAATCTTTAATAAAGTTAGCGCTGCCAGGTGTTTAAGTAAAAAAATCCACTAGACATGAGCACAATATGCGCATGCGTAATATCGCCAGTTCCCCGACTAGTAACTGTGGTGAGCAACCTTTATCCCTTTACGTAATAACAATGTATCGGACTAAATGTGGATTTTCTCAATTTCATAAACACAACACTGTTTTATTCCTGCCAGCAGAATTACTCACTTAGCTGTTTAACTCAGCTCAATATAATTAAATTATGCTTTGTGGAAAACTTTAACATATTTCCATCATATTTGTGAACACATTTAACTATATGTAGACATTCAAGTCAAAAATCATGTGCTAGGTCTAGATTAATAGAAACTGAGCTTTTTCAGGGCCACAACAAGCCATGAAGATAGACTTAAGCCTTCTGAGGATGGTAAGAAGTAAAATCTCGCTTAGGATTGTTATAAAAATAGGCAAGCCATGACGTAGTGAAACAATATTTACGAAAAAAACGTTTCTTCCTTCGAAACAATTTGCCACAAAAAAACAAATGATTAATTTCATTTCATACAAGAAATTCATTAAGTAAATGAATCAAAACTAAACGAATCTGTTTTAAACTAGTTGCATATTGTTAAAATACAGTAAGACGAAAAATGTGAATATCAAAACCATATATGTAACTTAAGTTTTTTCCTCTTTAATCAGACAAAGTTGCGAGGCCTTATTTTCACGGATGTTAACTTTAAGGATAGATCCCATGATGATAGATCCGTTTAAATTAGAAGCATAACATGATTTATACCACCATGCGCCTTTATAAGTAACTGCACAATTTCTACCAGCTTTATCATTGTCCGAGTCCTTGGTTGTAAATGCCATTCCGTTTTGATAAGTAAGCAAATCGCCAGCAGCTCCTACGCATGTTTATAACACAATGTTATTTGTATAGGTAATCGCACGGTTTCAAGTTAAATTTGATAAAAACATGCACGAGTGAGTTTTTCAAACACTATCAAATCTGCACGAGTTCAAAGGACGACCAGAGAGTTTTGCTTTGTTACGTCGTTGACAAAACACGGTTTTCTCCGCTTACACATTCTTTAGTAATGAATGCTTCAAAAATGTATTTATTACTAAACATTTTGACACTCGTATTTGTAATCATCATCTTAACAAAAATCTGTTTGACTACGAGAACGACAACTTGTTTATCGAGCCCATATCCCTCGCTGTCAAATCACATAGTGGTAGTTACACTCGTAGTCAAATCTGAAATTTTCTGCGTCTGGTACAACGACGGTTAGTAATATATCTTTGGAAAATCGCAATAAATTCATTAGTTGCATGGTGAAGCAACACATTTTCCAATGATGCGTTAAGATGTTGGATTATGTCTATAATGGGACTAGCGGGGATTGATACGAATACATTCAAACCACACAGTCTTGATGGCATTTCCACCTCAACTGCGAACAATTTTGGGTTTCCACTCGAGATAATTTTAAGAGCTTCTGGACTGCATAATGCCCAAACCTTTGCTACCTTTTATAGCAAGCTGTTTAGTTACCTTCGTAATATTGAGCCTAAGATTATTAAATAATGTTGCTCTATGTGGTGTTGGTGTTAGGTGTAGTTTTCTTTCGGCTACTTCTGCTTCAAAGTGATATAACAATGGTGAGATAGGATTAAAAATCAAACAAGCTTATCACAAAATGAAATTGATTGGGATTCTACCCATCCATTAGGAAGGAACAACGGGATTGCAGTCCCACCCAAATCAGGTCGTCTAAGACTCGTGCTTTATTTTACATATACCTAGGCTATTTATATATAAAGTTGCATCGACTAATGCTTTGCAAATTGACCACATGGGCGCCGAAGAAAACTCATGAATGCATGTAATTCCCTCATTCCTTTACAAATTAATGCATTGGTAGAATCTCAATGACACTTCACTTATATTACAAGTAAACTTGTTGAATTTTTAACTAAAGGAAAGGCTACTGATTCATTTTCAATTAAATGCAATGTGGACCACTACAAAGAGTAAATAGATCATCATAACCAACAAAATGACGTTATAGATTAATAAATTTTTTTAAAAAGGTGCATGTAGCTCTCCTAACAAAAATAATTCGACATGCTTTGTTCACATGAGTCACGTGACTTTATATAGCTTGGTTTATTGTCTCGTTGTAATACTCATATAAGGTCGCTATTCTTATGAATCAAGAGTTTGTAGAATATCACAATTTAGGTGCCAAAAGCTTACGTAAATAATGTTTTTTCGGCAGTACAACTGCTCATTTTCAGAAACTAATTACTTAATGTTTTCCATGTTTGAATCAGGCCGTCTCAATAGCTACTTGAACGCATTAAGTAATTATTTTACAGAATTACAACACTAGGGTAATGTTGTAAGATTTATTTCAATAGCGAAAATATGAAAGTTTGATTCTCCTTAGCAGAAGAAAGCTGTAAAATTTAATAAGGAAGGAACTTAAAAACACTAAAACTTCGCTCCCGATAGCAATTTCAATTTCCTTCCGTTTGAATGTACTGAGGCATTGATCAATTAAAGTAAGGATTTGGCATGTTTAATTAGTATGTTTAATGTCTTATTGCACATGCTTTTATGCCGTTTATATAGCTAGAACAATTTTTAGTTTGGATTGATCAAATTACACTAAAAAAGGTCAAATGGTTGTAAAAATTAGCTACAGCATAGTAAATGCAAAACATGATAACTTGTGATATTTCAAAAAACTCAGTAAGAAATGTTTACTTAAAATTTACAATAAAATTTCTTATCAAACTTTCGTTACGTTTTATACTTAAAAGAAAAATTCTATCAACTAAATTTATCGTTTATGAGAAACAATTTTTACTTGAATATGTTATAAGGCTCAACTTGTATTTCCTTTTTTTTTACTTGCAACAAAGAACAATCATATTCGGCATATTTTGTGTTCCCTGTCGTGTCTTCCCTGTAAACGCTAAGTGTGTTTTGAGTCATAGAAGTCAATCTGTTTAATTTCTGCATCAATAGATGCTACCCTAAAACAATATATGAAAAAATACTTTTTAGTAAGCCAAGGAGTTCCGTTGGAAACTCGAAACCTCCGGAGGCAAGGCTCGTTTACTTATACCTTATTAAGTTTCTTTGAGATGCTGTTTTTAAGATATTATATCATCTTTGTATGAACAGAAGCTTCTCCCCTTCCCTATTATGGAAGTTGCTACGTCAAATGAATTTTTTTCATTGCATGTTTAATTGCTAAAATTCTTTTATCAAGGGGTGAAATGATAGTTGAAGACAAATATAAAGAATAGCTATATTATACCTATTGATGCTTAGGTTTCAGCTTTATCTGCTGCACTGCAACAATTGTGTTATCTGTCTGTGTTTTATCATTATATAGGTGTATTTCTTACTCTTTTTTTAAAGCTAACTTTAAGGGGCTGATTACATAAGCCCGGGTAGCCGGAATTCAGCCAAGCGTTAGATGATTTAGGCGAACGGAAACGATTCAATACTTATCATCAGATAAGTCTTCTGGAGCAATGTCACAATTTTCTGACTTATTTATAAACGAAAAATATTTATAATTAAAACAAGCAATTTGGCCTAATTTGAAAATTACAACAGGAATGACTAGTGGCGCTTAACAAGCAGTTGTAATTTTTAAGCTTGAAGTTTTGGCCCTTTTCAATCCCTTGAAATCATTTCACGCCTCACTGAATCCCAGCAAACCGAATCATGTAATTTCAGTTAATCCGTAAGGAATAATATCATGTGCTTTATTCTCTCACCAAAATGGAATAATGATAACTGTAGTGTTGTAGACACGCCCCTTAAAAGTGACAATGACATGTATATATATAGGAATGAGAAATGTTGTTGACATACATATATGAGAGAGCACAATAGATAGATACTAAAGGAAGAAGATAAATTCTAAACATTACATTGGCGACGAGGAATAAAATATCAACGCAAACATGGCAACATTTTTATCTCCCATGCCACATTTTAATCCGGATGAAGAAATCGGAGGAAACATTGCAAATAGATGGCGCACGTGGTTGGAAAATTTAAAACATTTTTAACAGCCAGTAATATAACAAATCGAACTCGGCAACGGGCTTTACTTCTTTATCAAGCAGGACCCCGAATTCGAGAGATATTTCGACAATTTCCAGACCCGGGAGAAGATGATGATTTTGCTAAAGCGGAAATACTTCTTATGGAGTATTTTGAACCACAGAAAAATTTACAAATTTCGACAAGCAAAGCAAGTAGAGTCCGAAACAATCGACCAATTTCATACAAGACTGCGCTCATTATCTAAAAACTGTGAATTTGCTGATGTAGATTTTGAGATAATGGTTCAAATTGTTATTGGTGGACGATCCAGTCGTGTACGAAAACAAGCATTAAGAGATCCTAAATATACCTTAAAAGATCTGTTGCTTGAAGCAAGGCGTGAAGAAACAAGTAAAGTACAAGCGGCGGACATCGAAGAGCACTTGGACAGCCACGTTTTACATACACTAAAAACCTACAAATAAAACTCCCAAGCCGATAAACCACAGAAGATATGCTTTTACTGTGGAGGTAACTACCCCCATTTAGACAAACCGTGCCCAGCGAAGAACAAAACATGCGCCAAATGCGGGAAGTTAAATCATTTTGCAAGCCAATGTCGCAGCCGAAACTCGCAGAAAATCAAAACACCCGCTAAATCACGCCAAGACATACGACCGGTAAAGGCTGATGAGGAGAAAGATAGCAGCAGCGACAATAATTCGGAATACTGTTATACGGTTTGTAACAACAACAAGCCTAAACGTCCTGAAACGGCAATATCGCTCAACGGACTATATGTCAGAATGACAATTGACACTGGTTCAAGCATAAATATAATCGACAAGAAGACTTTCCGGAAATTTCGAAATACTGAGCTTGAACCCACATCCGTGAAAGCATACCCGTTTAACTCAAAAACGCCAGTCAAGATGGAAGGGAAGTTTCGTGTTCTTGCGGAGTCAAAACACAAGTTCACAGTTGCTACTATATATGTGACATCAGACGATGGCGGCTGTTTACTCAGCTCGGAAACAGCGCAAGAACTTGGACTTGTAAGCATAAACTTGAACAAAATTAACACATCGCCAGAAAACTCAACACTTACAACAAAGGATACAAAGCTCCATCACATTTTGGACAAACATGCACCTGTCTTTGACGGACTTGGGAAGTTAAAAAATAAACAAATTAGACTAGCAATTGATGACTCCGTGCTCCCGGTTGCACAACCACAGCGACGAACACCGTTCCAACTACGCCTGAAAGTGGAAAGTGAAATACACAGATTAGAGAACGATGACATCATAGAGAAAATACCTGAAGGCATGCCCACTGACTGGGTCTCTCCGGTGGTGATTGTTCCCAAGCGTGATGGTAACATTCGATTGTGATTTGATATGCGGATAGCAAATACGGCTATCAAACGAACCAGACATCCAATACCAACTGTGGAAGCTGTATCCATGGAACTCAATGGAGCACGTATATTTTCAAAGCTTGATCTTGCTCAAGCATACCACCAACCAGAGCTATGTCCAGCATCCCGCAGCATCACAACATTCTCAACTCATTGCGGTCTCTATCGTTATAAGCGATTAAACTATGGAACTAATGCCGCAGCTGAATTATTTCAACATAATCTGCAGGAAACATTGCTAGGAATTAAAGGGGTCAAGAACATTGCTGACGACATAATCGTATTTGGAAGTAATAGAGCAGACCATGACCGTGCACTGGATGAAGTTCTTACCCGATTACAAGATCACAATCTCACACTTAATTGCCAAAAGTGCAAGTTCCTGAAGAAGAACCTTGAGTTTTTTGGGTTATTATTCTCAGAACATGGGGTCTGCCCGGACCCAAAAAAGGTAGAAGCTTTCGTTAAAACTACAATACCCACAACGGTCAGCGAAGTGAGAAGCTTACTAGGGATGGCAAATTACAGCTCTAAGTTTATCCAAAATTATGCTATCATTACAGAACCCCTTCGAAAACTAACACGTAAGTGTGCGCGCTTTGCATGGACGTGGGAACACCAAGCAGCTTATGACAAGATAAAAAATGCACTAACCAACAGTCCAGTTATGAGTCATTTTGATACATCAAAAGAAACGTCGGTATTAGTGGATGCGAGCCCAGTTGGCTTATCAGCCATATTAACACAAAGAGATCCTAAAACAAACGCCGATAACGTGATCTGCTATGCTAGTCGGGCTCTTTCGTCAGTAGAACAACGATATTCGCAAACTGAAAAAGAGGCCCTTGCTATCGTGTGGGGTATCGAACACTTTCACATCTACCTATTTGGGGCATCGTTCACCCTGATCACTGATCACAAACCATTACAACTTATCTATAGTAATCCTCGGTCCAGACCCCCCGCCAGGATTGAGCGATGGTTATTGAGACTTCAACAATACAATTTTCAAGTCATTTACAGACCAGGTGACACGAACCCTGCAGACTTCTTATCCAGACACCCAATATTACAGAGTCCCAAACGCAACATCGCCGAAGAATACATCACGTTTGTCACGACAAATTCAGCTCAAAATGCCATATCAATTGAAGTCATCAAAGAACATACGACCAAAGACATAAGTCTTCAGACGGTAAGAACAGCGGTCGAGTCGGGTGATTGGAGCAATCAGTCTGTGAAACCATTTCTTAGCATCAAAGATGAAATATCTGTGGACAACACGAATGGCATACTCCTACGAGGAACGCGGATTATCATTCCAACAACCCTAAAAACAAGCGTTGTGAAGCTGGCCCACAAAGGCCACCAAGGAATAGCCAAAACTAAAGCTTTGTTACGCCAATACGCCTGGTTCCCTAATATGGACAAGGCCGTCAAGGATGAAATTGAAGCCTGTCTACCATGTCAAGTAAATGGATCAACCAGCCCACCAGAACCATTAGCAAGTCCAGAAATGCCAGAGGGCCCTTGGCAAACCATCCATGCTGACTTCTATGGTCCGCTCCCTACTGGACAATATATCATCGTGCTGATCGATAAGTATTCGCGATACCCAGAAGCCGAAATAATCTCAAGTACCTCCGCCAAAGCACTGATCCCTAAAATAGATGCTATTTTTGCACGGCATGGAATCCCATTAAAGTTAAAATCTGACAACGGTCCACCGTTCAACAGTAAGGAATTCTCCAAATATCTACATAAACTTGGGGTGAAGCACGAGACATCAATCCCGGAGTGGCCGCAAGGAAACTCAGAGGCCGAGGCATTCATGAAGCCTTTAGCTAAAGCGATCAAAACAGCCCGTGCGGAACATCGCAATTGGACACAAGAACTTTCATGATTCTTACTCAGCTATCGCACTACGCCTCATTGTTCAACCAATGTCCCACCAGCTCAACTACTATTTAACCGACCATTGAGAGGTATCCTACCAATGCTAAACCCCAAGGACAAAGTGCTAAATAGACATAAAGAGGCGCAGGCGAATGATTTTGAAGCGAAATCGAAAGGAAGAGAATTGGCAAACAAAAGAAGAAGAACTAAAGAATCAGATATCAGGGTGGGAGACAAAGCCCTCTTAAAACAAAGGAAGAAAGATAAATTCACAGCAAAATTTGAGCAAACACCATACACAGTGATTTATCGTAGAGGAGCTAAAGTAGTCGCTGAGAACCATAACCATCAAATAACCAGAAACACATCGTTCTTTAAAAAGATAAGAGACAAGTCGAGAGAATCAACTGACGAAGATGAATACAACATCCACGAACAACCGTACAGACACAACCAATGCGTACCAGAATGTGAAGAACCAGAACACATCATAGAACCAGAACCAGAAGAGCCAGCTCCAAGGAGATCAACCCGACAAAGAAAAATAACAGAACAATATGGGAACTCAATAAACCCTGACTTTGTTATCCGTTAAGTTGAGGAGGGATGTAGTGTTGTAGACACGCCCCTTAAAAGTGACAATGACATGTATATATATAGGAATGAGAAATGTTGTTGACATACATTTATGAGAGAGCACAATAGATAGATACTAAAGGAAGAAGATAATATCTAAACATTACAATAACAGTGTTCTGTCGCCGTGTATATTTTGCTGCTTATTGTTTGTATTGCGTAATTAGATCTCATTGATTTATAAAAAACACAAGGAAGTAAAAAAGATTCATTCAACATCTCTTAATCATATGAATAAGCAAGAAGAAACACGAGACAATATTTATAGAATAGAAAATCAGGATGTCTTTTAAAAATAATTTATACATTAAAAAATACAATTGTAACAACTTAAGTATGAAAAGGGAAAAAGGCAATGTTATCAGAAAGAATTCATTGCAAAATGTTAATTTTAATTCTAAATTAAACTCGCCCAAACACATTGAGCTAAAACGAACGTCGACATTTTGCTAACGTTTAATAAATCGATCTTGCTTTTAATAAATGGGAGAGAGGTTTATAAAATATTTATTAAATAGCATTAGCACTTGAGTGAAGTAAGACACGAATTTGATTAAGCTCGGTTTCTATATAATTGTCGAATCGTCATTCGTGGGAAAAAACTCAATTTCCTAATTAAGCTCACTTGATAAGCTCTCAAAGAATTTTGAAATACCTGTGATTTCCATATCATCGCCAATCGTCCAAACACCCAAAAAAAGCATTTGTACTAGGCAAAATTTGCGCGCACTTCGAATATAGCGGGATCAACAAAAACAATTGACAATTTACTGCTAAGACACAACAATATATATATTTCTCCTATAGCATGTACATGTAGACCTGCCCAGATGGTTATATTGCTTAAAAAATCTGTATAATCTAAAAGCTTGAACAAAACATTTTGAGCTGCTCTTGAGCTCTTAAGCATAAACGCTATAGGTCGCTTACTTATAAGGTTCACGTCACATTTTGCAAAGTTTTCTTGCACATCATTGTCCATATGTTCACTTTTTAGACTTGAGATCGTGGAAGTTCAGGGGAAGAGAGGGAGAAGGGTACCCACAATCCTAACGCCGGAGATCAAGAATGGAATCAATCAGCTTGTAAGCAAGCGATAGAAGTTGAGAGTTTCTGCTGAAAATAGATATGTGTTTTCTTGTGCAAGTCGAAATTTGCATGAATCGATGATGAGATGGGACTAAAAAGCGTTGACTCGACTCAGTGGTCATCTCCCTTTCTGAAGCGTTTTTTTTCAAATTTTTTGGAAATTTTTTCGCAGTTTATGTTACTTCGATTGTTGGACTCGTGATAATTACTCTAATGAAAAGATTCATTGTAATTGGTAGGATTTAGTCCTCATAACAACGACTTGAGAACGTCTTATCACACCACTTTACTTACTTGCCTTGCGTTGTTCCAAGTTATGTCTAGAATAACGTAGGAATAGTCTTTGTACTTCTACATAGTGCCTGAAATATTTGTTTTGTTTGTTTTCTAGTGTACTTTTCTTAATCTTTTAAGTTAAAAAATTATTAGAAGTAAACGAAATAGAAAAAGAAAAGCGGTTGACAGATGGCCAAACATAGACGATACTTCGAAGAAAATTCGCGAATGTCCACCGTCAATGAAAAACCGAAATGAAGGTACAATTTTTATGCACTTGTCTGTGCTTTTTGGCGTTTTCATGATGTTCATTTGTCCCGAGTGTGGTAATAACATACACTGATGTTCATTTGTCCCGAGTGTGGTAATAACATACTCTCATCTTGACAGAGGAGGAAAAATGGCACTAGGCCAAACATGTCAACATCGACATAACGGAACATCTCGTGGATTTATACTGGTAGTATATGCCGGCCATTTAGAACATTTACAACTCTGACCGGCTACCGACCAAATAGTCCCAACGAATCTTTAAATGTCTTAGTGATGAATGTGAGTGAAAATACTGCTTTAATACGTCGAAGAAGCAAGGTCATTAACATGAATTAAATTTAAGAGCAGTGATTGCATTTCGTGAAATTTGTGGTGGACACTCTGCCGTGCTTATATTCGATAAAGTGACGAACATGCCAGCTCGTTTAAATCGCCAAAACTTCACAAATCTTCAGAATAAGAAACTATTGCATGTTGTGAAACAGTTGGCCAATGACAGTATCTTATCTAGTGCAATGAAAATGAAGGAAGGCTTAACAATGAAAATGGAGAATGGGGCATCTCACTAGATGGGATATGGCAAATGAGGGGGCATACTTCCCATAATGGTGTCGTCACCGCTATATTGCTGGACATCAATAAATGTCTGAGTATAGAAGTGCTTTCATAGAAGTGCCAACAGCTCTTGAGATGGCAGATGAAAATGCATGTTGTGAGATACGATGAATGGAAGGCTTCCCACAGCTGCAAAATCAACCATAAAAGAAGTTCTAATATCATGGAGACTTGAGGAGCAATAAGAAGTTTTGAACGGTCTGTTGTTACAAGAGGATTACGATAAACGAATATGTTTCGTAATGGTGACTCATCAACATATAGTGTAATAGTTGAAAGAGAGCCATATGGAAAAAATTGCAATTCCAAGACACTGCAATGCATTGGACATGTGCAAAAGAGCGTGGGGAGCAAGATTTGGAAGTTGAAGAGTTCGCCTAAAGGAGTCAACCTTAGTGATGGTAAAGGTGCAAATTGAAAGAGTGGGTTGACCGATGCTGAGATTGACCTTTTGCAAACTACTATGGATTGGCAGTAAGAGATAGCCTGCATAACATAGATAAAGTGGCAAAAACAATCAAGGCATCTCTCTATCATGTGGCATCAAGTGATGATAACCCACAACATAAACTTCGCCCTGATTTTAAGGACAGATGGTATGGATTATTGGCTGTTGTGATAGATCAAAGTATCGATAATTATCGTTTTTTAATATCGGTTTATCGATATTAGTTTTTTCATTCTACCAAAATATTGATATACCGAAAATAGTAAAAAAAATGTATTTATGGGTTTTTTTAAGTTAATGGCTTTATAGCAGTTTTTAAATGGTTTTGTATACTATCATTAATCCAAAGACATAATCACACATGTACGGCAACTGTTGACTAAGTTTCAACTATTTGATCTGTGAGTCATAACAAGCGCGTGGCAATTGTTGGCTAGGTTACAATTTGATCTAGCTGTGAGTCATCGCCAGCAACACTATAAATAAACCAGATTTAATTGAAAAATTTATAGACATTGCAACAGTTATCGTGCATGTCATAAAAAGTCTAACTTATAACAAATCATACTAAACGTAGTTTGTTAGCACTTCGAAATAGTCGACAATCCCATATGTCGTAACTGCGACATGATGCCTTATAATTCCAAAGTTCAAACTAAAATGCTATGATTTTTGTTCCACGATCTTGTGATTGGCATCATTTTATCATAACACTTTGTTCCAAACACAACGCAGGGTGGTCATGCAAAAAATTTAATCAAGCAATGCATAGATGTATTACCTATAATACTATTCATGAAAAATATGAGTGATATGACATGATGTGAATAATAAAAGGCATTTTCTTACACCCTATAACTTTATATTTAATGTTTGTTGAAATAGACTGACTCTTCCAAAATTTACTTTTTTACTTCGTATTGCCATAGTCGTATTGCAAGTTTTTTGGTTTAAAATAAGCATGTAGCTGAAAATAAAATTTGTGATAAAAGTCAATGTCTCTTGTGACTAGCATGATTTTGTCACAATACTTTTTCCCCAAAGACAAGGCTGTCATGCAGAAAACTTGATCTCTTAATGAATAGCTATACTATCTATATTATCTATCACGAGGAATATGAGGATTGTGAATGATATAAATGATAAAAGATACTTCTTACACAAAATTATAACGTCAAAATATGTTTATTCAAATAGACTAACTCCTTAAATTTTTCCGTTTGCTTGGTATAGCTAATTGTGTTTCAATTTTTTGTCTTATTTTAATGGTTTAAGGTAAGCATAGAGTTGCAGAGAAAATTCGTTATGAAATTTGACGCAGCTATCTTGTGATTAGCATGATTTTATCACAAATAGTTTTTTCAAACTCAAACCGTCATGCACAAATTTTTTGAAAGAGTATTCACTGTGGATATATTGCCTATAAATCTATACACAAGCACTTAATTTTCGTCGAGTCTTCAACTTAGCATCTTTGTAGAACAAGTCCGCAATTGACCGAGGTAAGCAACTTTTTTTACATGTGCCTACTTTAGTCTAAAGTGTATCCGTCGCTTTGCTGCAATTTATCTCATAAAGTTATCATCACTGAAGTAATGTTTCTTATTGTTGTCAATATCTAATTTAAATGCTTTTCAATTGGTAAGAATCAATGGTATGGATGGAAATAATACGGTCTGTCAGTTAATCCCCGTTCTTAACTTTTTCATTGTATAAACTACAACATTGCAGTTAGACTACGTACAGGCTACTCACAAAACATATTATTGTCGTTTATGTGCTATAGGTGAGCTTTAATTTTTCCACATAATTATTCTTTTAAAAAAATTCTTGAAGCAGTGGTATTTTAAATACAAAGAAATTAATGAAGCATAATACTACATGATGTGTTTTGGAAAATGACAAGACTCAAGATATATTCTAAAATATACTTCAAGCTCAAGTATTTTGTTTACCGGACTAATACGCACGGGACTAACATGCACATATATATATAAGATAATTGTAAGTATATATGTGTATGTATGACTTTAAATACCATTCTATCTGAGGATGACTTTGAAATAAAGTCAAAAAATTTACATTTCACTTCTTGGCTTGTTTTGATTTATATTTTGCAATCTCAAGGTGTCTTGCTTTTTCGTGATTTGTTTTATACTATATTTTTATAAATTGTCGGCTGGTCATGGTTTTTTTGTTCGTCAGATTGCCAAATGGAGAAAGGATCATCTTTCATCAAGCCATATAGCAATAAAATTTCGCCCCAACCTCTGTAAATCTCATATAAAATACTTGCTTGAGCCTGTGAATCCGTTTGAAACATATAACGCATACTTTGTTTTGCCGATTTTTGAGGGTAGCCACGCTCATGCGGAGGAATGGATGGATGGAGTAATGAACGCATGTAGTAAATTCGGAAAACGTCATAATCCCGAACTCTTTCGTGTGCGCTCTACGCGCGTGAAACACACGACATTGCAATATTGCAAATGGAGTAAAACTCTCAGATTGCACACCTTAGTTTGGTAGATAAATACGCAGTTGTATTTATTCTGAGTATGCACACTCTGGTCACAGTGCTTAGGTAAGTAAAACATAAACACAAAGCAAATAAATGTGTTTTTAGACGAGTCTTAAATGCATTAAAGTAATCATCTCCATATGGTTTGACATGAAGTCATAACGACAATGCACCAACACTCATGCTGCATGTTAAACACAGTGTGCGCATTGTCTACCAAATGCTCCGTTCACTCTGGTCACAGAAAGCAAATTGATCAGGATTTTTTTGAAACTAACATTCAAATGACCAATTACTTAACCCATTCTGAATAAGGGCGTATATACAAAAATATTTTTTACATAAATTATGCATCGCACTGTGTTAGAAATGAATCATAAGTGTTTATCCATTTTCATAATGATTTCATGCTTATGCACATCGAGACGAAACGTAATGTATTTAAGAAGCATAGTACTAAAAATACTAGTACTTTTCTTTAAGTTTCAAACAATATTCGACGAAACGAAATTTAATTTACATGGTTTGTGATGGTAAAAAATCTTTTAGAGTCTTGGCTTGTTTTTAAACATTGTCAGTATAAACAAAGAAGAGGATTATACCACTATACCTACAGAAAGAGCGATTTTAGAAAATTACATTGTTTATGAAATATCCAGTCCTAATATAGAGATGAATGCATAATTCAGCATCCTTAATACACTGACAGAATTCAACAATTTTTAAATGCTGCCGACCTAAATTTTGTATGAGAATAAAAATTGGATTAATTGATATGCAAATAATTAAAATAGAAATTATTGGCCTAAATGAAGCTAATACTTAACAGTATTACTAACATATACACATTTACATGTAGTCAAAGTCAAAATAACTGTCATTGTTGCCATACTGTACCTTTTCCATCCACACCTATTATAGTACGTGATTGTGTTGAAGAGCAGTTAGCACGCTGACTGTCACGTAATATACCACCAAAAAGTAATGGAACAAACATTTCACAATCAGTCTAAAGAGTAGTTATTTAAGCATCAGAACATGTATACATTCCATAAGGCACCATGCACAGCATATAGCAGCATATCCTTCTTGAAAATGATTGATAGTTTTACTACAAAATACTACAGATTAAGTTACTTTAGAGTTAAGACATGGTTGTAAAAAATTGCCAGCATTTGATGAATACTAGAGCTTAACAAGCCAAATTCCAAATGTAAAAAGCAAAAATATTTCATCTGAAGAACTGACTTTTGAAAATAATCACCTAGAATTGCCTTCTAATAGACGACTTAATTTGTTTATGTTTTGCTGGCAGGCAAATTTTATAGGGATTCATCTGTGCCGCCAGAAAGAATTAAACTTACCTTCCATACTTCAACCAATTGGAAAACATTCCTCGTTCGATGAAGGGATTCCGCACACTCAAAACAGTAGAACTGTCCGTGACCGCAATCACGACATGTAATTTCGGCTTTTTTTGCTGGTATCCCATCTTCTAAAGCTTAGAACCTAAAAATTTTACGCAGAGTATGTCTTCACAGTCAAAGAGTATGGTTTTACCCTGCGATTGCCGCTCCTACTAAGCACCATCTTTTCTGTCTGTCTTACACTAACAGTGTCCAGAGATATTGAGGTCAGGAGAGACAAACATAGCCTTTAGATAGCACAGAAAGCAATCTAAATTGGCTATCTTCCGCGTTCTAAAATTTAGAACTCTGAGTAATACCCATTTAGAATGAGCGAAACGGGTGTGCTTTTCCGCAATAGACATATTATGGAAACCATTCTTCACGTGAGCACCCAGTACAATGTTTAATGATTTGTCAATTGAATCCTTCAGTTCTTCTACTTCGAGGCCAACAACTTTGCCGTGTTTGTAATTCTCGCGTTTGTTTTCTGAGTCCCCGACTCCAAAATAAATTGTTCCATTATTACCTGCATTTAGAAGTCCAGTTATAAATAGGCGAGCTATTTCCATCATTAGGCAAGGAAGTCGTTGGGGATTTACTTTTGTAAACAATTTGAACTCGATATTTTCATTTTCTACCACGCAAAACACCCTTCCCTCCTCATATTTGGGAGTGGCGGCTTCCTGTCCAAATGGTCTTCGAGTACCTGACATACAAATGAAAGAGGAGTTGAAAACAATGCAAATGTAGTTGCATACTGAGAGTTACTTTTAAAAATTGCTTCAAATAGCCGGATATCGCCGTTTAAGTATTATGAAAACGTTTGCAAAGTCTAGGAAATTTAAAAATATGAAGAGACCATAATTGTAAAATTATTCAGCACACATTATATTTACATCTCAAACTTTACAAAAAAATCAGTGTCTTGCTTGTAAATACATTTTGTAACAAAAAAACATTGTCATTTGTCAAAGTGCAAACTAACTATTTGCATGCTTCTTATAACGTTCGTAATTGATATACTAACAAAACTTTGGAACGTCAGTGCGTTCAGCATCACCAACAGCTGCATCGCAGAGAATTTTTTCAATTAGTGATTGCACCTCCTGCTTTTCACTAATTTCCTGTGGCAGACTTGTCTCTGGTGCTTTAGGAAGACGTTCTTCACTTTTAAATTTGACATTGACTAGGCAATCTATATAATAAAATGTTATGAGAAAAATGAAACAAATCACATATAATGCTTTCTTACAGTCATTGTTTATACACATCCTATTTCGCAAACCAGTGACAGGGATCTCGTTGGAGTCATTAAAAAACTGCCTCCCTTTCTTCGTAAAACCAAAGATTTTTCAGAATTTTAAGTGATTTCAGAAATTTGAAAATAGTTCAATGTAGAGGAATTCAGAAAAAATTTTGATTTCAAGAGCAGTTCTGGCACAAACGTGATTATAAATAATTCACGTTCTTTCAATGTGCTTATAATGTCGTATATTTACCCTTTGAATGTACCTTTGAAAACAAATAAAATGATTCATGGATTTTTTACACAAATTCTAGGAACTTCTAAAAGGTTTCCAACAAATTATTAAACATTGCATAGTACGCAAAAGTTCAGTTTGGCTTAAAAAAGGCTTTGTTTCCTCTCCACAACTAAATTTCCGCTACTGTTGCAAACATCATAACTTCACTTATATTTTTGTATTCTTTATCAAAAAGGTAGAATCTTTGAAGAAGTTATTTTTGTAAGGCTCTCAAATATTGTTTTTGAATAGACTACAGTTTATTTACACAAAATTATGTTGTAAAATAATCAGTTAAACTTTCTTATTGTTGCGAAACCATTTTTTACTGAATCTGCGAGCAGAACCAGAAGACATATGGATAACATTCTGTTAACAAGTAAATAATGGAAATGCATGTTACATGCTGCAAACCTAATTGCAAATTTCTACATAATTAAGAAATGAAAGGTTGCAATTACAGCAAGATTGTGATAAAAAGCGTACGCAGTCTTCATTTCAAATGCCTTGGATAAAAACAACAAATAAATAACCATAAATCCAAATCATCAATACGGGATGGTGACTGGTCTACAGCAAAAGATAAACCTCTAATCAGCCAAAAATTTGGTAGTTTGGCTTTTCTTTGTTTCATGTTGCTGTATTAGCAGTTAAGTGGATAGAGCTGTTTTCAAAAAAGCTGCCAAAAATGTTTGTTTTGTCAAAAGGTTACCTGCAGTTCTTTCCGCATTTCTTGTTTACCTTTATCTGTTGTTTCAACTTCCGTGAAAAAGATATCCTTTATTAAAAATAATAGGAACATATAAAAACTGTAATTGATCACTTCATTTCAACCGTTTAGCTACAGGGAGTGGGCAAAAAATTAAAAATTGCATGTTTACTTAAAGAACTAGTTTCACGGTAATGCTTGCACGCTTAGATATGCACAGCCACAGTCCTTTTGGGGGCACCCTAAACTGGCGGTACTTCTATGCATCGACGACATATCGACGTAGACCAGCGACATATCGACGGCAAAACGCGGTAGTCCAGGAAATAAAAAAGAAATGACAAGTATTGAATTAAATAAAGATGTATTCATAATTAATATAATTAGCCAGAAAACAGATTAGCTCGTTTGTACATCGATGTATGTACAAAAGCTAGTACGTGGGTCGCGTTGGTTTGTATAGCAGTTTGCACTACACCCTGTTCTTCATGATCAGGTTATTGAACTGGTGATCCGTAATAGTTTAAATCCTTTAGATCTTATTTAAATTCCGACATTTTGTGCAATATTTCTAAGCCCTTAATAACCGAGCGCAAGGTCTTTACGGAGAAATATCGAGCCCGTAGGTTGAGGATTGTACAAAAAGATAGAGATCTAATGTTTCTAAGTAAAGACTGAGAGAGCGAGGTTATTAAAAGGTTTATTATTTGGCATTATTTGGCCTGAAACGAAGCTTGCTTTCTTTCTCGTCCTTGCTGTTTTTTACGGGGTGGCTTTAACTTCCCTAGTTTTCGACCATAAAAAATAAGTTTAAAACAAATTGTATCGTCTGTATTCCAAGTGTTTTTTCTTCGAATCATATTCGTAAATGGTTTTAGTTTGGTTTATTTCGCGTTTTACGGTTTGCATTACGAAGTTTGTTTACATTTGATTTTCAAATTAGGCGTTTTGGACCGTGGTTTAATTACGGGAAAGTAATAGACCAGCAAAAATGTTCCGGAGCCATTCAAAGCGCGTCATTTAGCCAGAAGTCACGCTTGCAATATAATAAAGTTAATGAATTATGCAACACTATATTCGATAGTGGAATTTCATTAACAGAAGTAAACACAAGCCCGCAAAGCATTACCGTGATTATCATTCATTTAAAAATTAATGGTGTACGTGACCAGATAAAAAAGCTGAGGGACTTACAGTAAAAGAATATGAGTATAAAAAGACTGTAATTTTCCATAGACAACCTTTTATTTAGCGCAATAGTAACTAAAGACCACTAATAGCATTTCATCCGCAGAAGGCTACCATTTTCTTAAGTTATATTTTTTATTAATTGTACGTTTGAAGTTTTGGTTTTCAACATTATATTTTCATCTCCTTATTCCTTAACAGTATAAGACTTCATTTCTACATCATTTTTCTAAGAATGAAAAGCAAGGAGCCTATAACTATAATTCAACATGAGGGGGGAGACTACTATCTAACTCTTTATTTTTACTGTGCACTTTCCATTATAACTGTAAACATGAAAATAAAAGCATTTCTACATTTGTGTTGGTCTTTCTTTACAAAATGCTCACGATGCTTATCACTATCCCTTACGTTAAACTCGTTTTCCTTAAAGACAGGAAGCATTTCTTCTTTTTCGATTTCATTTAGTATACAACAGACTCGCTCATATCCTGTTTCTTGAACATGTGAATCCATAATTCGCTCTCTTCTATAGCGGTCCTTGTAAACGATAAAATATTCAATATCAGTTTATTTGAGAGAGTTTTTTATGATCATTGTTGCACATAATAATTATTGTTTTCAATAAGCTAACCACTAATAAAATGTGCAAATCGTCTGAAAAGGCAACGAACATTTGCCAAATTCATGTCGACAATCAACGCGACAGATAAAGAGTTTGACGAGTTCAATTCCATGTAAAAAATTTATGCATTCTAGCAACATGCAGAAAAGTTTGACAGCAAATCAAAAAAATTTTACCGACTACGGAGATCATATGTTAAAGAAAATATTCACAATATTTGCAGAAAAGGTGCAAGTACAATATAATGCAATGAAACGTTCACTGATATTATTTTATTAAAGATATTAAAAGAACTTTCGGCTGTTAGACTACCGCTAGCCTTTTTCTTTTTACAGCCCGTCGAAGACTGTAGTCGAAAAGCTAAAAGTTCGTTAGATAAATTTTTATATCAGTAATGTTCGATCGCATTATAAGTATGTGTATTGTTGCATGTTTTAAATAATCACTGATATTGAAAACAAATCTTGGCCTGTTTAAATTAATTCAATTAAAAGAACACATTACTTACATCCAGGTCAACCGTCGATGTGTATCGACGAGCTTGTACTTGATAATTATATGATAGAATGTTTTAATGCTTTTGTACACCGATCAAACATCTTCAAAGACAGTTGTGATGAAACCTGAAATTCGGTGAGAAACTCATGTTTGACTTACGCTGGACAGTTGGTGCAAATGCAGTAATGTTTTACATTTTAAACACAAGTGGCTTCATGATATTTACTAATAAAGTATAGTATATAAATCAGAGAATTCTAGATACGAAAACAAAATAGGTGATAACCACAATGTTAGAAATAGCTACGACATGTGGAATTTATGGCAATAAAATGAAGTAGACTTATAAAACTATTATTTAAACAATATACTATATAATTCATATTATTCAGATAAAACTTAATTACTAAAATCATCCTTACTGATGCTTACTAATTTATAAAAATAGCGGACCTTTGCCATTCATTGCCATAATTGGACGATAAGAATATTTTTGCGCTCTTGCTGTATATGCAATGCATGACATTACGCCTTCTTAAAACAGCACTTTCTGGGGACTTCGGCCTCAAAGAGTGTGAGATTTGCTGCACGTTATTGTGCATTATTTGCGCAGGTAAAACAGATAATTTCAAGGTAGTGGATGGCGAAAGTGACTGATGGCCCCACAAAACACGCTATGAATACACTTCCATTCATGCTTGATGTAAAGTCATATGTTTTGTAACGTGATGCGGTGATGTAAATGCTCGTCACGTTAAAAAACTAAGTTTTATTATAAATTTTCTTATTTGGTCATTTATTGTAAGAGCATGTGTATATAGTCCAGTAGATTTATGGTTGAACCTTGAACTAATTCCCACAAAAGCTCACTCTTCAAAAATATCTTTCTTTTCATGTACAGAACAACATATTAAAAGTCCCACATGATCTGAGGCCGGCAACTTCGTAAAATAATGTTTTCTGTGAAATTATGACATGAAAACGAGGCTATAAACAAGAATTACAAAATAACACTGCTTTGACCTAACGAATATCATATTTGATTATATAAATCTGCAGCGTGGCTATTAAAAATCATGTTAAGTCTTCAACGACCGAAAAAAAGGAATCCTTTAGGTGAAATGGAATCCTGTACCGTGAAATGTACCATGCCCGTCGATAGTTCGGAGATTATGGTCGAGGTTATCCAAACCATACTGTGTAAACTCACCATTATAATCCGGGATTGTAGTCCCTTGGCTTACGGCTGCATTTCGTTTGAATGAGAGGACTTCTTCATATGACGAACAGAAACCAGCATGATTAAGCGTGTCTATTAAAAAACGCGAGGCAAAGCTGTGATGGAGTAAAACACCCATTCCAATCTGTAAAGGTGCAAGCAAAGCATGATGACGAGTTGACTGCATAATCTCTTGACCAACAAAAGCTACTTTCCGAGAAGTGTCTTTTCCTGAAAACAGTTGATTAAGAAGAAGCTGAAGTGTTGGGGGTAAGAATTCAAGATTTTTGTCAATGTCACTGTCGATTAACGGATATATGTCGCTTGGTGTTTCAATACATTTTATGTCACTACGTAAAAGTTTTGCTGCTGCTCTTATAACATTCAGTTTCTCATCTTCAGGATTGGAATTTTCTTTCTGCTGCATGTGGAATTCCTCTAGTATAGACGTAGCAGTTCTTCTGAATGTCACAATACTTGGCATGCCTGGTTGATTTGTGATAATCACATTATCCCCAAAGTGCTCTAGAATCTTTTCTTTCATGTAGCGGTTGCTATATGTGGTACTATCAGTCGCGGACTCCGCCAAATACTCCTCCATCTTTTTTATTAAATCTAATACAGTAACTTGGTCATCAATGTTTTCTAAATATTGAGCTACCTTTAAAAATGCATCGTTGGCAGTGTTGTTGATTGGTCGTCCTGATTTGCGCTTTTTGAGCGGTGATTGGTCATTAAATGGTGCTGGAATTCTCATTTTTGTCCTGAAGTTTGTACTGCATAGATGATGATACATTGCGTCAGCTGCCGGTAGGTCATGCACACTTTGGATCCTTGATTTTACGGACTTGGCCCAGTCATCGCATCTCACTTTGCAAGCATTCAAGATAGTGTCTTGAATGTCCATAGCCTAACAGTGCAAACAACACGCCCCTTTTGCGCTCTTGTTCTTGATTAATTTCATTTCCGCAAAACAAGCAATCTCTTCTGAAATCGAACTGAACTGAACTTTGTGAGCGAAGGGTTCTTGGTACGGGATGACGCTCTTCCTTCTGACGTAGCGATTTAGAAATATATGATGGATTTGTGTATCGTTTCCTACATGCTATGTGAACGCTGTCACCTTTACGGACGTCAACTGTATCGCCTCTTTCTTTACTAGCTCGGTTTATACCATCTATTCCTTTAGATGTTAGAGCCACCCCGTTGTTCACAATTGATTCTTTACATATTGCACAGTACTGACGCAGAATTTGATCCATCCTATAATGATTCACAAGCAAAATAGTGTTCGACAACACAAAAAAGCCTGGTTTTATTTACTGGTTTATGCGATATTTTACAGCCCTAATGTATCTATGGCTTTGAACGCGGTATTATAATGCAAACATTGTATTTGGTAATTATAAATGTAAACATTGTATTTTGTAAATTGTAAAATGTAATAGCAATTAAATAATACATTCATAAACTCATTGTCTTCAAGTTATCTATTTTGCTTACCTTGAGGAGAACAAAGAAACGTCACATTTTGATGCCAATAATGAGCCAAAGCTTCAATTTGAAGTATTGAAAGGGAAGTCACATTAAATATAATAAATATCCATCTAAACACGTGCAAAATATACGTAAACAAACGTACTTCAAACACGCGTTTGTCTAAAAAACTACCAAGTCAGCGAAAATTAGTACCCAAAACAGCAAGATCAGCATTTTTGACGTAAATAAAGGACAAAATATTAATTAATTTACAAAATATCATTATCCACTTGTTTTTAATCTATAATATTTATATTTGTGCTTTACTAAGTGTTCTAAAAGGATAAAATCTAAAACATTAATTTTTGAGCCTCGTTTCCATGTCGCTCAGATTTTCAATCCAAATGCCTCAAATAAAACGTAATTTACACGATGTTGCCGTGCTAGGATTTTGTGGGACTTTCAATATGTTGTAAAGGGATATCAAATATACCAAAATCAGTTGGAATTTCTTTTGTGGAAATTTGTTCAAGGTTAGAGTGTTTTTGGTCGTAGATTGACTGGACTAATATTGGGCCTATAAGAACAGAAATAAGGCTTAAAAGTCGTATATGCTTTTGTCCGACAGATGGTGTCCACGTACTTCATTAGGACGCAGAACAATACAAGCATATCTTAATTGCAACTCGTCCGAAACATTGATGAAATAATTTCGAAAAATATTGAAAATTTTGGGAAACTTTTCAAGCATGCTGAACATGACTAGCTTTACTGTTGTTATTCACATCATATTATTCGTATCTATAAAACGCATACGGGTGTTCAGTTTATTGTGAAAGTATATTCTACACAGCTCTATGAGAGTATTGATGTTTAACCACATTAGGTATGATTATATATTTATGTCCTTTATCTCATCTGTTCTTTCTAGGTTTTCAAAATCATGCAAAAAGAAACTAGAACCGGATATTTGTTCTTTATCTTTTTGAGTTATTGTTTTTCTGGGGTGCAAAAAATGAGATTTCTATTAATTATAAGAATGGAATGTATTATAGCGTGTTCTCCCATGTAAGACTTCTTCAAGTAAGTATTATTAAAAATACACATTACGGAAAGCGTCGTAATGTTGATACATGTCATGCGCAGTAGGAGCCACGCCCAATGAGTCTAATAATGCTTCTACTAAAGTTTCAAAAGGTGTAATTATGCCTCCACAACTCCATTATCACTCTTTAACATCAAAGTTCTCACAGTCCTTGTCAAACGTGTCTGAAACTTAAAAAATTCGCTGCGTTATTAAATTAAAAACAAAGCTTTTTCACACTACAAAAAAAGCATCAAATTTATTAAAAGTCTGCCAAAAACCACTTAAAAACTGTGCAGTTTGACCATGAAGAAAAGTTAATGTTTTAATGTTATAGAAGAAGTGAGAGCTTGAAAGTAATCTAAGAATAACCACAACACTTGAAAATGCATTTAAGCTCTCAACAAATCCCTTGTTTTCAAGTTGTTCAAGGCAAACTCTGACATGGTAGTGTTCACAACAAATATCACCTACAATCGTCTACAATCAAGTAATTACACGAATCGAATTGAAGACTTTGCATAATCACATTTCTGTTTATAAAACAGTAGTGAAGTATCGTTAACAATAAAACCTCTGTTAGGATTTACTCATGAAGAGTTATTTTAAGAAAGACGTTGTGCGTGAACGGTATTGAAACAATATTTAAGGAAAATGATTTTTCTTAACAAATTTGTAACAAAAAACAAAATAATAGCTATGTTGCAAACAAATGTCTAATGAAAATCTACGTAAATGAATGAAAACAAATTTCCTTAAACCATTTGCGAATTTGGACTAAAATACACTAAGAATAAGAAATATGAACGTAAACACCAGTCTGAAAATTTTATTTCCATCTTAAATGATTACTACCTCATGAAAAATTACGAGGCCTTATTTTCATGGATGTAGATTTTAATGAATAGTAAAAGCCTTTCCATGCCTTCCAGTTAATACCATCAGCGTATGAAGAGTGTTTACCATGATGATAGATCCCGTTTAAATTAGAAACAAGACATTTATTATACCACCATGCGCCTTTATAAGTAACTGCACAATTTCTTGAAGAATATTTATCGTTGTCAGAGTCTTTAGTTGTAAAGGCCATTCCTCTGTGGTAACTTTTAAACGAATCACCAGCTGTTCCTAAGAAGTCGTTAAAACACAATATTATTTGTTGTTTAAGTACCCATGAATGAAGTTTGAGCGACTAAGTTGTGCTGGTAAATAAGTAAAATCTAAATAGAAATTCCAATGCATAAGACTTTTGTTTATGAAATCTCAAACACAATATATCTTTACACTATGTTAATAATTTACTAGTCATATAACTGCTATCTACTCCATGTGAAGTTTGGAAACATCAGTACCAAAAATTGCTTGAACAAAATATGAATAATACTATAGGAATATTATATTTATGTTTTAGCTTAAAAAGAAACAAAATGTACGACTTTGAAGAACAAACAAAATCACATATTGTTTTCAACACTTCATAACAACACTGTTGAATTGCTTTTTGTTTCCTGCCTTGTCAGTTTGAATCATGGTTTTACAGTGATAACAAAAAGTCAAATGAAGATTATATTTTACAGAAGCTTGTAAAGCAAAGATCATGTTATTAGTTCATTGTAGATAATTTCATTCAAGTTAACTTACTTGAAATTATTCGCCTACGTTATCCTACAAAAGTGTTACCTCGTTGAAAGGCACCAAGGAATACCAAAGTTTAAGTTTGTTTTCAAGAATAAGGCAACGTTGGGATTAATGAAGGAATTATAGAATTTGTTCCCTCATAAAACAGCATTGTAACAACTGGCACAATTGGCTTGGATCTGATCTTATTTAGCTTTATGTTAAAAACACCATTTAAGAAGCTACTTAAAAGTAGAGTTGTATGTAAAATCACATGTCCGCCATATAGTTTGTGCTATGCTGGCCAAAAAAGTCGTCATTTACTTAACTGTAATAAAGAGCAGTAAAGCAAGACAAGTCCGGGGAAATCACTTTAGTTTATGTAATGACAGTCTTAAGATGGAAAATGTATGTTAATTAGCGAGTTTGTCAAGATCTACAAAACACTTAAAGGCCAGTTTCCATTTCGGTCGCTTTGCCCGGACGTGCAGGGCAAACACGTTTTAGCATGCGCTATAAACTACGTCATTGGCTTCTCTCGGATTTCATGGACGCTAGCGCACACGCTTTGAGATTTGAAAAATTTCGACTTTCTTATCGTGCACGCAATGGAACAAGTGAATAAAATCAACCACTCACCAATAGTTAAGACGCTTAAACGAAAGCTGGCTGATATAGTTATAAAGCATCACCAGTGACCAGGTATCTCAGAGTTATTTTGGTTTTTGAATAAAATACCCATTGTTATGTAATTGCTTTACCTTAGAATATTTATATAGCGAATATGAAACTTAAAGCATAATAAAACGTGTTGTACTCAACCCAACAATAGATCATCATCTCGTCGACAGACATTGTTTCAATGCAAATGCCGTCATTAGTCAACCCTTTAATTACTTCTCAATTTTTATTCTTTCAAATTTTTGTTGGTTTCCGTGTTGTTGCCTTACGACAACGCTGTATGGGAGAGGAAGGGTTCAGTAAAAAAGATATCTTGATATCTTTTCTTAATTAAGCCTGTACTGGGTGATTGAAGTAGATCGTGATTGATTTTGAGTTTAAACATGGTAAAATAACTCCTCGATTTCCATCCTAAACAAGCCTATAGCATGTTTTCGAAATACCAAGTTAAGGGAATAATTGGATTATAATAATTACACACTATGCCAATTGTGTCAATTCATTATGAAGAAGACCAGTTCGTTTATATGTATATACTAATAATTGCATATTTAATATTGCACTAATATGATGAAAAACAGACACAAAAATTTATGTAGACGTGTTAGCAGTCATTTTGCCCTTTCTACTCTTAAATAATCAGCTACACTTCGCATTCAATTCATAGCCACATACGTTAAAAATTATACGCGGAACAAAATTATCGTGATTGATTGACTACAAGACACAATTCCAGCTAACTAAACAAGGGTTGTTTGAAATAGTCAATAATTTTCTGCCAAAAAAAACAAAGACAAAGACGTCTGGAAAAACTGCTTGTGTTAGCTTCTGCTGATGAACATGATTGATTTTTTAAATCAGCATGAATTAGGTAGCCACAAGTAAGTTGCTGCTATTAGGGCAACCGTAAAATTGGTCTTTTTTGGTCTTGTTTATACGATTCGATCGAAAATAATTTTGGTCATTAAAGAACCGTCAAATTTATGTTTTCCTTTCGTTTGATGGCGTCCAGCTTGTAGGCAGAAAGAAGAAATTACTATGGTGATTCCTGTTACTTCAGCATTCAGAAGAGTGCATGATATAATATCAGCAACTAGAGAAAACATTTAGCTACAAATCTAGCAATGCTCGGCATACGTTGGATTACGCTGAATGTGATTGTCGTCTCGTCTTGCCCTCGGTCATGTTTATGTTTGAGTTCAAGTTGTATTGTTCAGTTTCCTTTTTAAAAGGAGAAAACGCAGCAAATCGAAGCGGGGAATTTTTAGAAAAGCCAAAAGCCAAAACCAAAAACCCAACAAATTAAATCTTATGCATTGAATCTTTTCTCTATGAAGAGGCTTGGTGTGTTTTAAGAATCAGCTAAAATTTACCTGTACATAATGGCAAATACAACAGAACTAACCAGCATAGAAAAGAAGCTAGAACAGGCCATTTTCCAAAGACGTCAATTCGTTGCAAAATAACATTACCTCGCAACAAACACTTTCAATGTTACGCTAAACACTGATCTGCTATTATGACTTTATCATAATGTCATGTTCTTCTTTATGTAGCTCTCTTAGTTATCATGAGTTTTGCTGAAGCGGATGTACATGTAAGATTAAACAATTCTGTTTTTGAAAAAGGGAGATAACAGAAAACAAGATATTAATCAGTTTTCTATCATGTTTTGTGCAATGTTTTACAAAGCGATCATCAGCATAAAGTTAGCAACAGTTTCAATGAAGGAAAGGTTTGTACTAAAGGGCAGAGCCACAGAGAATTGTATTTTTCGTTATGGTAATTACCTAGAAATAAAGGTTTATAAGTATTTATATGACATAAGACATTTGCACGTGAGAAAAGCAAAACACGAAGTAAAACTCAATGTCCTAGTGTTTTTTCACTCAACTTTATACTTTTCTACATAGCTTTTGGAATTGTAAAAAATGTTTACTGCATTTTTCTCAACTAGATCAAAACTCTCATTGGTGTTTTCTTCGGTATATATTTTTGACATATTAATAAAATTATGTCGTGTGGAATGTTTTACATTATGACCAAAAACGTTTCTGAGCCAATCAATCCCAAAAAAACAAAACCAAAAACGAAAAAACGTTTTTGCAAATCCTAACCAGAAAGCTCTCAATCATATGCATGCCGCAAAAAATACAAGGCATTCTTTATACAATGGAAAATCTAATGTATTCTAAAAACAATTTATGGTTCAGTAACTGTACACTGTGCACATTACAAATACAAAAGCAACAAACAGTATGGAAAAATACGAAAAAAGAGCAGGCCATCTTTCCAGAAAGAATTTGTTGCAATATAATTATAACCTCAGTACAAGCACTTTTAGTGTTACGCCAAACACTTTTTTGCACTTATTATATTGTCATAATCGAATATTTCTATTAGTGTAGCTCTCTTACCCATCATAAATTTAGCTGAAACGGATGTTGACATAAGATTTAGACTACATCATACTAGAAAATATTTAATAAATATTTCATCATTTTATGAGCAAAATATTACACGCCACCATCAGTATGAAGTGATAGAATAAACAAAGGTGAGGTCTATACTAAAGGCAAATGATTGTATATATTTTTTGGTAACAACTAAGGAAGATATATTTATAAAATATTTATTGCATGCATGCATGGCATAAGACATTTTTACTTGAGAAAAGCAACACACGTATTTGATTACTTTTCGAAATGCTTGAATATTGAAACGCGTAATTTACATGGTAAAACTCGGTTCTCAATGCTATTTGTCCACGTCATCCATAGATTTTTAATTTGCTTCAAGAATTGTAAAAAACCTTTACGGCATATATTGTTGTGTAGTTGTGTAAAAATAACTGCTGTGTCATTAGGTTTATAAATATTTCTGGGCCAGTGAAAGTGCGCTATTTACTTCGAAAGCGACGTTTGCTATTTGATCCATAACCACACTTGATTTCAATGGAAACTACTAAAGACTATCAACTCTAAACAACTTACTATCAACTCTAAACAACTTCATCACGATGTTATCTTGGGAATCTTTCTATAATGGTGGAAAAGAAAAGTTCAAATTTCTTACAAATTTTTGGGATGTCGTAATGGCTGGTTCTGTGAAACTTTAGCTGGCGTTGTCCGCTCTTATGACCTCTGCACAAATAACATCAGGCAGTTTCGAATGTCTTGCAGTTGTTGATTGTCCCAGTGCATTAAAATCAAGAGCAAATTCATCATGGTCACCAGAACATTTGAAATTTCCCAAAATTTGCTTAAACTTTTACCAGTCTCAAAATACAAGCTTTGTCAAAAGAACGGAAGTCATTTCAGATAATAACATAAACACTGTATACCAAAACTTTGTTAATTCAGAATGCAATCATGACTCTCTTACTGCTTTATGGGCAGTTTTATTCATTGAAGCATTCATCCTGTTGGTCTTGGACGGTCTCTGGCTGAAAATTCCTTTTACTTCGTCAAGAATTGAAACATTTGTAGATGTAATGATTGAATGTTTTAATTGCCAATGTCGTGATAATAATATCACTCGTATATTATCTCCTCATAATTCCATTGAAAATGAAGGTGACTTGGAAAACCCAATCAATGACAACAACGCCGACAATGTATCCAACAATGCTGATTCTCTTCCAGATAGTGCCACCAAAAATACGGTGATTGGTTTGTATGAAAAAGTTAAATCACTAAATGAAAACCTTTCATCTTCGTGGTTTTTTAGCATTCCATTTTATTATGAACTACAATCTTTTCTTCAATCGATATCAGTTTCTTCTTTTATTTACATATCGATTTTCTTAATAAGACCTCCAAAAGGCACTATAAAGTGTACATTGACTCAACACATTCCCTTCCATCACGATTATTTCTTGTGCTCTTATCGTCTAGCTGCGGCTCTATCTTGGATTTTTAAAATTTATATGTTTTTCTTGGCAGTTTGTGGACTTATATTTAATTGGAGACTTGTCAGTGCTTCTATTGGGAAATTTATACGACGTTACAATTATATAATTCACTGTGAGGAACTCAGTAAATTTATTGGTGATGACAGTTTACCAGGAGAACTTCGTTTTCTCCTGCAACGAGTTTATTTTATCAACAAGGCTTACGTGAAAAGATTCGCTCTTTTCCTTTCCATCGTTAAAAGCCAAAGAGCTCAAAATGAGTCGTTCTGCAGTCAAAATCATTCATTACTTAGTTGACATAGCTTTAAGTAATTGTACTTTGAAAAACTTGTATTATTATCTATGTTGTTTATTCTCTTAGGTGATTGAATCGCACTTATGTATTTGCATTTTGCATGTACGTTTTTATTTGTATATCTTTGTAATAAATGCCATGAAAATATACTGTTCAAAGTTTTTTATTTGGTATGGGTGAGCTATTTTGAAGTTTTTCTCACTTTTTAGGGCAACTCCTGGTAGATTTAAGTAACACACAAAGAGAAAGTCTGCCTAGATATATTATCACTTAATGGTACACGAGGCAGATAAGTAAAAGCTGTTTATAATATTAACAACTAGTTTAATAAAGATATGTTCTTCGCACTTTGCTGGACAATTTAAGCAATTGTCTCATGAACCTGAAAAATTCAGGTGACTCAACGGGATTTGAACCCATGACCCCTGCGGTGCCAGTGTAGTGCTCTGACCAACTGAGCTATGAAATAGTCAATCAAGTACTTTGCCCAGCAAAGTGCGAAGATCATATCTTCATTTAATTTCAAAACAACGCACTGCATATAACATTCTTTCATATGACATTCCTTTCACGAGAAAACATGAGCCCAACAAAATTGAAATGCTCTCCACTGTGTGACTTCAATTATGTGCAATTAAATATACATTTATCATCAGCCAATTTTATTCAAAGTTCTAAATGGGGGTTTCGCTTGTGTTGTCATTTAAACTTTAGCTTATTTGTCAGCTATCAGTTAATATTTTGGCCTGTCAATTCTTTAGCGACGGCGATAATTTCTGCAGCATTTAATTTCATTTAATTAATATCTGAATATAATTGTTTAGTCCTAAATATCTCTCTATTCACGCGAGCATCCTAATCAATAAATACAAGCCCTCACTTAACGTGCAAGGGAGTTCCATTCCACTTAACTTCTTTTAATTCACCATGTTCTACTTCCTCATTTTTTTATCATGTAATCCATTTGACACCGCCTCCTTTAGTAATTTAACACTTTATGTAAACATAAATTCTTGTCTTAACGATTTATTAATTATATGAACTACTTGTCTGAAGATGTCTTCAATAAAGACCAAACGTTACAATAAAATCAAGTTCATATTCTTTTTTACATTTTTGGTTTATCTTAATGGCTCTATTTAAAGCTTCATAAAGCTTTATGTTGGGCATTAATTTTTATTGTTGGGCATTAATTATATTTAAAATATTTCACTTCACACTAATCCACAATGACAATATGCATTTCCTGTACACACAATACAATGACGTAAGAACCAGATAACAAATACGGCTAACATGACGTTTACTCCTTATTTGACTCTGAAGATGACTACCGCTAAGGTTGTCGAAACGTCAGTCAACAACAACAAAAACAGTCCTTCTCAGGACTTTATTAACCTGGACAATCATCATTTACAAACATATTAATTTTTATCATACAAATTCGATTTCCGCTCGGCACGTCTCTCGCTACTACAAATTTTATAGTTATGACAACTATTTCGATTGTTAAAGTTTATATTACGTTACTATTATATCAAGTTTGTTAAAATATTTTGCTGGTAAAATCAGGCCATGTTAATAAAAACCGCCCTTCAATCTGACGGAGCAAATATTCACCATAGTGTAAAAACTGATGGGTTGAAATAACAAAATAAAATACGGAGTTTTGATGAGTCTGAGATGACCATTTAAAAAGTTTGATTGAGAGGCTTTTTCAACGATTTTAGATCAGGTCTTTTTTATATCACATATGTAAAATTCATTAACATAACACATAAAAAAAACTTTAGCTAACCCATTAAAAAGGTCATGTTAGCACTTTTGAAAATGAGTCAATATTATTTAACACAACATTTAATATTTTTATCTTATTTTTAATTGGAAAAGAGAATTGAAAGTGTACTACACTTTATTTAAGAAATAAAAGATGTTTACTGTGTTTGTACCGGCTTATGCAAACTGAGAAAACCTTTGGGAGAACTTGAGAGCAGATCAGTGCAAGCCCGAGAACAAAGTTCAAGGGTTGCACCAGCTCGAGGTCATCTAAAATCATCCCTATGTACCTAGAATAAGCTACAACGAGAGAAACTCAAAAACTACTACGATAAGCGCTTCATAAGAAGCGGAGCGAAAAATGTTGTTGCAATTATCCCTGTTGTAAATCCAAGATGTCCAACATGCGGAATCGTGTTAAGCAGCCTTTGAACTATACAACTTTTGAATTCTTCATGAGCTCTTGCAGTGCGTCTTCGTTTTGTAACAAGTTATCATTCTTATCCATTTTACAACCTTAAAAATGAAATGAAATTATCAGACCCCGATCAAACTTTACTCTATTCATCCGGAGTAGGGTGATTTTCATAGCGTAGTGGGGATGATGATGGAATATATTGTTGATTTTTTTGTAAGAACAACTCTGTCACTTGTTCTTTTAAATTCACATGGGAGAGAGGGAGTTTGCTTCTTCTTAACTTGTATTATAACTGTGACGTACTGCAATGAATGAAGCAAGATACACCAGATAGTAATATTTTTGGCGTTAAAATTAATAAGTTGTTTTTGATTCATCTCTCTGGTGATGACTATGCAGCAGTTTGCTATTGGCTGTGCTGTTTGTTATAGTTTCAAAACGTGACGTTACTAACGGCTAGCTTGACGTTACTAAACAGCTATCTATTTGATGCCAAGATGTAAACCTTAGATTGTATTGGTTAATAACAAAGTGCTGCTCCCCGAGTTTAATACAAAAACAAACTATGTCTTACTAATATCAATTTAAGCTTTTATATCTAACTATAGAATTTAACGCTTTCAGATGTCTTTCCATACTTGTTAAATTTCAACATGTCGCAGTTATTTATTAAATAAGAACAATATCTTCCATAACTTAACGGGTACGTACGCCTTAGCAACAATGAGTTTCCCCTTAGTAACGTCAAGTTTTGAAACTATACAAACATTAATTTATGAAGGCCACACGGACAATTGAAATTTATTTGTGATTTTCTTTTTGGTGTTTTTCTTTTCTATTCATTGCCACTTCTGACTTTTGGTTTCTTGCCAGACAAACTAAAGAAAGCTGCTTTTAAAAAAGAAGACCTACATTTTTTCAAATGTGGTGTGTTTTGTACGCTATTTTTATGATGTTTTGTGAATGTATAGTTGGTTTGAGAAATAGTAATTTACATGAAGTATGGTAGTGTGCATGAAGTAATAAGCTATCAGTTAGCACGTTAGACGTACGAAATGGGGGAGTAAGGGAATGCAACTGTCCCTTAAATTTTAAAAACTTCCCAAAACTCCTCCAAAATAGTCGAGGAAAAAAGAAAAATTGTGCATAAAGTCATGCAATTCTTTATAAAACTAAATATGGTGTAAAGACGTATAAATTCTATAAAATGTTTTTGTTGTTAGGTTCTGTGATGTAACCATCTACCTTCTTTAGTATATATTGACTTACACCAACAAATAGAGATATTACAGATAACTGTTATGATCACATTTAATGTTCAACGTCAATGTCTATGGTCTACGATCTATCTTACAATAGTTAAACTACTTCTATTTATACAAGATATTACGCACGGATATATTTGTTTCTTTACTAAATATGGTTAATTTACAATCAACGGATAGCTATTAGGAACTGTAAAAAATATTGTGATTATTGCACATAAGTATCTCTTAAAATAATCATTTAGTTAGTTACACTTGACTTAATTATTTACTAATTACATGAAGAATATCTGAGCATATCTTAACATTTGTGAAGTAGGAAGTTGGTATGGCAGTATGTCCTTTATTTTCACTTACAAATCGGTGGATAATAGTTTGCACGACCAATTGATAATACATGTGATTAAAAATTACTACAATGGCTTTTAGAGGGGTTTGAACTTTGGACAAGTAAACCACTACCCTCTAAACCTAAAACTCTTATACGCATGTTAACTAAAAATTATAATTCGGCGAAAATGCATATTAGGAAAACAATAAAATTTCAGGTAAATATTTGCTACACCCCAAATTGTAGGTCAATGTGACGCCCCTGCTCCCAGGATTCCAGGAAAGTGTCGTTTAATTTCCGATTTAAAACACGCTTTTCACCGGAAGTAATACTTGCTATATGATGAAGTGCAAATTATATAGCTCATGTAGAGAAATTTTCGTATCTTGCGTTGAGTATACCATACGGAATTTGTACTGCTTAAACCATTATGTTAGAAATCAATGGAATAGTTTTGAATGACGTTACTGCTAACTCTACGAAAGTTTACAACAAACCTTTTGCAATATATTTACCAATATATATTTTCGTTATTCTGTTTGCCGTTTTGGGCAATTGTCTTGTATGCTGGATTGTACTCACAAATCGCCGGATGCACGATTCTACAAATTTTCTCTTGGTAAATTTAGCGGTAAGCGATCTACTTATAGCACTTTCGAGCACATTTGAATTTGCTGATCTTGTTGTGAAAGATTTACACTTGGGTAAGTTTATATTATGTCTAAATTTACTCTGTTCTTCTTAGAAACTGGTTTAATACAAAATAATAGTCAGCGATAGCGCATATCGTTGCGAACAAAGAGTTGGAAAGTTGGTTCTGTATTTTGTGTAGTTAATCGACCATTTTCCTTTCCCAGAATGTTTTTTGAAATTTGATTTATGGACTATGAATTATATATCCTTCATCATGATTTATTTTTTATTGCTCAAAAGCGCCATTAGTGTATTTTTGTGAAAATATTTGTAAATTTGAAACATCAAACTTGTTAACTAATTAACTGGTTAAACTAGCATGTTTACACTATGTAATATCTTCACAGTGGAAACACCTTGGATTGTGAAAGTAACAAATTTAGGACATAACTTAATGATGATGGTATTAACTGTTCATTTAACACTTCAAACCATGTTATCAATTACTTTAGAAAATGACATAAACATTTACCTACAAAGGCCTACTTTAGGCCCTCTAAAGATATTCTAGGTGCAATTCATCACAATAATCCTTAAGATCATGTAGTGACAGTGTTAGGTTGTTCATACTAGGGGGATGCAACCATTAAATCTAGGAAACTTCAATGGGGGCAGCATTTTGTTTGATGTGTCAGCAAATGTATTAAAGTCAATATTACAGACAACAATGCTCTACAATTGTTGTTTAGTATACATAATTTGCTATGTGCCATTTACAGAAAGTACATTTTTTTATCACTGTTCGAAGTTGGATTTATTTCACCTCAAACTTCAATCTCAACTTTTGTCTTTGGGATAATTGGTACACCTCCACCTCAGTTCCCTCCTTGGCCATGCTACTAAAAATATGCACCAAGTCAGATCATTTATGATCTGACATTTATGATAATATTACTTATAAGTAATAATAACACTTGTAATATTTTGTAAAATTTCATTCATGACTGCGACAAAGTTTTGTTTCATTAATGAACAAAGCAGAAATAGAGGTTTTTGACTATGAAAACATTAGCATTTCCCTCTGTTCACATTAAAGAATATTTTGAGGGGCAAGAGGTTAAGTATTTTCAAGTAGAGCTAGTAAATATTTTTAAAGCTTCCATATATAATATTCTTTTAAGTTTTATTGCGCTTAAAGTTTTAAACCAAATTACCAACTGGCTTAATACAGGATTACGGTTGTCAATTCCTTCTGCATAGAATTGTGTTTTCCTCTGAGAAATATGTATATTTATAATGTACAAAAAACAGACATTGTAGAAATTTGAGAATAGTTTAACTTTCGTAAAGATTAAAAATTTTCATTATTTTGTAGCAGTAGGATTGAAATCAGACATTTTAACATGACAACTTTGTTTTAACTTTATGGATTCATACTTGTATGTGCACACTTATGCCATCTTCAGTGCAGATCAATGAGTTTAATTTATCATGAAATATAATACATGATATCTGGATAGCCAAAAGAGATAGACAAAATTGTTGTTTTTATTAAATGTTTTTTTATATTTGACAATATTAGTGTGTTTCATGTAAGTAACTTCCTATCCACGTATCATGTTTCATATTTCATTATGTCTATATCCACGTTCCACATATTCATATCCTTGTTTTTCTACATGTCATGTATCAGTTTTCATTATAAATTTAACTATATATAAATATTTCATTCATTTTATTCCTCCAATAGCATAAGTATGGCGAAACTTGCACTAAAAAGTTAAAAAAATTTGTCGTGTGTGTTTAATGTCTAAGATTAAAAAATCTTGGCAAATTGCAAGTTTAATCTGTATGTGAGAAGTACAATATTTGAAAAGGGAAAAAATCTTAATCTTATAAGAGAGTGGTTCTATCACTAGCAGCTAGTATGTTGACAGCAAGACAAACAAAGTGGGCCATTTATTGGGGATGATCAAATTTGTTGTTAATTTGAGATTACTTATAACGTAAAGCATTTTTGACCACAAGCATTTTAAAAGTCTCAGCAAGCGGTTTGTGTATTTAATAAAGCACATTGTTTTTGCTGTTAAAGTTTTTAGTCTTACCTAACTCTAACCATAATAAGACTAACCGTAAATATTAGTTATAATTATCTTATTTACCTATCTTAAGTGCATTAACTGGGGAGTGAAGTTTCAACAACTATACCTGAGGGTGTAGTCACGCAATCTAAGCTTCAGAAATTATCCTTACAAGTAGCAATTGTTGTACAAAGTTACAATTTTGAAAAGCGCTTTTTACATTATTCACTTTTAAGTAGGCCACACAATACGGGCATGAATTTTTTTAATCTATAAGTGCTTCATTCGCCCATAAAAATTATTTTTCTTTTTTGCAAGACTTAATAAGTTTTATTGGGTGTAGTGTTCAGTTGAAATAGTATATGCAAACAAGAAAGATTGAAAGAAAGATACACAGGCAGCTTAATATAATTGAAACATGCTTGCCCACAGGTTGAATTTCGTACCTACGTAAATACCTACGTGATCTTTATATGAAAAAACTGAAAAACTACATTTATAGGCTAAAAAAACTAGAATGTTTCTACGAATGAAATAAAACTTTTATCGTTTTATACTGCCTACTAGTGTTCTAATGACGCTATACGTTATTAACGAATTTCTTGCTTTTTGTGGGTAGCCTGTTCGCAGGCTAACCACTGTGTTATACCGTAATATATGCGTTCCTTCCTTTGGTCTGTCTGTGCCATTAAAATGTATATAACTGGAACGCTACCTGTCCCTGTAATATGGAAGGCGTTTCTCCCCAGTCTTTCCACGCAAATAACACACGGTCAAACAACTTCTTTAATGCAACACACCGATAAAACTTCTCAAAAAATTTTATTTTAAGGAAATAAATCGTATTTGGGATCATTAACCAAGGCTGGTTATTCTTGATTTAACCTTGATTCATCGTTTGGAAATGATGAATGAAAGGACTATCACTTTGTGAAAAAAAACGTACAGCTTTTGTGTCATTTTTTCATTGTCAAGATGAAAAATTCGTTATTCGTTCTTTTTATTTAGAGATATTAATACATTAAATATGAAATTGTACACATGTGAAAGTATGCACATAAAAATATGTTAGCGAAATTCTGTTATTAAATTTTTTCATTTAAATTTGCAACTGTTAACGTCCTTAAAAGTTGTTTCGGTTAATAGCGTCTGTTTTCCAGTCAGTCGACAACCTCTTTCCTTTAAAATCATACTGTGTTTGTGTGAAAACACGCTACATTACATCCAACCACAAAATTTTAACTAAAAATCGTACAATAAACAAAACAAATCTTTTAAATTCGTTTCGTACTCCACAAGCAAAAAGTTTTCTTTTCTTCACAACGTTCCCGCGAGTAAATCACGAATGAAGCCAAATGAAGCCAAATAAAGCCAAAATTTGGCTTTATCAAAACAATCTATAGGTAGCGTTTCAGTTATGTTCAATTTGATGATCTGTGCACATTCCAGTATGCGTCACAATAAATACGTAATATGTTCAAACGCAAAATTGAAGAAACTTATGGCACTCGCTGATCACTTGCTTTCTACACTTGCTACAATTAAATTTTAATTAACTCCTTGATACTATTGATATAATTGTACTCTCTTTCAACATGCATAAATCGTCAGATATATTGTACTTTCAAATTTCTTAGACAATAACAGCAATAAAAGAGCACGGCCCAATTTTCCAAAAATAGAAATACCAATATGATTTCCATGCAAATTCAATGCAAATATTGTGCGCTTAAATTTGTTAACAGTCGAGTGAACTGCATCCATACACGCTTTAAAATTATTTTGAAAGATAAGTTGTTGACGATATGATATTTAAAGTTAAAATTGTTTTAAGGACAATAAAAATAAATTTAAAATTCGTAATAAAGGACCTAACTTTCAATGATTTGAGCTGGTAAGCTGTCACGTGACATGGAATATAAGCGTTTTGCAAATGTAGATGTGAGTTATGACATTTAATTGGTTATATAATTTTACAGTGAGCAAACAGCACTTTTTCTATCTTAAATTTTGACGTAAATTATTTAAGTACGTGTTATTTGAATTATGTTCATCAAACTAGTTCATTTTGAGACCAAATACTTACCAGGCTATATGTTTGCACTGCGTACTTTTTTTCATAATTGTTTAATTAAGAATTTCATTCGTTGCTAATTTACATTTTATTAAATACAACCCATATTTTTATGTTACTATACAATATTTATGTGATGATTTACGTAATTTTACTTCGTCATTACGGAGTTGTACGAGAGCCAGTACCACGCATGCGCAAGCCAGTCGTACCATTCATGGCGGAAAGCTAGTCACGATTTTATTTTAGAAGAGCTTTTTCCTTTTGATTGATCATGTTGTTCGTGTTTTTGCGTTTTTGGATTAAAGTATGAATGAATGAATAATTTTATTTCAACACACTAACCATTGTCAACATGTGAGTTGTTTCTCACATGAGGCGTGCGCAAAGTGTTAGAATATATTATGATGACATACTTAATTAATGTCGTAATATCACATGACCTATCTTATTTCCTTCTCCTCGTGTATAAAAACTTTGACAAACTCAATGAACATTTTTAGGCATAACATTATGTGGTAAATACCCGTCTTATTATTCTATTATTACTAAGTAAAGATACATAAAAAGCTAACGAAAAGTTACAGAAACAAATTTAAGAAGAATACTAAATTAACAAAGTACAGTTCTCAAACGACTCGGTACTTAATCGGTACTTTTGCCTTTGAAGGGATGTTAATGTTGAATATAAGAGCGAATGTGTACTTAAAATGATATTAACTCCAACAACGATTTTTTACTTATTGTCGCGGTATTGCATCAAAATTATACTCTGTCTTTTTCACATACGAAAATCCAAACATTTTGTTTTCCCACTTGCAATCAAGTTTTGACTTACACCAAGATTGTTCACATGCAGTCTTCATGAGTCTTTTTATCTAATCAAATGTTAAGTTCACAAGTTGATACAGTTCGTAGAGTGTTTCATCAAGCTTAATTCTTCATTGCTCAACGATGAAATGCTTTCATTTAGAGCGTTTTTTTGGTGTATTGTCATAATTTATTTAATTTCTTAATGCTAAAATTTCGTGACAAATAAACTTTTCTGCCTAAAAACGAAGGTCACGTCTCTTTTTACTCATTGCGTTTTTTAATCATCCATCATGTTTTTGGCACGCTTTACTGTTCATTTATCAATTTTCATCATAATCGAAGTGATTTTCCCTTTTTATTGAATACAGGGAATATTGGATGCAAATTTGAGGTCAATCTGTTAAACATTCCTTATGGTTCTTCATGCATCACTGTCACCATTATTTCATTTGAACGATATTGTGCCATTTGTCGACCACTAACCACACTGACGTACTTCAAGGAACGACTCAAATATATTATTCCTTCGATTTGGATTACTGCTGTTGTTGTATACTTTCCCACATTGTATTTTTGTGGATATAGACTCCATAAAAATGGGAATGTACTCAGCTGTGATTGTACTTATCGTTGGCCAAGTCTCAAAGCGAAGAACATTTATGGCATTGGCATCGTTGTTATTTTTTATGTTGTCCCTTGTATGGTTGCTTCTTCTCTCTATTTCACGATTATTCGAAGGCTGAGAAAGGTTAGTATGGAAGAAATTTAACCTATATACCCCTTAAACTGACCTATATACCATTTAATGATGAATACACTAGACTTAAAGAATATAAAGACATAAGTTTTAACACTTGGTCACTCCGGACGAAGACCCAAGATAGAAATCCACATGAATCTCATTTTAAAGAACTTTTAATGAACTTTTTTCGCCACGTGCATGCTCTTGTGAGTACGTGTTGGGTTATTTTGTAATCATGCTTTTGATTAAACCAGGTTATTTGAGGACATATAGTAAGTCACAGCCTTGACATACACCTCACAAAGCATTAGCTCGTAGAGAGTTAAAAATCAATTCTACTCTTTTCATACCGGAGCAGGCGTCTCTTTAAAACCTGCAGTAATCTATTGAAGATTTATTAGCTATCCTCTGGAATGCAAACACTAAAAACAGAAGAAGAAGTCATTAAAAATAGCCTAGTAATGTAGTACTTCAAATCTTTCTTGCCTGAAATAGTGTTTCATTATTCTACTGTGTTGCAGTACCGGGTCTATGATTAAGCGTTATTCTAACTAAATATTAGGTGCTTAATTCTAAGTTCAAAATACCTTCAGAACAAAATTATCGGTGTTAAATTTTTAAAGAATTTTATTTACTAATCCAATTTCCTTTAAGTGTTTGGAAATGTAAATTTTAACCGAACTTTTCTGGAGTAATTTATTTTTACACACTTTATATGCGCAATTGCGCTCTGGGACTGTCTGAAAGAGTTCGTTGTATTTCATGCGTTATGCCTATTACATAAAAGAGTCTTGACTTCACTTCTGCCCCGCCAATTTTTTTCTACCCACATTTTGAAAACTTCCTTAATTTTAGCAAAGTGCTTAGCTGTACCATGATGTTTCGGCGATTAGAGAAAAAATCCTTAACAAATCACTTATGATATTCTCTTTAGCCCGTTTCAAACGTCGCATGATACGTGCGCCGAATGCATTAAAGACAAAAGAAAATGACATAAAAATTCTCATTATCTTAAATTTGTTTTGAATGCATTCGGCTCATGTAAAATGCGACGTTTAAACAGGCCTTTAGCAGCTAATAATATTTTTATAGACCCTTATCTTGCAACATCGACTACAAACATGAATTTAGGAATAATGAAAGGTTCATACTCGCCGAGAATAAATAGGTCATGCTCTAGCACCTTTTTAAATCTGTATGACAGATAGATATAAAACTTGCAGATGCTCAGAATGCGAATAGTTTCTGTATGAGTTCTACTACTTGATCATGTTAAATTTCGACTATATCGTGCCTTCGGTTATGTTAGATAAGTACAAGCAAATAGCGATCCTGCCAGTGTTTGGTAAATTCATGACAAATCTTTTATATAACCAAATATTTAAACATTTTACAAAAAATAACCTTGTATCGAAACATCAGTTTGGTTTCAGATCCTATCTTTTCATACAACGATGGTATTTGTAATAATAAAGTCTTTTCTACAAATAACAATATCTACAATTATTGTTGACGACATTAAAATCCGGTTTTGAAAAGGATTAAATAATAGCATAGTTTGCAAAAGCTTTTGAACAAAAAGAATGCAGAAAACAATAAAAGTGATGAAGCTGGCTTTGAACATAATTGCAAAGTATTTAAACGAGACGAACTTAATTGAATGAACCGTCGCAGAATGACAAATTAGCGGAGGTTTTAAAAATGTTTTACATCTATATGTTTTTATAATATTTCACTTAGTTGAAGTCAATGATAAAACGATTATTATAAGTTCGACTTTCTATTAATATCAAGAATTATTCAGACCTCGTTTATTGTTTTCCGCCTAAGCTTTGCTTTGTCAAATAACTTTTAACTCGTTCTGAATGATTCCTGATATCTTGCTTAATAATTGTTGATTATCAATTGTCATACTTTTGCAGATAATTCCTGGTGCTGGTGGCAATAATGCTGCTTTGTATAGTTCACGCAGATCAGTGATTCGAATGCTTCTTATATCTTTGATCGTTTTCATTATTGCCTGGACGCCTTACAATGTTTTGTATACACTCAAAAGGCTAGAAATCAACTTTAGAAGTATCTACTCGTAAGTAATCACAGCCATCTTTACAGATCCTCTTGTCAACATTGATAAATTGTGCTTACGAAAGTTTTATTTTTGTTTTAAGATACGTATGGTATCCATCGCTTCTACTCGCCGGTTTACATTGTATGTGCAACCCGATCATTTATTGTCTACTTGGTAACAAGTTTCGTCAGGCATTCAGGTCTATACTGTGTTGCTCATATTGCTGTCGTGCTCTACGTTTTCGTCAATATCATGACATTAGTCAGGATATCACGGACAAAGAGATTGCAGGAAGGACTAGCGCAGGACAAACGAATCAACTGGCAAGCAATTAATTGTTGAAAAAGAAAAGAACTTAATAGAATTAATTATGTTTGGTTAGATACATTTGTGTAAGCACTAGTGTTTCTTTAGCATAAACACAAGATTTCACATTAACATCCCTCCCCAATTACATGTGCACGTGCTTGATTAAAAATCTTTCCTCAGGATACATTTATTTCAATTACTTTTTATTTTAACTAAATGTTTAAATGTGCAAACTTGTTAATGTCGTAGTTGTGCAAACCAGTGAACTCCATATATATAATATTATATATATATATCTGGAATGATAACGACAATACATTTTATAGATATAAAATTGAAGCCTATGTCCTAGTCTCTTGCGCGGTTTGTACGTCAGTTTCATTTCTATGAGTGCCAAACATACTCGGCCATTATAAATTTGAATACAAATTGCAAAAGGATAAACATAAAGACAACATCACGACAAACAACACACGAGGCCAACTCTTCGCAAAAGGTTATTTTTTACAGCTGAAACTTTACTACAGTGAGTTCGTTGTAACTTACAACTTGTAACGAAGAAAAGCCAACTGAAAACTACACCGTATGCTATAAAGACAATACAATAAGAAAATATGACGAGGAAATATTCAAGCAAAAATTTTTCTTACATCGGAAGGAAAATTTTCAAACAGTATCTTTATTTGTCATTTCAGTGGATTTAAAGATCTGTTTTTCGAAGAAAAAAGAAACTTGAATATCCAGTTATATAAAAAAATATTGAGTCTATATAACTCGCATTTTTACTTTTTACAGAGCGATTGTCATTTTCATCGATTTTGATGGTGCTTGAAATACTAAACGGTTGTCATCTCGATATCAATAGTTGAATATCCTTAAAGACTTTGATATGTTTTAAAGGAAAACCGCAGCTTAAGAGCATATCGACTGTAATGACAAAAATATATAGTAGCTATATTAAAGATGTTTTCAATCTATATGTAAATTTTGTCGAATAAAAGTTCATACCAACAAATCCTTTGAGTTTATTTGAAAAACGTAATAATACTTTTGCACTGGGGGTGATGTAGAATTGAAATAAATATAATTCAAAAGATTTTCTTCGTGAAGATAAAACTGACTAGTAAAATGAAATCAACTGAGGTCAAACTAAAAATCTAGGATCCGAAAAGATACAAATTGTTTGTAAACAAGCGAGAAACACGAGTGATGACGAATGATGACGACAATTATTTTTTTGGCTTCAATTTTTGGCTTCAGTTATCATTCCAGTTATTTAAATATTGAGTTCCCTGGTGCAAACATGCATCATGCAAGCTAGTAGTGTTATAGCTGTCTTCAGAGTTAATGCATTTTACTCTTGCTCTTGTTACTTCTGAATTATCTCTATTACGGGAAAACTGAATAGCTTTTGGGTTCGGCGGTTTTCAGGGGCGGATCTAGAGTATGTCAAATCCGTCGCGCGACTGATGTTTGAAATTCAAAAATTACCTATTCATATTAATTAAAAATTCATTAATTATTCTTACTTTCTTACCGCATTTACTTCGTGATAAAAATCCCGCATTATTTATTATTGAAAACTAATGACTAATCCAATGAATATCTCGTTGGTAACCAGATCAGTTGAATTTTAATTGACCTGGAATAACCGACTGATAAGCGGGGTGGCTTGACTGGTTCGACGGGATAAAGGAGTCTATGAACGTCAAAAACGCTTATTTTATTGGTCAATAGCCAGATCAGTGGACAGTCTGGAATGGTCTCGACTGATAATAAGGGTGGCCGGACGTATAAGGGAGTCCAATTGCTATCTTACAATTGGTTCATTTGAATTTTTGCTTTATTGTGATTGGTTTGACGGATTTCGGCTGATAGCCAACTGAACTAACATAGTCAAGCTCACTGTCTGAATTGAATGTTTGATCGTTTCATAGTAATTTTTATAAGTATGATAGAAACTAAACTACAATCAGATGGAATTTATGGAAATCTTTTACAAATTCATATATTGACATGAATGCTGCCAAACGGTGAATTTTTTCAAGAGGGTGAAAAATTTATGGATAAATTTTAAATGCTTGGCAAAGACGATCTCGCGGGCGACATTTCAGTCATTGATGTTCAAAAGAAAGCCAACATTGTTTTGAGTTTTATCAGCAGAAATTTACATCTAAAATCGTAAGTAAAGGACAAGTGAAGTGTATGCATCAATGCAATATGTCAAAGTCAATTATGCGAGTGTGTTTATGTCAATATGGCGTATGGTAAGCAGATCGATGCTTCTAAAATTGTTGTTGACGAAGGACTTTTAGCTATGATTTCTTTAGTGCTTGGGGAATCGTGGCCGTTATATGGCAGCGAAATCCTACATTCCTGCAAATATATTTCAATGGACAAAAAATCTGTGGCCATAAGGCGCCATACTATTATTTACTTTATCATAAACAAATGTTTGGGGTTTTTCAGTTTATGATCATTGATCATTCAATCATTGGACAGTTATACTACATTTTGTTTAAGATTTGAGAAAACTAACATTGATTACATGAGAAGCTGTTTACTATAACCTGTGATTTTGAGTCTTCTGATCCATGAAGCTTTTTATTTTGACAGTTTGACTGGAATGGTATTAAACCTTAGTATTTCACATACATGAAATGTTGTCCCATGTCACATATTGTCCCCTTTTCTAACTGAACACCTCATGTAGAGATGTAAAGGTGTGTTAATCTATGGCTCATACCAGATTGTTTGCCATAAATTCCAAAGGGCTATTGATATATAAAAAGCATTTTCTATAAAGTAAAAATGTATTCCTATGTATGCAGATAAACCTTGAAATTTACATTTAAACGAGCTTTGATCATATGAAAAGATATTTATCATAACCAGTAAGCATGACACATGAACCAATTTTAACATTCATGTAATTACATAATTAAAGACATGTTGGTTACATTCTGTTTGTATTTGCAAATACAATGCTACTAGTGATTGCTATATAGCACACCTTGCATATACTTACAGGAGATAATAGTCTAGTGAAATGCCTAATAAACATTTATGGCATTAAGCTGTCCTTAACTGCAAATTTTCACTCTGATAATTTTTGCTTAACCTTTGGCAGAAAAAAATTTTGAGTTTTTTCTCAAAAGATGAATTTGCTGGCACTGATGTGGAGATGGGTAAAGGGTTACAATAAACTTGCATGGTTTGAAGTCTGAGCTTTTCTATATCTATGAACTGTCACTTGTAGTACCAAATTTCTAACTTAACTAAACTCATGACATAGAGGTTTGAACGGGGGTCTCTAGGGGGGTCTATGCCTGACAACTTGGTAGAAATTTTTAAAGACTGTATCTGTTTTTGAATAGCATTATTGTAAAATAAATTTTACGTTCCTAGACATGCTAATGAGTCATATATTTGGCATGATAATGAGCCTAAATATTTGGCAAAACATTCAAGTATTGTTCACTTCATTTTTTTTTTTTTTGAAAAAAACGTAAGCAAAATGTGTTGTTTCTACGCAAAAACGGTGCCCACAAATACATTTTGTATTGCTCTAAAACGCTGAAAATGGCATTTTCAAGGCTCTGAAATTAAAAAATTCCTCAGGGGAGAATGCCTTAGACCCCCCCCCAGGTGCGGGGCGCCTTCGACGTTTTATGACTGATGTTTGAAAAATCCTAGATCCGCCCCTGGCGGTTTTGTATTCAGCAACGCTTTTCTACATTTGACTATCTTAAACAGATAATCAAGCACACCTCTTGCAACTGCGCTGCTTCTTAACGACAATTAGTATTTCCGTGTAATCCATATTTACTTTCTGAAAGACGTTTAAAGGCTGATTTCTATTCAGTGCAAATTGTTGCGCAATCGACTTTTTACGATCACTTTCTTTTGAAATGTGTACAGCAATGTGAAACTGTTCAGGTCGAGAGCTTATAATTAAAAAAAAAGCGATCACAAAAAGTCAATCGCGCGAAAAATTACACTGAATGGAAATCAGCCTTAAGTGATTAGTAGCTAAACAGGTCACATTTCCAGGTTGGATATCAAAAAAAAATGATAGCATGTAACACTTAATTTTGTCCGTTTTGAGTAGCTACTGTTTTAATGCTGTGTTCATCATGCTTCCTGAGTTATATAAATACATAGTTAACTAGTGCGTACTAGTGCGCATTAAAAACAAGTGGAAACACAGAAGTATCTAAGGGCCTGTGGGTTGTTGCTATTCAGGACCTTCGTTTCTCCTGTCATATAGTTTGAGTTACGTTGGCAGGACATTGCTACTGGCAGTGCTAATGGAAGTGAGTTAAATAGGGAATCAGCTAAAATATCACTTCTCTTCGAGCTTTTCTGTATTACTAACACGCTAAGGAATAACGTTTCAGGCAACATTGTTACGCTTAATGCTGTCATAAACTACACCAAGCACAGTTCACTAAAGAAACTGATTAGGATCACCCTGCATGTTGTGAGATTTGTCAGTAATCTATGAAAGAGATCAAGAAGAATGGATGACGTGAGCTTGCCATCAGGTCATATGCTGGAAGGAAAAGATTACCAGAATGCTGTTTCTTCAAGGAGCTTCAGTTTTTAAAAAATTCAGTGTCAAACAAACATAGTGTGAGCAATTTCTCTCTCTCTTTCAGCATGGATGAAACTCAATCTGAATCACAAGCAACAACGCTGAAATTACTCATTGTTCCACTAACACAACGAAAACATACAATAAAAGTGTAATGATAACAGGGCCAACAGTCAAAAAAGGAAGTGTCAGACTTGTCTGTAATATCAACTACAGACATCAAACCGTGAAACATTTAACAGTGAAAATAATATTTTTAAGAGGCTTAGTCACCAAAAATAGTGCATTTTACCAGAAACAAATGTTTCGTAGCTATAGATCTTTTTTCAAAAATAAGTATTTGAAGACTCTTTTCATCTTTTAATGTCATTATTAAGTCAAAACCTTAAAAATATGGTACATAGCTAAAGTTACAAGTAGAATAATCAAACCGTTGCTAAGTGTGGAGGTAGCTTGTCCATATTAACAAAACAACTAAAACGACTTTATAATAACAAGTAAAAAGAGCTCACTTTCAATTGGGTAGGCGGCTGCCAACATCTTTCCAACTTAATTTTTCATTATTTTTAAATTTGAAACTGTACAACATAGGTGATTGATATTATCCTCTATTATCATATTCAGGACTAAAACATTAGAAACAACTCAATGTTTTAGATAGCTGTTTATTTGTTATTTGTGGTATGTGTATTGAACTACAATGCTATGTATTTTAAATTAAGCTAGTAATATAAATGTTACATTAAATAAGGTCATTTCTTATGTTGAAGACACGCATTAAACCGTCACATAAAAATCCAAGTGTTAATTTATTACAGAGAAATCAATGTCCTTAAACATACCTCCAAATTAAGTCGACCAATTTCCCCCAAAACGATCAAAATTCGTGATGCAACCGATACTTATTTATTGACACAAAAATTAAATATTATATGCAACTGTGTGAATTTGTTATTGTATAGAATTATAATTCATTAATGACTATATACTATACATCTCTATTTCAATTGGTCCGGAAATTTTACGTTAAAACAGCTGCTACATGAAAAAATATAAGTGATAAACGTATTTTCTGCCACATTATAACTTAATGTTTAATGTTCATTCCAGTGGACAGCAAGGCTCTTTAATTGTTAATGTTCAATAGGTAGCTACTATTAATGCCTTTGTTATCATGATGAAATGATTAAAAATAAGCATAGATTTGTAGGGACATATCCTTTGTGATCGCAATTAATGTGTCCTTTAATTAGACTGATTTTGTCACAAGACTTTCTATTCCGAACACATGACTGTCTTGAAGAAAAGATGATTTCGTAATACTTAAGATATAAAAGATGCCTAATATCCCGCTCAAGAGCTCTTACAAACGTCTCGGAGGTTTGAAAAAGCCAGTGCACACAAACAAAACATCTTTTCTTTCTTTTATACATTAATAAAAATAATGGAAAATTTTGATGATTGATTTGCAAATTCTCTTTGATAGATTTTATTTACTTAGCTCAGATTGCTCAGATCAGTTTGCACAGGTTGATGCAAGCAGAGCTATTGACCAATCAGCTCACGCATCTTATTGTTTTTATTTTATGAGTATCTATATTACCTATAAACTATTCAAAAGCAATTTATTTTCGTCGAGTCTTCCACTGGGTCTGTTTGTTGAACAAGTCAATCGATCAAGGTAAGCATCTATTTAGTATGTATTGCCTTTAGTCTAAAATAAAACCATCGCTATATGCTGTTGTTACGTACATTTGAAAAGTGAGAAACAACATGTGATCTTATTGGCACAATACTAATTGAAGATTTTAAATAAACGACAGTATTTTTAAAACTTTTTTTTGCAAACTATAAGTTATCTTCACCGCAAGTAAATTAATTATTATTTAATATTTGCAAATAATTCTTACATTCACAGAGTAATAACTCATTTGTATTATATGTCTATCTTATATATATATTGTAAATGGTTTGAACCCGGGAGTATCGTTATACTCGGTCATTTTGACTCTGAAGATGACTACCGCTAAGGTTGTCGAAACGTCAGTCAACAACATCAAAAACAGTCCTTCTCAGGACTTTATTAACCTGGACGATCATCATTTACAAACATATAATTATATATATATATATTCCTCGATGTAAATAATTTATTCATTGGCACCGACGATGACTTCTGGTTAACTCGAACTTTTTGCAAATATAAATTTTAAAAATACTGTCGTTTATCAAAAATACTTAATGCATAACAACAGTTGCTCTGTAACATGATATTCCCATCTATCTAATGTACGTGTTTTTGAGATTGAATTAAGTACTTGGCAAAAAATCATATCCAAATTTGTTGATATTTTTACACAACCATAAATGAATCTTAGATAATAGAATTTGTGATTGTTCTATGTTGTACTAAATGTTCAAATTATGCAAAGAATTGCAAAAGACTGACGAAATTACATCAGCCTTTTTATAACTTAATGTTTTTAAGGATTCATGATTATATAGTAATCTTCTGAACATGAGTTGTTAATAAGGTAATTTTGATTAAAAAAATAAATCTCGAATGTACGCGTCTTTTAATTATTCATTTCGTTTTTTTGTAGAATGTTTGCTGCATGCAAAACTTGTATGTACTATACATCAGTGTATGTAGTATAAATTTATAAGATTGACATTATGTCATCAATACATGAAAGAGTAAAACACATAACGCATTAAAATTTAGAAGAGCTATTTTTCGCTGAACTTTCGATGAAATTTTTTATGTTCCTTTTTATTTAAAATGATGTTGAATTGTACAGATTTGCTAAATAATTATATAATTAATTATGATCTTTAATATCTATTATTCATCTCTCTTTTTCAGCAACAGTACAAAATGATACCTATGAAAGTTGTCATGCTTTTGTTGGCTTTTTTACACATCTCGCACACCTTGCCTGACTTAATCAAACAAGACTTTGAAAAAATAGGTAGATAATTAAATATTTGCAAGAAGGGAGAGGTATTATGTCAATCGTTAATAATGACAATGATACAATCTGTGGACTTTGCCTGTATCTTTCGTTATTTGCTGCCCAGAAGGAGATTGTATACTATCTATAATAAGAAAACGGAGTTTAAAGGTTAAATTATTTATATATTTCGTTTGTGATCTAAGATTTTTTTAATTTGTGTGTAAAATTAGCTTAAAATGTGACACAAATCTTAAACCAATTTTGCAATTATAAAAGTTTATGTTAACAATAAAAATTATCTTTGGAATATGCAACCGCAAAATACCACTGTACACATGTAAATTTTGCGTAACCATAATAGTTTATTGATTTCACAAGATTTCCAAAACTTGTTCATATTGATTTTTTTACAATTTACGGTTTATAACAGTAAATTTATACATAATATTATTTAGAATGTTCACAATTCATTTTATCGACAAGTAGAACAGCCCCTACTTTTTTTTGGAAGAGACGGTGTGCACCCATGTCTGTCATAATCATTTAAGATGTAAAATTATATGTTTTTTAAGTCATATGGTTTTAAAGTCATATGTGTAAGTTATATGAATTTCTTAAAAGTACAACAGCCTCTATTTGTTTCTGGAGGAGAGGGTGTGCGCCCATGTCTGTCACAGTAAGATCTAAAGAACAGGTAGAGACAAGTGTTTAACGGACAGTTAGAGTTTATAATATAACTGATGTTTCTAACTTCTCTCCATTTTTAGGCAACCATTTGAAAACATGCCAATGCTCAGATGGCTCTGGAAGAATGGGAATTCCACGATGTATTCATGTGGATACCAACCTGTGACTCACGAGAAACTTTGTGGATATATAATATATGATTTAGTTTGCTGCACCAAACAATGAATCTACTATTATAAATAAAGTACATTGTACTGAAAGTATAAATTAATCATGAAGTTTTTTTCTCATTGTTTGATAATAAAATATTATGTCGTTTGTGATAAATGATGTTCTTTTACAGTATTTTTATGAACACTAATAATGGCTCACGTGTGGTCCTTATGCTGAGACAGTTCAAAAAAGGGCGCGTTGTAATATTACTATTGTCATTTTTTCATTCAATAAGTTGCAAACCTTAGTAATTGCCTTAAATAATAAGTTAGGTTGTGTGTTATTGTTTTACATATAATGTATTTTTCTTCAACACCACAGATCATATGACCAGTTCATGAACATGTAAACGCTAGACATTTATGCCAATAAGACTTTATGAAACATGCTACTAATTATGCAGTCATAACTCTTATAACTGACTGTTTGGAGAGATTTTTGGACAGCCCACAGAACCCTTTAGTCAGAGCAGAAACGTTTTCATTGTAATTAATCCACATGAAACAGTGAGATTTATCTCCAGTAGCTGGGGTGGTGGAGTTTGCGATCAACACCTAACAACAAGAGAAAATATTTTTTTGCACCTTGGATTTTATTGTGTAAGATTTTATTTTGAAATTTTGAAAACACCAAAACTTTCCAAAGGGAATAATAATGTTGTAAGAATGTTCACATTATATAAAGCAAATTGGAATAATTTGGAAAATACTTTATTCTATATTAAGCATATCAACCCATAGACTGACTTGGTGGAAGTTCGCGGTCAAAACATTACCAAAGTTGATAATAATTTACAATATGCTGGGCATAATATAATATGTATATGACTTAATTATATCTTTCTTGTATCTATAGAGTTGCTGTAAGCATGCTAAATAAAGCCACTTGTGGTGCAACTCTTGTTGTTATAAGAATTCATAGTGCCATTATATTTATTTTCACCACATTAAAAAATAGCATTTATGTGTTCGTGAATCATGTTGTCTTCTATCGTCCTATATCATATGGATCACATCATAAAATGAATCACAATATTTTGCACGTACTGTACCTACATTAGGACCAATTGATTTGGTGTGCAGTCGAGGTTTTCCAACTAATGGTAAAAAAAAGCCTTGCTTACAATTTCCCCTCAATTCAAAAATGAAAAGTGCTTGTTCAATAAAGAATGTATATAATTTGAATGTAAAGTAATAATATTTTTTAAAAAATGCGAAGGTTTCTATCTGCGGATACAGTGCGTTAATGGCGTTTGCTGGTCTTCCGAATTCGTATGCATTTTCCATATATACTATTCAGGCAAAATAATACGAAGTTAACTGTATGGAATTTGATCTAACATGATACATTCTTTCTCTTCTATTCTTGCCTGTTTTACGAGGTTTTGCTTTCATTCCTTTAGTTTTTGGAAGTTAAAAGTAAAATCAATTAAATTGCGTCGTCTGGATATTAAAACTCGCTCTCATTGCATGTGCTTTTCCTCCAAATTTAAATCTTGCATTTACATCATTATGTCTAATTAATCGGCCTTCGAGGGACCCCAAAAATTTTTCGAACCGATTAAAGCACGTTTTTTATCAAAAGTGCTTCTTAACATACATTGATAATTCTTATATTCAGGATAACCAACCTACACCCAATGATGCTTCTTTTACATCCACTTCCTTGTCACTACCATTGCCATGTTTATCTGTTGCATTTTGTGTGATAAGTTATTCATTTGCGATTGAAGAGCAAAATTAATTATTGAATTTCGGAGGAAGGAAGCATCAATCATAACTAAGTAAAAAGATAAAAAAGGCAAACTTTAGTAGAAAAGTCTACAAAAGCAAAGGGTATATTGATTTGCCATCCTGTTGACAGGCAATGCTCTTAGCTATCTCCTAATCCTGCATTTGCCAAGTGTGTTCTCTCCTCACAGAAGTTTCTGGGCAGTCTTTAGATGACATACATAAAAACTTAAGAATAAAGCTTGGCACCTTTTTCTTTTTACTTCTAATACTTTCTTGTGCAGGCAGTTGTAGTTGACGTTTTCTTTCCTTAAAAATTACAAATTTATTTTTTTCGGCAATTACCAATGATTACACAAAGTACATTTCATTGAAAAAATTCTTTCATTGATGAAAAATGACGAAATTGCCGGAATTGTCATGGAAGATCATTCAATCAAGTTATTTTCCGAAATGCTTGTTGCAAAAGCGGAGAAAGAGGCACACAGCTCATTTCTCAAAATTTAACACAGCTCGGTCGTCTTGTCAAGACCCTGAAGCACACGTACGAAAACGATGATCTGACGAATGTGATAAAACCATATGTATATGTTTGACGATCTACGATTTTTTCCAAGTGGAGTTCAACTTGATGTAGTAATCTAATCTTTCCAATTAAAGATGGGACACCTTACTAAGATGTGTGAAACTTTCCTTGTTGGAAAAGTTTGAGATATCAAGCCGATTCTGTAATAAAATAAATAAAGAATCATCTCCTGCTCCTCTACACTGAATGAAGAAAAGAAACGACTTCCCTCTAGAAAAGAAACGGCTTCCAAAGCAAAAAGAACCTCGTAAAGTTATTCCTGGCTAGAATCTTAATGCCCAAAAAGAGAAGGGGGTGGGTGATTTAAGCTTCAAAACTCTTTTTTATGCTTGACGACAAATTGACGAACATGCCAGCTCGTCTAAATCGCAAAAAACTTCTCAAATCTTCACAATAAGAAACTATTGCATGTTGTTAAAGAGTTGGCCAATGACAGTATGTTGTCTAGTGCAATGAAAATGAATGAAGCCCTTGACAATGAAAATGGAGAATGGGGCATCTCACTAAATGGGACATGGCAAATAAGAGGGCATACTTCCCATAAGGGTGTCGTCACGGCTATATCGCTGGACACCAAGAAATGTCTGAGTATAGAAGTGCTTTCCGAGAAGTGCCAGCAGCTCTTGAAAAGGCAGATGAGAATGCATGTTGCGAGATACGATAAATGGAAGGCTTCCAACAACTGCAAAATCAACATTAAAAGAAGCATGGAGACTTGTGAAGCAATCAGAATTTTTGAACGGTCTGTTTCTACAAGAGGATTACGATAAACGAATATGTTTCGTAATGGTGACTTATCAACATATAGTGTAATAGTTGAAAGAGAGCCATATGGAAAAAATTGCAATTCCAAGACACTACAATGCATTGGACATGTGCAAAAGAGAGTGGGGAGCAAGGTTTGGAAGTTGAAGAGTTCCCCTAAAAGAGTCAACCTTAGTGATGGTAAAGGTGCAAGTGGAAAGAGTGGGTTGGCTGATGCTGAGATTGACCTTCTGCAAACTACTATGGATTGACAATAAGAGAGAACCTGCATAACATAGATAAAGTGGCAAAAACAATCAAGGCATCCCTCTATCATGTGGCATCAAGTGATGACAACCCACAACATAAACTTCGCCCTGATTTTAAGGACAGATGGTATGGATTATTGGCTGTTGTGATAGACCAAAGTGTCGATAATTATCGTTTTTTAATATCGGTTTATCGATATTAGTTTTTTCATTCTACCAAAATATTGATATACCGAAAATATTAAAAAAACCTGTATTTATGGTTTTTTAAGTTAATGGCTTTATAGCAAGTGAATGGTTTTGTATACTATTATTAATCCAAAGACATAATCACACATGTACGGCAACTGTTGACTAAGTTTCAACTATTTGATCTGTGAGTCATAACAAGCGCGTGGCAATTGTTGGCTAGGTTACAATTTGATCTAGCTGTGAGTCATCGCCAGCAACACTATAAATAAACCAGATTTAATTGAAAAATTTATGGACATTGCAACAGTTCTCGTGCATGTCAAAAAAAGTATAACTTATAACAAATCATACCAAACTTAGTTTGGTATTACTTCGAAATAGTCGACAATCCCATATGTCGTAACTGCGACATGATGCCTTATAATTCCAAAGTTCAAACTAAAATGCTATGATTTTTGTTCCACGATCTTGTGATTGGCATCAATTTATCATAACACTTTGTTCCAAACACAACGCAGGGTGGTCATGCAAAACATTTCATCATGCAATGCATAGATGTATTACCTATAAATCAATTCATGAAAATTATGAGTGATATGACATGATGTGAATAATAAAAGGCATTTTCTTACACATTATAACTTTATATTTAATGTTTGTTGAAATAGACTGACTCTTCCAAAATTTACTTTTTTACTTCGTATTACCATAGTTGTATTGCAAGGTTTTTTGTCCTAACAAATTTGTTTAAAATAAGCATATAGCTGAAAATGAAATTTGTGATGAAAGTCAACGTCTCTTGTGACTAGCATGATTTTGTCACAATACTTTTTCCCCAAAGACAAGGCTGTCATGCAGAAAATTTGATCTCTTAATGCATAGCTATATTATCTATATTATCTATCACGAGGAATATGAGGATTGTGAATGATATGTATGATAAAAAATATTTCTTACACAAAATTATAACGTCAAATTATGTTTATTCAAATAGACTAACTCCTTAAATTTTTCTGTTTGCTTGGTATAGCTGATTGTGTTGCAATTTTTTGTCTTATTTTAATGGTTTAAGTAAGCATAGAGTTGCAGAGAAACTTCGTTATGAAATTTGACGCAGCTATCTTGTGAATAGCATGATTTTATCACAAATAGTTTTTTCAAACTCAAGACCACCATGCACAAATTTTAATCCCACAATGCGTACAGCTATATCAATTGTAAATCTATCCATGGCCCTCATTTTTTGAAAGAGTATTCACTGTGGATATATTGCCTATAAATCTATACACAAGCATTTAATTTTCGTCGAGTCTTCAACTTAGCATCTTTGTAGAACAAGTACGCAATCGACCGAGTTAAGCAACTTTTTTACATGTGCCTACTTGAAGCAGTGGTATTTTAAATACAAAGAATTTAATACAAAATAAAACAAATTCCGAAGAGGGACATCTTCTTTTACTGGATATTCAAGATATTACAAGAGTTTGAAACAAAACAATGTGCAATATTTCGTCTTTATTCCAGAGACATCATCAGACTTATGGTTTACAATGCAGGCTGCGAAACGTTTATATATTTACAAGCGAAAATGACAGTTATGTAATTAGAGAACTATAAGATTAAACAATGTACTTACATTAAAATAAAGATAGTTTCTTACAAGCTTTAAGACTACTATTAAGTTGTGGCATATCGCGTTTTATCAAAAGTGCTTCAAAGATGAGAAGTTGATTAGGATTATTATTTTTACAAAACACCAAAATCTTATATCACTGTAAAAAAGGTCTGCTTGTCCTGGTTAAAAGAATTTAATGAAACATAATACTAGATGATGTGTTTTGGAAAATGACAAGACTCAAGATATATTCTAAAATATACTTAAAGCTCAAGTATTTTGTTTACCGGACTAATACGCACGGGACTAACATGCACATATATATATATATATACATTAATTGTAATTATATATGTGTATGTATCGTTTTAAATACCATTCTATCTGAGGATGGTTTGAAATAAAGTCGAAAATTTACATTTCACTTCTCGGCTTGTTTTGATTTATATTTTGCAATCTCAAAAACCATGACCAGCCGACAATTTGAAAAAGTATAATATAAAACAAATTCCGAAGAAACAAGACATCTTGAGATTGCAAAATATGAATCAAAACAAGACGAGAAGTAAACTGTAAATTTTCGACTTTATTTCAAAGTCATCCTCAGACAGAATGATATTTAAATTGGTCATTTGTCATCATTATGACAATAGATAAACACTTATGATGTTTATCTATTGTCATAATGATGACAAATGACCAATTTAAATGTTTATAATATTTTTTAAATTGGTCATTTAAATTGAATCATAAGTGTTTATCTATTGTCATAATGATTTCATGCTTATATAAATATATATGTGTATGTATGGTTTTAAATATCATTCTGTCTGAGGATGACTTTGAAATAAAGTCAAAAATTTACAGTTTACTTCTCGTCTTGTTTTGATTCATATTTTGCAATCTCAAGATGTCTTGTTTCTTTGGAATTTGTTTTATATTATACTTTTGCAATCTCAAGGTATCTTGCTTTTTCGTGATTTGTTTTATACTATATTTTTTGAAATTGTCGGCTGGTCATGGTTTTTTTGTTCGTCAGATTGCCAAATGGAGAAAGGATCATCTTTCATGAAGCCATATAGCTATAAAATTTCGCCCCAACTTCTGTAAATCTCAAGTAAAATACTAGCGTGAGTCTGTGATCCGTTTGAAACATATAACGCATACTTTGTTTTGCCGATTTTTGAGTTAGCCACGCTCATGCGGAGGAATGGATGGATGGAGTAAGGAACGCATGTAGTAAATTCGAAAAAAAACGTCATAATCCCGAACTCTTTCGTGTGCGCTCTACGCGCGTGAAACACACGACATTGCAATATTGCAAATGGAGTAAAACTCTCAGATTGCACACCTTAGTTTGGTAGATAAATACGCAGTTGTATTTATTCTGAGTATGCACACTCTGGTCACAGTGCTTAGGTAAGTAAAACATAAAGACAAAGCAAATAAATGTATTTTTAGACAAGTCTTAAATGCATTAAAGTAATCATCTCCATATTTGTTTGACATGAAGTCATAACAACAATGTATCAACACTCATGCTGCATGTCAAACACATTGTGCGCATTGTCTACCAAATGCTCCGTTCACTCTGGTCATAGAAAGCAATTTCATCAGGTTTTTTTCGAAACTAACATTCAAATGACCAATTACTTAACCCATTCTGAATAAGGGGCGTATATACAAAAATATTTTTTAAATAAATTATGCATCGCACTGTGTTAGAAATGAATCATAAGTGTTGATCCATTGTCATAATGACTTCATACTTATGCACATCGAGACGATACTTAATGCATTCAAAAAGCATAGTACTAAAAAATACTAGTACTTTTCTTTAAGTTTCAAAAAATATTCGACCAAATGAAATTTAATTTACATGGTTTGTGATGGTAAAAAATCTTTTAGAGTTTTGGCTTATTTTTAAATACTGTCAGTATAAACAAAGAAGAGGATTATACCACTCTACCTACAGAAAGAGCGATTTTAGAAATTTACATTGTTTATGCAATATCCAGCCTTATATGGAGATCAATGACTTAGTTCACATCTACTATTTACAGCCTAAAACCAACATTCACAGGATCTCCCAAATTTAATGGGTTTCTGCTCCCCTGATTTGCAAAAGCTTGTTTGGGACTGTCGTTCCAGTAAGGATTGAATTCATCGCACATTTTAGCAATGACGAATATTTAGGAAAGTTTGATGTTTATTGTACATAAACTACTTGCTGTCTATTTTTGTGGCTACCCACGAGTACGCTTTGCGTACTTATTTTTAATGTTGAAGGTTAAAGTCGGCCTCTAATTACTAAGCGTGACTAGATGCCCAAATCTGCGTTTTTGCGCATGCTCAGATATTTATAGCCAATTAGATTGGGAATATTTTTTATGTAAAGTATATTGTATAGTCAGGCTAAATTTTGATAGCCCGACTAAGATGTGAAAATCATGAAACCGGCACACTGTTCCTACGCAACTACTCGCTTTATACAAAAGTTGAGTTTAATGGCGTATTAAACCAAAATCGTTATTTAAAGATTTCAATTATCCTCTCAAAATTTATTAAAACTGTTTTGAAATTCAATCTCATTTATTTTGCTTTTTTAATAGCACAAATATTTGTTTTGGGGGAAATTTTTCGGCCAGCGTGACCTCTAGATACGCTATTGTTGTATAATGGCACAAGCCGAATTTCAACCTGTTTAGGAAGAAATGAAGGAATGTTAAAGTGCGCTAGCAGGAGTTTCTTCTGTTTTAGCAACAACAGCTGTGAACTTTTAATTGGTAATTTCTTTTCTGGTTTAGAAAATGAAATCATTCCGTTCTAGCAAAGTCTTCGTATTCCTCATACTTGTTTTGTCTGTCGTGTCAGCGGTTCCACGCAGAAGTCTTTATAATGACTTTGAACAAGTAAGTAAATTACAATGGGTTCTATGTACTTTGGAAAGTACAATTTAATTTACCTACAATGACATTACAAAGCTTGAACAGAACTGCAAGAACGCTTGTTTGTCAAACCGTGGAAACTATTGCAGTTGGTGTTGTCTATTGCTTAAGTCATGCTTAAAGTACAAAAAATAACGTTATGCAATCGCCTCAACTACTGGTTGTGTGAAAACTTCAAATCCAAACTGCAGTTTTTAGATTAAGTGAAACAGTAGCTACAAATTGTTTGAATATAAATAAATACAAAGTATCCAGTGCTTACATGTCATAAAACTCATTATCTTCCAAGATTCGTTACAACAAAAAGCAAGCATTTGCAAGAAAGAGAATTAATTTTAAAGTGGCAAAGGTGAGTTTACTTTAACATTTAATTAAGGGCCGTTTATATGGAGTAATTACAGCCCTGGCTGAGTTCAGAAACTAGATCGCGCGTCAATTTGCACTGAATAGAATTTTTGCAAAACCAGTTTTCTCGCTTGCTTAGTGTTTTCCTATGCTTTTTGCTCAAAAGGTTTCCCTTATTGTTTTAGAAACTGTGATAAACATCGCTATTATTGGATTTTTTTCAAAACCGGCTTTTAATGGCGTCAATAATTATTGAAATTATTATCTGTAGTTATGACATCACGATTGCAGACATCGAGAAAGATCAGCATGTTTGTTGACCAGTCACAGCCGAGATTGCATACACAGTAAACAATATTTACCAATTATTGGATGAGGTTGTTCATGATGTCAAGAATTAATCAGACCGACACCAATGTTATCTGCCGAAGAGAAACTGAGTCACTTATTGACATAAATTTCTTGTCGATACATTTAGGAGCTGAATACATGAGCCCGGGTATCCGGGATTTAGCCAAGCGTTAAATGATTTAGGCGAATAGAAACGATTCAATACTTATCATCGGATAAATCTTCTTGAGCAATTTCCACAATATTCTGATTTATATATCTACGCAAACTTCTAAAAGTAAAACAAGCAATTTAGCCTGATTTAAAAAATTACAACAGGAAAGACTAGTGGCGCTTAACAAGCAGTTGTAATTTTTAAGCTTGAAGTTTTGGCCCTTCAAATCCCTTAAAATTATTTCACGCCTCGCTGAATCCTGGCAAGCCGGGATCATGTAAACCGCCCTTAGCAATGTGCTACTTTTTTGGAAGTCATACGGTATAGATTTAAAAATAGAATAAACAAGCCAAACTGTCATAAGGACAATGTTTAACTCTTTGTTTGTAGTTTCCATGTTTCAGTTGAGAATAAGACTATTTTTATGTTAATTAGAATTTTTAAACAAAATGCTTTACATGCACTCTAGAGATGCTCTACTCCCGGAAAATTTTGCAGCATGCCCCTGCCTTGTTGTCCTGGTTCACTTTGGTATGTTAACGTTATACATCCACTTACAGCCTATTATAATTAAATTCCATTTTTATTTTAACTTGCTCACGTTAAAAGTGCTTTACAAATATAGTTGCCGTATATAATTATCTTAATTTGACGCATTAAACAACTCTTTTCCAGCATAAAGTCGCTTTGCGTGCGCAAAACTTCATTACGTCATCCTTTTCAACCAGCAGGTAAATGCACAATTTTTTGTTACTATATTTCCATTTAGTGCGTCCTACTTTCTCGTTAAAACTGCTCGTTCAAAATTTGCTCTTAAAACTTCTCGTTAAAATTTCTCGTTCAAATTGCTCCTTAAAGCTGAATAAAACGTGAATTATAAAGTTTATGCTTCAAATTATTTTGTATAGTTTTTTCCAATATTTGTAGACTTAACTACATTTTATGAACATTTAACGTGAGATTGATGAAGTAACGAATTTAAACATTCCAATGTTTCTTTCACTTTAACATATTCGTTATTGTCATTGTCAAATAATATGTAGCAACTACACTTAAATGTAAGAAATGACACTCACTTGATCAAGACTAAAGTTTGCTTTTACAAACATATACGATCAGAGGCTTAGGATGCTTTCTACGCTTCTGATCATAAAAAGTTGGAGGGGCTTTGCGGGCGATTATTCATTTAAATAGGATACATTTCCTGTAAAAAAGCCCATTTTATAATAAATTTAAAATGTAGGACACCCCGACGCGTGCTCCCCATCCTTCTATGCCACTGCCTATGATATTCATGCAATGTATACACACCAGTCTGTAATGGTATTCATAACATGCACACACTTCAGTCTGTAATTCTATTCATACCATGTGGCATTCATTCAATTGTTTAAAACAATTAACGACCATTGCGAGAACATGCTTATTATACACATACGTCGAAGGAGGCCGTCCATTCTCCGCCCTAATTATTATATTTGCAGGTTTTCACGTTTTTGCTTTAGGTACTTTCTACAAATAAAGGAATAATTCTTTGGATTTTTTTGTTTTTATAGTTATAACTCCACAGTAATTTTTTTCATTGGGTTAAATTTTAGATTGATCATAATATGGTGGATTAATCATATCCTCGCATTGATAAATGAATGATCTTATTGGCTAATGATCTTATTGGTGGATGATCTTACTGGCTGATGATCTTAGTGGTTGATGATCTTATTCGTAAATGATCTTATTGCTTAATAATCTCATGGGTTGATGATCTAATTGGTTAATGATTTCCATCCACTCAACTATATTTTTTCTCATTATAGTATGATTTTTTATTAGTTAATTCTATAAACAGGGATTTTTCCCTACTTACTTTTTGCTAGATTAAGGAAAAGTCTCTTCGAGATTGATTAAAAGTTTTATTTAGTTCTTTATTACTGAAAAAATTCTTGATTGCGTTTACTGTCAAATGTTTCCCTTCCAAGGATTTCATAATTTATTGTAAATTTCTGTAAAGGATTATAAGAAGAAAATTTCTGTAAATAATCTTGTTGAATTCCTCTTCATTGGCTTCTTCATAGCTACATTTTTGTCCTATAGATAAAAAAAGATCAGATGATCATTTACTTTCTTTATAACATCATCAATTTTATAATGAAAAGGATCATTGATTTTAATTTGATCATAGATTACCAACCAGTTCAGCTGGATTGTAATAAAATGGTTTCAACGCACTTACTGAAGTACTGTTTATGTTAAGATCATATTCTACCATTTGAGCTATCATTCATCTACGTTTAGCTACGAAAACGCGTTTTTTATTATAGTTAAGCCTTCTAAAACATTTTCTCTGACGATAAAACATCAAGTTTTCAAATTATATACTTTTTATGCTGCATAAAATGCCATGGTATATACCAATTTCCTTTGAAATTTATCATGCTTAGTCAAATATTTTTTGCACATATGAATCCTACCCCTTACCACATCTCACCCTCTTTTAAATTATAATCTTGTTTGTTCCTGCAAATACGATATTAGAAATTTCATTTCTTGTAAGAATTTCCAGAGTTAGGCTGTTAGGAAATATAAACTTTGAATTCCAAATGGCCTTTAAACTAAACAATGGTAACGCAAGAGCATAAAAATTGTCAAATACGCCTTCTAAAACTTTTTTTCGATTCATTTATATCATTTTTCTTGATTTTAAGACTTCGCGATTAAAATATACTTTCATTTTAAGGAGGATACTCCCATTTCACCCGAGATTCGGCTGTTTCGGGTAGCCTTTGCTTACAATATTATTTTGAGCAAACACATTCAAACTTTGGAAATACAAACTTTGTGGGAATATTCATGAATTCCATGAGTCTAGAGATGCTTGATTAGGATAATTGTTTGCGTTGTTATGGCAACCATGTCTTTTTTCTTTTAGACTTTTATGGCTAGTGTTTTGAAAGTTGACCGTATCTTTTTCTCGGCTCGGTGAAATTTTCTGATTTTCTTGCGTGACGATTGTTGTTTATACATAAAGCCTTTTGCTTGATAATGAAGGAATTCTATAAATATTTTTTAGAGATATTTAAAAATTTCGGACAAATGAAAACTTATATGTAGATTATGTTCTATTTTGCGTATGTTATAATTTTTGTTGTAATAAAAATCGATACGAACTTTTAACAAAAGGAAAAACGAGAAGATTTTTAATAAAGTTAGCGCTGTCAGGTGTTGAAGTAAAAAAAATCCACTAGACATGAGCACAATATGCGCTTGCGTAATGTCGCCAGTTCGCCGATTAGTAACTGTAGAGAGCCACCTTTATCCCTTTACGTAATAACAATGTATCGGACTGTATGGGGAGTTTCTCAATGTCATAAGCACAGCACTGTTTTATTCCTGCCAGCCGAATTACTCACTCAGCTGTTTAACTCAGCTCAATATAAACAAATTATGCTTTGTGGAAAAGTTTAATATATTTCCATCATATTTGTGAACATATTTAACTATATGTAGACATTCAATTCAAAACTCATGTGCTAAGGCTAGATTAAAAGAAACTGAGCTTTTTCAGGGCCATAACAAGACATAAAGATAGACCCAAGCCTTCTGAGGATGGTGAGAAATAAAATCTCGCTTATGATTGTTGCATGGTGAAGCAACACATTTTCCAATGATACGTTAAGATGATGGATTTTGTCTATAATGGGAGTAGCGGGGATTGATACCTATACATTCAAACCACACAGTCTTGATGGCATTTCCACCTCAACTGCGAATAATTTTGGGTTTCCACTCGAGATAATTTTGAGAGCTTCTGGACGGCATAATGCCTAAACATTTGCTAACTTTTATAGCAAGCTGATTAGTTACCTTCGCAGTATTGACCCTAAGATTATTAAATAATTTTGCTTTATGTGGTGTTGGTGTTAGGTATAGTTTTCTTTTGGCTACATGTGCTTAAAAGTGATATAACTATGGTGAGATAGGATTAAGAATCAAACGAGCTCATCACAAAATGAAATTGATTGGGATTCTACCCATCTATTGGGAAGGAACAACGGGATTACAGTCCCACCCAAATCAGGTCATCTAAGATTCGTGCTTTATTTTACATGTACCTAGGCTATTATATATAAATTTACATCGACTAATGCTTTGAATATTGACCACATGGGCGCCGCAGCGAACTCATGAATGCATGCAATTCCCTCATTCCTTTACAAATTAATGGAATGGTAGAATCTCAATGACACTTCACTTATATTACAAATAAACTTGTTGAATTTTTACCTAAAGGAAAGGCTACTGATTCATTTTGAATTAAATGCAATGTGGACTACTACAAAGAGTAAATACAATCATCATAACCAACAAACTGACGTTATAATTTAATAAATTTTTTTAGAAAGCTGCATGTAGCTCTCCTAGCAAAAATAATTCGACATGCTTTGTTCACATGAGTCACGTGACTTTATATAGCTTGGTTTATTGTCTCATTGTAATACTCATATAAGGTCGCTATTCTTATTATTCTTGAGCTTGTAGAATATCACAATTTAGGTGCCAAAAGCTTACGTAAATAATGTTTTTTCGGCAGTACAACTGCTCATTTATAGAATCTAATTACTCAATGTTTTCCATGTTTGAATCAGGCCACCTGAACGCATTAAGTAATTATTTTACAGAATTACAACACGAGGGTAATGTTGTAAGATTTATTTGAATAGCGAAAATATGAAAGTTTGATTCTTCATAGCAGAAGAAAGCTGTAAAATTTAATAAAGAAGGAACTTAAAAACACTAAAACTTCCCTCCCTATAGCAATTTCAATTTCCGTCCGTTTGAATGTACTGATCCAAACACAGGCATTGATCAATTAAAGTAAGAATTTGGCATGTTTAAGTAGTATAAAATGTCTTATTGCACATGTTTTTATAGACTTTTATATAGCTAGAACAAATTTTAGTTTGGATTGATCCAATTACGCCAAAAAAGTTCAAATGATTGTAAAAATTAGCTACAGCATAGTAAATGCAAAACATGATAACTTGTGATAACTCAAAAAACTCAGTAAGAAATGTTTACTTAAAATTTACAATAAAATTTCTTATCAAACTTTCGTTACGTTTTATACTTAAAAGAAAAATACTATCCACTAAATTTATCGTTTATAAGAAACAATTTTTACCTGAATATGTTCCAAGGCTCAACTTGTAATTCTTTTTTTTCTACTTGCAACAAAGAACAATCATATTCGGCATATTTTGTGTTCCCTGTCGTGTCTTCCCTGTCAACGCTAAGTGTGTTTTGAGTTATAGAAGTCAATCTGTTTAATTTCTACCTCAATAGATGCTACCCTGAAACAATATACGAAAAAATCCTTTTTAGTAAGTCAAGGAGTTCCGTTGGAAACTCGAAACCTCCGTAGGCAAGGCTCGTTTACATCTACGTATTAAGTTTCTTTGAAATGCTGTTTTCAAGATATTTTAAATGACGACTAGTTTTTTTATCGTAAACATGTTTCGGCATGCTTATGCCATCTTCAGTACATAGAATGAAAGTAATTATGCTATTTACATGATATATATATATGTGTATGTGACAATCGTTAAGTGTATTAAATTACAGAATTAGTGTTAGATATTATATTACAGGTTAAATATTGTATGAATGTGGTATATTTGTTTGTTGAGGTCTGGTTTGAGTTTTTGAATGTATAGCGCTTCTTTCAGTTTAAGAGAAAAAAGAGAGTTGGCGGTGTCTAAGATGCGAAAACATGAATGGTTGTATTTTGATTTGCAATGTGGTGAAGTGTGAAGGTGTTTATAAATATGTGAGTTTTTGTCGGAATGTGTGTGTTCTTTGATGCGTGGGGAGAGATGGCGAGTTGTCTCACCAACATAACGGGAATTACATCCCGCACATGAAAATTCATAAACCACGCAAGATTTGAGTTGAGATGGAATACTGTTTTTGAAACCAAAAAGATTTTTTATTTTGTAAGATGAGAAGACCAATTTGATTTTTAAGTCAACACAGAAGCGTTTTGTTAACTTCCGTAGTTTTTGTTGAGTGGTGTGTGAGTATGAGCCAATGTAAGGAAGTTTGAAATAGTATATGTTTTATTTGTTTTGGTTAGGTTCGTCTGATGCTTGTGTGTCTGATTGTATTTTGTCGTTGAATGATTGGATGACTTTGTCTATGAAATGGACAGGAAAAGAATTTCGTTTTAAAGTTTCAATTAGTGTGTTAATGTCATTTTCGCAGCCGTTTGTTGTATTGTTGATTCTGGGGATGCATCCAATCATTCAACGACAAAATACAATCAGACACACAAGCATCAGACGAACCTAATCAAAACAAGCAAAACATATACTATTTCAAACTTCCTTACATTGGCTCATACTCACACACCACTCAACAAAACTACGGAAGTTAACAAAACGCTTCTGTGTTGACTTAAAAATCAAATTGGTCTTCTCATCTTACAAAATAAAAAATCTTTTGGTTTCAAAAACAGTATTCCATCTCAACTCAAATCTTGCGTGGCTTATGAATTTTCATGTGCGGGATGTAATTCCCGTTATGTTGGTGAGACAACTCGCCATCTCTCCCCACGCATCAAAGAACACACACATTCCGACAAAAACTCACATATTTATAAACACCTTCACACTTCACCACATTGCAAATCAAAATACAACCATTCATGTTTTCGCATCTTAGACACCGCCAACTCTCTTTTTTCTCTTAAACTGAAAGAAGCGCTATACATTCAAAAACTCAAACCAGACCTCAACAAACAAATATACCACATTAATACAATATTTAACCTGTAATATAATATCTAACACTAATTCTGTAATTTAATACACTTAACGATAGTCACATACACATATATATATATATATCATGTAAATAGCATAATTACTTTCATTCTATGTACTGAAGATGGTATAAGCATGCCGAAACATGTTTACGATAAAAAAACTAGTCGTTCATTTAAAATGTCTGATATCAATCGTGCTTTTAAGAAATTATGTTTTCAAGATATTATATCATCTTTGTATGAACAGAAGCTTCTCCCTTCCCAATTATGGAAGCTGCTACGTCAAATGATTTTTTTTTCATTGCAAGTTTAATTGCTAAAATTCTTTTATCAGGGGATAAAGTGATAGTTGAAGACAAATATAAAGAATAGCTATATTATACCTATTGATGCTAAAGTTTCAGCTTTATCTGCTGCACTGCAGCAGTTGTGTTATCTGTCAGTATGCCATCATTAAATGGGTGTAGCTCTTATTCTTTTTTTAAAGCACACTTTAAGGGGCTGATTCCAGGAGCCCGGGTACCTGGAATTCAGCCAAGCGTTAAATGATTTAGGCGAACGGAAACGATTCAATAATTATCATAAGATAAGTCTTCTCGAGCAATGTCACATTTTCTGACTTATTTATAAACGCAAAATATTTATAATTAAAACAAGCAATTTGGCCTAATTTGAAAATTACAACAGGAATGACTAGTGGCGCTTAACAAGCAGTTGTAATTTTTAAGCTTGAAGTTTTGGCTCTTTTCCATTTCTCGAAATCATTTCACGCCTCACTGAATCCCGGCAAGCCGGAATCATGTAAACAACCCACTTAAAGACATTAGGCTATTTTTTGTTTACGGGCCATTTTGGGATTTTCAGTTAATCCATAAGAAATAATATCATGTGCTTTACTCTTTCACCAAAATGGAATAATAGTCACAGTGTTCTTTCGCCGTGTATATTTTGCTGCTTATTGTTTGTATTGCGTATTTAGATCTTATTGATTTATAAAAAAAACACAAGGATGTTAAAAAGATTCATTCAGCATCTCTTAATCATATGCATAAGCAACAAGAAACACGAGACAATATTTATAGAGTAGAAAATAGAGGATGTCATTTAAAAATAATTTATACATTAAAAAATACAATCGTAACAACTTAAGTATGAAAAGAAAAAAGGCCATGTTTTCAGAAAGAATTCATTGCAAAATGTTCATTTTAATTTTAAATTAAACTCGCCCAAACACATTCAGCTGAAACGAACGTCGACATATTGCTAATATTTAATAAATCAATCCTGCTTTTAAGAAATGGGAGAGAGGTTTATATAATATTTATTACATAGCATAAGCATTTGAGTGAAGCAAGACACGAATTTGATTAAGCTCGTTTTCTATATAATTGTCAAAATTTAGTTGATAAGTATACCATAAGTCGGCCCATTTGTTAGTCGTACAGATGCAAGTCTGTTCAGCTTGCTTTGGCGAGATATATCAATTACCCCCAGTCACAGTGTACGTATTTTATATTACTCGCTGAATTTGCCCTTATATTGAATAATTATTAATTGGTATTTACCGGTTCTAAAAGTTTCAATTGCTCAACCTCTGTGTTTTTTGATTCTGTCATGTCGTCTACGCACTTGGTCACAAACTTGGACAGGATGTCAGTATGCCATCATTAAATGGGTGTAGTTTCTTTTTTTAAAGCACACTTTAAGGGGCTGATTCCATGAGCCCCTTAAATGTGCCCCTTTAAATGCGTTTTTGTACCAACTTGTCACAAACTTTGTCACAAACTTGTATTCCTACAATCGGCGACGATAGCTAGCGGGAAGTATAACATGAAGGTTAAATACTTGGAAATGCAATACGACCTTGGGTAGGAGACAAGCAGAACCAGTTCTTAACTCGATAGTGTTTATTTTTCTTTAACACAATTTTGAGAAACGTTTGCTCATTTAAAAGGCTAATCACTTGAATTTTTAACTGACCACAGTCCATTGTCATTAATGTCTGGAAGACTTGAACTCGTCTTTGTTCAACACCTTAAGACCGTTATTATTTTTGGCGTTGGTTCTGTACAGTCGTCGTTTGTATTATTAGGTAAAAAAGTTGACTGATCTGCTGGGTTAACATTTATAGCAAGTTTTAATGGGTGGTCTGTTTCTCTGCCCTTGCCTCCACCATCAAACCCCCACACGCAAAAAGTACAAAAATATGAAATAATGGACTTTGCTATTGGCTCACATGATAGGACTAAGTAAGTCACATGACTCATGTACAAGGGAAACAATTAGATATGGAAGAAGATTGGATCGACTTCTTAACTGACAACAAAATTTAGAACATTTTATTTTTGCATATTCTCATGGGTGAACATTGACTTCAATAAAATACCATTGTAAGATCGAGTTCAGCATAAGGTTGTTTAAGTTTAGCTATTCATTTAGTTGTTTTTTACTAAATATAGAAAATGCGTATAAGGTACATTATTATAGGCGTAGTAATTAATTACATATAGAAAAACTGTACAAAATATGTTCAATTGTATAAATTTTATGCATTTGAGAGATTTTAGTGAAAACATACAGTAAAAGAAGCTTAAAATAATAAATAATCGTTGAGAAATATGGTCGCCCGGATTTCTATTGAAATCAATTGTGATTATAGTGACTATACGGATTACAACCAATCATTTAGAACCCAATCCTCTAGAAATCTAACTACCGTGTAAAAGTGAGGTAAGATCATTTAACTAAAATACACGGAACGCTACATGTAATAGAAGAGCCTAACAACTTTTTGAAGCCAAATTTTAAGCCCATGCACGGGTGTTTATTTCAATCAATTTTCACCCCGTGAGAGAATCTCGAAAGACTACAGACTTGTGTCTGTGTGTAATCTCGCATGTTTGGGTGTAATGTCGCGTTTTCCTGGTGTAAGTTGCAAGCTTAAGATAACATGACGCACCTTTAGCACGACGCCGTTGTTGTAATTAAAAACAACAGCGTCGTCGTGGCAACTGCAGACTGATTAAGAAAATTCATCACCAACGCACCATATGTATTTGTAAAGCGATGACTAGCTTTAGAAAAACTAGGGAAAAAAATTGCTGTTGCGTATGATACAAAAAACGTTAAAAAGTTGTTGTTGTTGTCGGAACAAAAGTTTTTTCGGCCATATTTAAGTTCACAGAAAAAAAATTAAACAACCATGACCACGCTGTGACTTTGACAAAAATTGAAGCGTCTTCGTCACACAACGCGCCGATTTTCAAACAGACGCATGCGCAGTTGTTGATATCCGAGAATTTACTTCCTGTAAGCGTCGTCGTGAGGGCGCATCGCGTGAACTTAAGCTCGCTAATATTTGCTTCATGTGGCGTTCCATGTACTTCATACGATCAAATATTTTATAAGCTAGATCTAGACTATCATTTTTCAACTGTATATCAACTCTAGAAAAGCAGATAATAATGGTAAATATTGCCAGTTTTGCCACCTTTCAAGATGGCAAATCGAAATTAATGAATTTTGGCGGAGTCAGATATCTAGTAGATTGGGTTCTAGGTCATTGATTACAACATATCAATATATGAATATTTGAATCAGTAAAAGAATATAATGAGCACCCCCTCCTCTCCACCAATTCCCAATCTTCATCGAACCATGGGTAAAGCTGTAAATTAAATCACTACGAATACGAATAAATTTTACCTTTTCTGTAAAAATAAAGCAATTTTTAGCTGTTTTTTTGTTAATCTGAAAAAATATCATGGATCTAGAATATTTACATCTATGCATTTGCAAATAACCTATACCCAGTAGCTACATGGTTCAACGTTCAAATAATCAACATCATAAAAATAATTTTAGAAACGTGTTCAAAACATACAATAGTTAAGTTTATCTTGGTTTTTCATTGGTCAATTGTTCTTACCAGCAGTGCATATTAATTACATGAATTTTATTACTAGGATATCTGAACACCCCGTTTCCTGGAACTGATAATAAATATCTTACTGAGCCTTTGTTTTGTTATTGTCCGATACCAACGCTTTTTGTCGCCGTAAGGAAGTTGAAGGTTGAGAGTTAAAGTTACTGCTCAAACAATCAAGGATTGATAGAACTATTCTTCGAGACGTGTTCAAAATTAGTTGGCCACGCTACCATCATTTTTCTGTAAATATCTTGAATTTGTTGGAAAAATCGATTTTGTTTTGCAAGCTCATTTACTGAATTTCTTCCTTTTCAAAATCAGTCTCGCTTTCAATATCGAAAAAAGAATGAGTTGAGCCATTTGACTGATCCGGAGGTTTGGTCCTCTCAGCAAATTTTGGTGGCTGTCTCTGGGCTTCTGCTCAGTGTTCTTACCTCAACCACGACCACCAGCCACTGAGCCACACCACCACCTTTTATCCAACCCTTAATCGTACGATGTATCCTGTATAGGTTCCTCGTCCTCGTCCTCTTTTGCAAAATTACGAGGTGATTTATTGTTGTAGTTTGTAATTCATCTGGCAAGAGCGCTGCTCTCCTGTTGTTGAGGAAAAATATACGCGGGAAATACAGAAATATAAAATGATTTGGATCTGTTATCGGCTTACATGATTGGACTAAGTGAGTCACATGACGCATGTTCAAAGAATAATCAAATATGGAAGAACGTTGGAGTGAGTATTTGGCTGACAACAAACTTTAAATCATATCTTTATCGCTTATTATCATGGCCGAAGAGATTGACTTCAATAAAATACCATTGGAGGATCGAGTACAACATAAGGTTGTTTGATATTAGATGTTTATTGTTTTACAATGTATACAAAATGCATAAAGCATATATTATCATTAGGGTAGATTTAAATTACGAATAATTAAAGAAACTGTACAAATATGTCCAATTGTATTATTTCTGAACGATTGTTACCTTTCATTAACAAATCCGCTTGTTTAGAATCTTAAATTTTTAAAGTTTTCAATTGATAACTATATATATATATATATATGGTTAATATTACGTATAATTTGAACATGCACACAGTTTACTTTCTGTCAAATTATTTTGCCTTCCGACATCCGAATTTTGCTTCGGATCAAACTGAATTCTCCTTAAAATTTCAAAACTTCAACCTTGAAAGAGATTCATTTCACACAGACTTAATTTAATGGCATGCATTTACAATTCATGTGTGAAAAAACAGCAGCTCTTTTGTATTATACATACAAATTTTATGTCAAATTTTGATGCAACTTTCCTACACAAGTGAAAAGTTTATTTGTTAATCAGACAATAGGGATTCATACTAACTAATGCACTGAACTTTTCTAATTTTGTAACATCAACAATTGCAGGCAGAAATATATGCACAATTTTAACCAAGAATTACAAAATTAAACTTGTCAGGGACAAGGAAAGTGCTGTGCAAGCACCATTAATGTGATATGTAGTTTGACTATTGAAGAATCTGTTCATTTATTTCAGGTTTGGAAAGCAAGAGTAAATGGTTATGAAGAATGTGTGAAGCATTTCAAAGCTATTGATAACGAAAACAGCAACGAGTACACAAAGTTTGTAAGCCTTTTGAAGAAATTTGTCATAGACAGTAATGCAGTTGCCCAGGAAAAAGGGCTTGATGCAGTCTTGGCTTTCATCGATTATGCATCACCATCAATTTCTGGCAGGTTTGTGTAAACTTGTGCTTATATATTGGTGTTCGTGTCAAAGGTGACATGAAGTTTAGTTTTCAATATTTTCAGTCATACAATATCGACCACCTTGTCCTTCTTGTTTTCTTGCCTCCATTATACCGCAATATTACAAGAAGCACACAAACAGAGCAAAGTGCAAACAAGTTGACATCACATTACTCAAGTTATATGCAATATTGACCACATGCAAATGTGACAATCAGATTACATTTGAGAGCTGAATTCAAGCTAAAACTACAGTGGTAAACAAAGTTTAGAGACTCTTTTACTTTTACAAGTGATAAATTTTGATAATATTTGACAAAATTGATGTCGAAAGCAATTCACTTCATATCACCTTGAAGCCATCTGACATCAATTTTTTTGCACTTATGACTGTGTTTCCATGCTCCTCATAATATTGTTGTATAAAGGAAGCAAGAAAACCAATTAGACAAGATGGTCGATATTGTATCGCCATTTGAAAACCTCTTTGACTGCATAAAAATTTTGAAAACTAATATTTGCTTCATGTCACCTTTAACATAAGAAATGACACAAAGGCTTTACAGTTTAGGTAACAACAGCGGTAGTAGATGTTGTATAGTAATATGTTCACTAAAAATACCATATTTTACAATAACAGGTGTTAACATGAGCTTTTGACCTTTCTATTGCAAAAATATGTTTTCAAAATATAACATTTTGTTATTTGCATTTATTTATGCAACATCTATAAGATTAATGCAATTTAGTGAGCATAGCTACATGTAAATGAGGACTCCGAAACAGTGCCTGTTTGTGATTTTGATTGGGCTATTTTAATATTTCATTGTTCAACAAATTTTACCAAAACGACTGTTTACTGGAACTGGTCAAGAAAAAATGTTAACTGGATACTGGATATCAGGCTTATTAGCTAGTAAAGCTCTGATAGTTTGTGTTAAATGAAGTATGTGCTCAGAGCTTTACTATATTCTTGTGTATGTATTGTCCTCAAACATCAACAAGATAAATGATTTTTGGCAGCTGGCAAATATTTACAGCTATATCATTTTGCTATCAATCACTGGCTGATAATAAGTAACATTATTGCACAAATTTCTGTTAAAGGTGAAAAAGTAATCTGCAATCTGTTTTCGTAAACTGTAATAAGAGTTCCCTCATTCGGTAATTTTCCAGCAAGTATTGCAGTATATTGCCAGAAATTCACATATATTCCCTGACATTGGATTCAGCTATTAAGATCCAGCATATCCCTAGGCTACTTCTTTATCCATGCTATGCAATTGACGTTACAACTAAAATTTGCCGATCTTGTCTCATGTGGCGATTGCTATTTACGTATTGGGAAAGAAACAGGGAGGAGGGGAAGGCCTTGTGGAGAAAAATGATTGATTGGAAGTATGTATGCATCTCTATCACAAGATATTCAACCTTGTGGTTTCACTTATATTTAACTTAGGGCTGCAGCTGATGTGGTTGCTGGTGTTGTGACGAAATGCATGAATGCTCGACCAAAAACCAAACAGAGAGGTCTTGATATTTGCATGATGTATCTCGAAATTGAAAAACAAGAGGCTGTTCAGGAGGAAATCCTCAAAGGTCTGGATAATAAACAGCCGAAGATTGTCGCCGGTTGCGTCACCTTTTTAAGAAATGCTATAAGGTAATTTTTGTTGTTCTCTATATTTCTTTGAAATGTCTTTATCGAGGTCGGGGAAATAACTTCTTTAGGCAGCGTCGTTAAATCGATTTGAAGAACATTTGAAATACATTTAAAATATATTTGATATGACGAAAATTTTAGGTTCGTAAAATCTTTCGTGCGTAAAAGAGTCTCTACAACGGATGTGACGTAAGAAGAGCTTTCATTCGACAGGTTTATAGGAAACAACAACAAAGCTGTTGTAGCAAATCTTACGTAATGGAAACTTAAGATGCCGCCTATATGTATCTGAGCGAATAATAAAAAAAACGTTTAAAGAAATACCACTGTTCAGAACTTTAGACGCTATTTCCCTCTGAAATTCCATGTTATTATACGCTATTTATACTTAACGGAACTAGCATGTTCTCCTTTTTCATCACTTCCGGTGCAGAGTCCTTACGTAGTTCTTAGTCGTAAAAGTGCACGGAGATAATATTTTCCATTCCCTGAACATTTTGAAAATTTTCGCAAAATTGATGTCTAAAGACGTTATTTTTCTAAACACTGATGTACGTTTAAAACTTCTTAATTATGTGCGTTTATCACGTGTGTCCAACCTCAATTGAAAACAGTGGTAAGAAAACATTTCTACCCTTTTGGGAACACATAGTTTATTTCCAGACATGCGCATTTTGGCTTACTATCGTAGTGATTATTTTTTGGCCGCGCGAGCAAAGATTGGGACTGGTTTAATTGCTGACTTCAAATTTCTTGCTGGAAGTAGCTTTCCATTTGCAATATGTGATATCTTCCCTCTCGATGAGCTCGTCGAGTTAAAGATACTTCTGTTCAGTTTTTTTATTTGTTTTTTTTTCAGCGAATTTGGTAGCAAAATCTTTCCTTTAAAACCTGTTGTAAAAGTGCTGCCAAAATTATTTGATCACAGTGATAAGAATGTTCGACAAGAGGTGATGTTATAGTTTCTAAATAGACGTTAATGGTTATGATTTTTTTTAAGGAATTTTCAAGGAATTCGACAAGGAATTTTCCTTACCAATTAATTGTCGGAAGATGACTAAACATCGTCATAAAAATAATTTCATGACGAAAGTATTATCTTCATTAATTTCTATGTTAGCGCTACATGCCATTGATATGTCGCTTAAACAAAATCAGGGCAATCCACCCCGGTTTTTTTTTTGTTAGAATCCTCTGAAATTTGGAGTAGTGCCGGGGGGGGGATCTGGCTCTCTTCAACTTTTGCCCTACGTTGTCCTTAACCTTTGATGAATGTGTTTGTTCACGTAACGGAATGCAAAAAGCCAGGACTCAGGCCACTATGCTCACACGCACTAACTGATCAACTGAAAGACCATTTCATTTCTCAAAAAAAAAATAAAGAAAAATAACAATGATCTTTGTATTTTCATGTGCGGCACGAACGCGTGTTTCTTGACTCTTTTAGGCAAATAAAGACTGGACGATCTTTTATAAGTAGTATTTTCGTAAATTGTCGTATTGCATGGTTGTTTTTGTAGACTAAACTTCTCGCCATTGAGATTTATAAATGGATCAAAGACGCCGTGAAGGCACAACTCACTAACATTAAACCAGTTCAGGTGAGTGTAAAGTATTTTGACTATCTCTGATGAACATTGAACTATAATACATGGAACGCTATATGTAATACAAAACCCTAATAATATTTTGAAGCCGTGATTTTACCCCAGACACGCGTGTGTAGTCAATTATTACTCCGCGAGAGAATCTCGGAACACGACACACGCGTGTCTGGGGTAAAATCTCGCGTGTCTAATGTAAGATTTGGCTTCAATTATTTCCTGCAGGTAGCGTTCCATGTATTTTAATTCAATGCTGATGAATGAACTCATTTGACTTTCCTGCTCCCAAAATCCAGCTTAAAGTAGGACACCTAACATAGCTTCGTCCCACAAAACGTTCGCGTTGTTTTAGTGAAGCCAACCTTATTGTTTCCTTGATTGTTCAGAATGAACTTTTTCTATTATTTTCATTCGATGGACAAACAATGAAATTAATTTTCTACGTATAATTAGTTTTTTGGAAATTTGTATTTTTTGTTTAAAAATTCGAGCTGGCTGTGCTGTGAAGCGGCGCAATTGTGAACCAAAACATCTTTGTGGTAAAATACGTAAAGAACACAGGTTCGTATATGTTTGCTGGAAACATTGACACCTTGTAAATATTTTTTACGTAGTCTGTGCTAGACATATACATGATTGTTAACGTTTGCTATTTTTAACATTTTTAACTTTCCTTCCTTTTTAAGAAGGAATCGATTAAGTGGTGTGATGAGCGGAGAATCTACCACATGCAATTAATTAATGTCTTGTCGTACAGTTATTTAGCGATTATTGTGTGTGTGTGGGAGGGTTGTAGTAAAATGATTGAAAACATTTCATTCCTTAATGAATCCTAATTTCTCATGATTCTTTAGATGAAGGAGCTCGAAGGAGAGTGGTCAAAACTGGATCCCGCTCCTCCTAAACCAACTCGATTAACCCGATCACAGCAAGAAAAACAGGCACAAGCACCGCAGGTGGAAGAAAGCAGTCAGGGCGGAGGAGAAGCACCCGATGAAGAAGGTATGAAAATTTTAAAACGTGTTTTTACTTTGTATGGTGTAATCGTTTGCATTACATACGTACGTACAATATAGTTTGTCCTGGAATAGAGTAAGTTGCATGTTTGTACTTGTAGATCGTCCAGGTTAGTAGTAGAGTCCTGCGGTGAAGTTGGTGAGTAAGTTGCATGTTTGTACTTTTAGGTCGTCCAGGTTAGTAGTAGAGTCCTGCGGTGAAGTTGGTAGAGTAAGTTGCATGTTTGTACTTTTAAGGTTAGTAGTAGAGTCCTGCGGTGAAAAGTAAGTTGCATGTTTGTACTTGTAGATCGTCCAGGGTAGTAGTAGAGTCCTGCGGTGAAGTTGGTAGAGTAAGTTGCATGTTTGTACTTGTAGATCGTCCAGGTTAGTAGTAGAGTCCTGCGGTGAAGTTGGTAGAGTAAGTTGCATGTTTGTACTTGTAGATCGTCCAGGTTAGTAGTAGAGTCCTGCGGTGAAGTTGGTGTTCATGTCTTAACGCGGACAATGTACATCTACAAACATGTATCACTTCTCCCTCGCTCATTTTACTTTCACTTTAAATAGAAAAAATGTTGGGTATACATAGTCATGCACCATATAAATCCTAGCACGGTTTTTATATGCGCATGAAAAACATGTGACTTGGACGAGATTTGAACTCCAAACGAGATTTGAGCACCTTCGGGATACTAGTCCGCCGCTCTACCTGTTGAGCTACCAAGCCCACAGATATTGGAGACGAGTCAAATCTCTTTAAAACTACGTATGGACGAGAGATTTTTGCCACGATAGCAGTATCCTTAAGGTGCGAGTTCAAATCTCGTCCATGTCATATGTTGTTCATGTGCATATAAAAACCGTTTTAGGATTTATAGTATGTATAATCTCTGATGATGGCTTTGGAATAGTGCTGCACCGATATAGGATTTTACCGATGTACCGATTAGCCAATATTAAATTGCCGATATTGTGCCGATACCGATATTTTATGTCATTTTACGAAACTTAAACATCATAAAGTATGCCACTTTGTGCTCACCAGTGACTATTCATTTGATGAAATAAAATTCAATGTTTATTTACACTGCAGCCATATTTCACAACACAACTGCCAATGGAAATTAATATCATGCGGAACTAACAAGTTTTAAGTAGTGTCAATTTAACAAAAATTGTTAAGGTAATATACTTAGTATTGCTAAACCATGATTCATTTCAATTGTATTTCTATGTCAATGAAATGTCTAAATATCAGTATTATGAGCAAGAAAATAATAACGATAATTCTATTTTAGAGCCGGTACGCCGATAGCGATATCGGTGCATCACTAGCTATACATCACAACTCTGTTAATTACTACATCAACTCATTTATTTATAAAGAAAAATATCATAATGTTTATTTTCTTCAGAGTCCGAGGTTGTTAACGTCGATCCTTATGATTTGCTCGATCCTGTCGACATTTTATCAAAAATGCCGAAAGACTTTTACGAAAATATGGTAGGATGTTAAAATCAATCTGTGAGTTCTCACGAAAGCGCATCGACCGCATTGAGGCAAATTTGCAAAACTGTCCTTAGCGCCTGCGCAAAAAGAGAAAATGTTTTTAAAACTGCGACACCAAAAGCAAAAGGCCATGCTGTGTCAGAGTGTTAAATAGTTTCAGCGTAAATTATAGACACGTAAACACCTAAGAATTTTGCGTTTTTCCGTAGAATTCGAGAACTTAAGGAGAAATCAACATTAAATTGCCTTGTTGATATACCAACGAAAATAATTTTTAATTCAATTTATTACTCATCGATTTTTTATAAACCAATCAAAATGCGATGAAAATTTTGTGTAAGATTTTCAAAAGTTAATTGCGAAAAAGGTTCAAGAAAAGATTTAGATTTCGTGAAGACAATACAAAATAAAACTTAAGATATCACGTGATGATGACGAAGCCTTATAAATTGTGTAGTTGAGTTTTTTCAACCAGACTCAATCATCACTATTTTTACAATCAGTTCGGACACAGTGCAGGAAATATACAGTAGGGGCACTTCGCTGTGCAACTGGCTGCTGTATATTTAATTAGATTACTGCCTGCCGTTTGCCATATCGTCAATCCTATTTGTCAAACCAGGGGTGGAAAAAGTATCGGAACTTGAGAACATAGTTCCCTGAAATTATATAGAGTTGAGAGTTTGGAAAGAAATTTTCTAGGAAGCATAACATTTTTAAATCAGTTCATTAAACCTCACAATTAATAGTTAATAATTAATAACTTTTAAACATAATTCATATTTTTGTTGTTTTGGTGATTCAACAATTAATTTTCACAGAAAATTTTTAGCATTTGTTGTGGTTTCAAGAAAGAAAAAAACTTTTTCCACCCCTTGGTCACACAACGCAATTTTCTAGCTGTCACTATTGTAATCACATGCGCAATAAGATATACATGGCACAAAAATATTCATTGGAGTGAATCTACTTTGTTCTCTATACTGTGGTTCGGATAAACAGTCAACACTGATCCTACACAACGTGTTCTAACCTGGATGGCGATCTGATATTATGTCAATTTTTTAACAGGCTGCGACAAAATGGTCAACGAGGAAAGAAGCTTTGGAACAACTGGATAAGTTGACTTCTAATCCCAAGATTGAAGGTGGACAATATGGAGAACTAATGGCCGTACTTAAAAAGGCAGGATATCCCCCGGTTTTTATTATATGAGTTTACTTTATGCTCTTTGAAGGAAATTACGCATTAAGTGTTTTGTATGACACGAACATAAATAAAGTTAAGACTATTTCATGTTAGACAGGCGAACTTTTATTAGTTTCAATCTCAGAACTGTTGTTTGCAAAATGCCATAAGCTCCTGCAGAGTGTTTCTTTGATATTTTCCTTCAATAGCCAGGGATGGATTTAGGGAGGAATTCGGGGTACACACCCTAGCCTTGGCTGGAAGGTGCTCAGGGATATTCAAATTTTCCTACAACATATTGATATAACAACGAATTAAGCTGAAACAACTGTCAAACTACACATTTCTTAGGGTATCAAGTCAAATCCACCGACCTCTGACTTGTGAATGACGTAACGACACCCAAAAGAACCACAGAAATCTAATCCAAGCTAGACTGAGCGAAAGATATCTTATAAAAACTAGAGCAACCCCATCCTACAAAATCATCCCGGATACATCTATCCCTGACAGTAGCTGTATTACATAGCATGGCAAATATGAAAAATGCTTTTTTCCTTAGCTATTTTTGTTGTGAGCATGCTGGGCAACTAAGTATTTTGTGAACAACGGACAACTAAGTATTTTTGTGAACAACGGACAACTAAGTATTTTTGTGAACAACGGACAACTAAGTATTTTGTGAACAACGGACAACTAAGTATTTTGTGAACAACGGACAAGTATTTTGTGAACAACGGACAACTAAGTATTTTGTGAACAACGGACAACTAAGTATTTTGTGAACGGACAACTTTTTGTGAACAACGGACAACTAAGGATTTTGTGAACAACGGACAACTAAGTATTTTGTGAACAATGGACAACTAAGTATTTTTGTGAACAACGGACAACATTTTGTGAACAACGGACAACTAAGTATTTTGTGAACAACGGACAACTAAGTATTTTGTGAACAACGGACAGCTAAGTATGTGAACAACGGACAAAGTATTTTGTGAACAACGGACAGCTAAGTATTTTTGTGAACAAAGGACAGCTAAGTATTTTTGTGAACAAAGGACAACTAAGTATTTTAAGAACAACGGACAACTAAGTATTTTTGTGAACAACGGACAACTAAGTATTTCAGATTGCTCGGTGGAAAACATTGTATTAATGTGATGTCACGTGACTTTAGTGAACCAATCATTGACCATGTACATTACATTATGTACATAACAATACCAAGTGATTATATATTTCTAATCATGTAATTTTCAGGCTATTACCAAAGATAGCAACGTGGTAGTCGTATCTTTGGCTGCTAAATGCGTCAATGGTTTGGCAACGGGACTGCGAACAAAGTTCTCTCCTTATGCAACGTCTATTGTGCCGCCATTTTGGAGAAATTCAAGGAAAAGAAACAGAATGTTGTGACGGCGCTAAGGGACGCCATCGATGCAGTGTATTTAACGGTTTGTGCTTCCAGTTTTTTTATTTTGTATAAAGTGTAGACCCACTGGATTCCACTGTCTTCGTATAATGCAACAGTCAAGTGGAAGCTTAATTTGATCAACTTTAAAATTTTTCAACAATCCACCAATAAATCGGATGTAGCTTATTTAAAGCTTTTAGAAGCTCTAGATGAAAAAGCCAGACCCAGACATAAAAGACATTTTGCTTATCGTTTCTCTTATTATTTCGTGCAAGCGGTCGGTCTGTTTTCTTCAAGTCATTTTAAAATTTGAGATCCGCATGTTGCGTAAAGAGTTTTTGAGTGTTTTACTGAAAGTGCACCATGTACTTTGATCGTGTATAGAAAGTTGAAGTACAGGTTAGGATATCGTAGGATTCATAGTGATAAATATATAGATATGGGGATAGCTTCAGTGCGCATTTCAATAATTTCCAAATTGAAAAATACTAAATTGTTAGTGTATGTACCATGTTGTCGAAAGAACGCTGTAAAAATATGTCAAGTTTTGTTGGTCGTTTTTCTCGAAACACATTTTGCCAGCTATTTTAACATTAGGAGTGTTTACATGGGAAATCAACACGAGGATTGACATTTTGCGGGAATTTTGAATTTTGAAGATAACGAACATAAACATTATAACAACTTTTTTTTTCCATTGCTCCTGCGTTAATACAGTTTAATACTTGCATGAAACCAATTGCTGCTTTCCTACGCACTCATTTTAGCCCATTTAGCCGCCTTATTTGCTCACGAGCTTCAATTTCCCAGAAGACATTACGCATGGCGCATGCGTGCTTCGTCATTAATCGCAATCTCATTCCAGAATGAAACTCAATTCGTGTTTACGTGAGGTTAAAACCAATTTTCGATCCGGAATTAACTCGATGCAGATCGAGTTGTAACTCATTCCGTATTTATGTAGACATGCAATTAGATTTCTTTTAAAATGTAATGAGTTCATTCCGGATCGAAAGGCATTCTGGACTCATGTAAACACCCCCTTATAGGCTAGAAAGAAGTCGCTAGTATGCATGCAGCCGTAGAAATCGTCGACGTTACTTCAACTTGAAACGAATGATGACTGAAGTACTGATAAAGACGAGATAGTCGATGTCACAATGATACCTAGATCTATTACTGTTAATCACTTCTTGGAAAATATATATTTTCGCCATTTTCTTTGCTTTAATATCACAAATCGTCGGAAAGGTCCTGAAACAGCCGTCAGCTATTTCGGATCTTGTCTTACACGACTTTGAAACAAAACCCTTGAGTCTTGATCGAGCAAACACGAAAAGCAAATATTGACAAATATATGTAGAATTGTACGTACATTGTTTCTCTATAGTTTCTCTATAAATTGTCTCCGACTAACAGTGATTTTTGTTAATGTTTATTTTTGTGTGTATGTAGACAAATATTGCTGCCATCCAAGAGGAGGTCATAGCATCTATATCCAGTAAAAATCCATCGGTCAGAGAGGAGACGATCAAATTTCTTACTCGTGTTGCGTGCAAGAGTAAACCTGCCGATCTTCCACGACAAGTTTTGAAGCCCATTTGTGCAAGTTTATCAAAGGTAAAGCGTTGTACTCTTTACATATTTAAAGTAGTAACATTATTTATTGTGCGTGTAGCTCATAGAACTCCAAGAAACCGTAATCAAAGATAAAGGTGTAACATTTGTTGAGTGTGCGTGTAGCTCATTGAACTCCAAGAAACCGTAATCAAAGATAAAGGTGTAACATTATTTGTTGAAATTGCGTGTAGCTCATTGAACTCCAAGAAACCGTGATCAAAGATAAAGGTGTAACATTATTTGTTGAGTGTGCGTGAACATTGAACTCAAACCGTAATCAAAGATAAAGGTTTAACATTATTTGTTGAGTGTGCGTGTAGCTCATTGAACTCCAAGAAACCGTAATCAAAGATAAAGATGTAACATTATTTATTGAGTGTGCGTGTAGCTCATTGAACTCCAAGAAACTGTAATCAAAGAAAAATTTGTAACATTATTTATTGAGTGTGCATGTAGCTCATTGAACTCCAAGAAACCGTATCAAAGATAAAGGTATACAATTCATATATTTAGGGAAACCTTTATAGCGACTTGTTGAGTGCAAAATTAACTTGACGCATGCTAGAAAAATTACAGTCACACAATGTGTATATTGAAAGAAATCATTGTTTATTCTGTGTGCAAAGCTGCTATGCTACAATATTTCATTATTTGAAAGAAATCGTAACTACGTAGAACCGCCACTCGGTTAGTTTTTCGCCCATGGACGAAACTAGAACGGGGGGTGTGTATATTCATATATTCATATCTGCTTGACTTTTTCAAAAGAAATCACCTGGGTAGCGCTGAATATATGAAACTTCAAACCCACCCACCCCCTACCCACGATATGTTCAACTGTGCCATTTAAGTTGCCTGACTTAAGGGAGAGAATGATCACTCTGTTGTTTACGTATGTACCAAAATACCGTCATGTCGTTTTGCTGCATGTCAATAAACTTATTGTTTATTTTTTATGTAGAGTATGGATGATACATCAGGTCCAGTTCGAGATGCTGCTGCAGAAACCTTGGGGACATTGTTGAAGTTGTTTGGTGAGAGAACGTTGGGACCTTTTATTGATCAACTGGACAAGATTAAACTTGACAAGGTATGCAGAATAATGATGTGATTGCATTTATAGACTTAGGCAAATCTCGGCTATCGTGGATTATTACCGCGATTGACTTAAAAATTAAATGTGACACATGCGCAGAACAAATTACAATTATACAATATCGTTGTGCGATTGACGTGATGATCATTTTGTTTTCATAATACTGAAGTGGAGATTTTCTTTACTTTACAAAATTGATTTATTCTTTACGAGATGAGACACATGTAAGTCTTTTTTCATCGTGAAAATCCGGACAAGGTTCAAGATATTGTAACAGACCGCCCTCTGCTGCAGCTAATCAGATTGCAGGAAAGGCTAGGATTTCGACTTCTGCTGATTTCTAAAAAAATAAATAATATTCTCTTATTTGTACATTAAGGTACTCAAAACGTTTGTTGACTCGCGAGAACTTTAAAGTTTTTGCCATGTTTTTCGTTTGTCAACAAGTGTGTTATGTTGTTTCGTCATTGGGTACTGTGCCGTCTCAAATGTCTGCTTCGTGTTCTGTCGTGTCAGTCTAACGGATGCTAATATGTACGTTAAGGTGAAAGAATTTTCCGAAAGCTGAGATCACCGCCGTACCAAATCGTGGAGTTGGTGGAAGCAACGCAAGTCAGAGTGGGAAGTCGTCTTCAGCACCTTCTACAAAGAAACCTCCTGCGTCTAAGTCGAGTGCTTCAAAGTCAGCTGCTTCGAAAAGCTCCGAAACGTCATCATCAAAACCCGCTGCGTCCTCTGAACCAAGTAAGAAGCCCAGCTCAACAAGGCCAGCAAAAACCGATGCAGCTAAAACTAAGGTAAGTGTAAATAAAATCGTATTTTTGTTGTAGAAAATGTTTATTTTTATTTTCGCCTTAAGTCCCGTTTCAAGCGTTGTATTTGGCCTTAGGTCAATTGAACTTCAGGGTTTCTTCAGAATGATCCTTTCATGAGATTTGAATCGGGATGAAAATGATATTGATCTTGACATGTTGGAAATGCAATTTTAGTATTAAATGATGGCTTGGCTTGTGGATCGAGTCATTTAGTTTCGGTGAATAGTATGAGATTCAAATCTAACTCATCGACCAGATTTACTTTCTTCTTTGACCGGAGATTTAGCTACAAGTCGACGACTAAATTCACATACAGCTTAACAATTTACAGCGAAATGATCAATCGTTAACACATCCCTCGTTTTTCTTTTAGAAATTAAGAAATGTTGTTTTTATGTTTTTAGCCTTCTGGCAAGAAGGGGACTGGTACAAAGAAGCCTTCAAAAACTGACTCAGCGCAATCTTTCAAGGACGACGAAGTGATGAAAGAAGCAGAAATGACGGTGACATTTATCTTTCTTTTGCTTTCGAACCAATAATCAATTACGTCACGAGTAACTTAGTGTTGTTAACAAGGTCACCTGTCCTTTGAGTTTTCCTTGTACCAATCACGTGACTGCTATATTCGTAGTGGAGGAATTCAAATGCTACTCACCTGCTTTATTTCATTCGTATTGAGCAGCCAGAAGAAGTTGATGCTAAAGCCGAAGAGCTGATTTCGTCCAATATACGTGAGCAATTGGTCTCTACCAATTGGAAAGAGCGTCTTGCTGGGACAGAAGCTTTAACGCAGGTGTGAATTTGTCGTTTAAGGGGTCTTGAAGTGAAACAATGATTGAATTGATCGTTTGCTTTTTAAAGAAACTTTTAAAGTATGACTCATTAATCACTGGTAAACGATCAGTTTCATCACTGCTCATTATCATCTTTTTCAATCACCCCAATCATCATTATCCAAAGCAATGACCCCAATCATCATTATCATCTAAAGCAATCACCCCAATCATCATTATCATCTTTTTCAATCACCCCAATCATCATTATTATCGTAAGCAATCACCCCAATCATCATTATCATCTAAAGCAATCACCCCAATCATCATTATCGTAAGCAATCACCCCAATCATCATTATCATCCAAAGCAATTACCCCAATCATCATTATTATCGTAAGCAATACCCCAATCATCATTATCATCCAAAGCAATCACCCCAATCATCATCATCCTAAGTATTACCATCATTATTATCCTAAGCAATCACCCTAATCATCATTATCCAAAGCAATCACCCCAATCATCATTATTATCGTAAGCAATCACCACAATCATCATTATTATCCTAAGCAATTACCCCAATCATCATTATCGTAAGCAATCACCCCAATCATCATTATTATCGTAAGCAATCACCACAATCATCATTATCATCCTAAGCAATTACCCCAATCATCATTATCGTAAGCAATCACCCCAATTATCATTCCAAAGCAATTACCCCAATCATCATTATTATCCTAAGCAATCACCCCAATCATCATTATCATCCAAAGCAATCACCCCAATCATCATTATTATCCTAAGCAATCACCCCAATCATCATTATTATCCTAAGCAATCACCACAATCATTATTATCCTAAGCAATCACGACATTCATCATTATCGTCCCAAGTAGCTAATGACCCCATTTATCATCATTGTTCAAGCAATCACCCGATTCATTCATCACTATCATCTATGCAATGACCATTATTATATTGATTTTCTTTCATCAATGCTGTCTAAGACGCATGTCAGTTTGCCTAAAGAAGAAATTATTCAATTTTTTTGCATTTACAAATTATGTTTTTTTAGTTCGTCAAAGAAATGGATCCAAAGACTTTACCATCCCAAGTGTTGATTCGAACTATGGCAAAGAAACCTGGCTGGAAAGAAAGTAATTTTCAGGTATTTCATTTTATTCACATCGTAAATACCTCACATTCTGCGAGTTTATCCGAAAAAGGAAGAATTCGAAACTGGTTTCATAATCTTAGTTTTGTTAGTTATTTTATCGAATGGCAAATGTTATAGAACTCGTCATTGCGTCTTTCTATTTTGTTTTACTACGTCTTGTGCTTCTTTGAATTTGTCTGAAGAAGAAAAGAGTTCTCGTGGAATTAAAATAAAAAATCTAGGCGATCGACTTTCCGATGTTGATTTTTCTTACTTTCATATAATCTTTAAAATGTTTTAAATAACTTGATAACCTCCTCAGTAGAATTGACTCTTGTAGCTACTTTTTCAAAAGATATTTATCTGTTTTTCTTTGTGCAAATGATATCGTTATGACATAACAGAGCATAATGACATTTTATAAGCCATCAATTTTCCACATCGTTAGAGCGTTTTATAAGCAAATACAACAGTTTAATGAGTACATGTTTGCAGTGGCAGATCTAGGGCTAGTCAAAATAAATTACTGCTGCACATTTTGGAATATATTTACATTTCTAAGCGCCTCAGAGACAAGTGCATTGGTAAAATTATATTCTTTAAAAGTCAAAACCAATAGTGCTTTTCTGAAAGTACTTTGAATTTAAAATTAGGCAGCTTTGCGTTATTTTGCTCGCTACTGCTCGCTTTAACTACCCCTAGATCCATGTTTGCATGACTAATTATAAAGATGCCAAAGTGAGGTATATTAATGCTGACTGTCCACAAAGACTATTTTTTAAGACTAATTATGCAATGTGATGTCATAACAATGTCATTTGCATATTGTAGAAAAGTTACATATCTCCATAAAGAAATAAAAAACAACAGAAAGAAGTTTATCGAAGAAGTCATTAAGTAATTTTAAATTGCCTTCACAATGCAATAAAAAACATAATGGTAAAAATTTGGTGTCATAAACACTTTGAAAACAATTTGCAAAGACTCTGTGTGAAAGCTAGAAATAAGCTTCCAATAATATCTTTAATATCAACTTCAAAAATGGTTGCGAATGCAGCGTTTCAGTTATATATTACAGCTCAGCGGCTACAGGTCCCGAGTCTTTATAATGTGTTCACTTTTCTTGATCCGTCTTTTGTTTTTACAGAAAGTTCATGTAAAAATGATAACCATCGTCTTGTTTAGGTTTTGAAAAACAAGTTCAACTTATGTGCTATTATTGCCACACAAGCGACATCTTTTTCGAAGAGGAGTGCATTTTACGCAATATCTGGCCTTGTCGACAAAATTGGCGATATAAAGGTAACGCATTTTAGTTGACTGCAAACTCGTTCGCAAACGCGTTCTCAGGGATGGCAAACTGCGTTTTTTGTTTTTAAAAGTCTCTGCTTGAAGTCATACAATTGAAAAGACTTTTTCCTATGTTGATGGAGCATGACGTTTCGTATCTATTGTGAAAGTTTGAGAAATTGTACTGTCAGCAATATTTTCAAAAGCTATTGCGCATGTAACCATTGAATATTTTATACAGTCTATGGATGTTTACAAAAAGTTTTGACGAAAAATCACATATTTTGTAAATTGCTTGTTCATGGTTATTTTATTGTCATATTTAATGAAACTTGTTGTCAAAGTTCTAGGAAATTTCATTATTTTCTTTTAGTTCGCACCAATAAAAATTAAATGCCAACGAAATAATTTCTTCCAAAATAAAACTCGAATTTTTTAAAGATCATTTGTATATAAAATTGTCGATTGCATTTCCTGTTATTTTCCTGGCAATGTTTTTTTCTTATTGTTGTACACTTTACAGTTAAAAGAACAATGTAAAGAAACTCTGATGGTTTTTGCTGAAAACCTTTCATTAAACTATGTTAGTTTAAAGGTACGTCTGTTGGAAACTCGCCACAATACAAGATATCAAACGCCATGATACGTTAGCCCGCCGCACACTAGTGAACTTGCCGTGCGTACTTGTTATTCGTGACAAGTACGATCGGATTAGTCACACAATTAGACATACAGATTATTCAAATATCAATAGGAAATTTTGTCGATCACACTTGTCACGAATAACAAGTACGCGCGGCAAGTTCACCCGTGTGCGGCGGGCTTAATGTTCTTGTTGTTGGCTATTTTCAATCATTCTCAGGTCTCCGCTTGTGCCAGCGAACAAAAGAATCCGAAGGTGTTAGCGGAAAGTCTTAATTGGTTGGGTGATGGAATTAAAGCGTTTGGTATGAAGTAAGTGTAGTGCGGTTTTTTATAAACTAAAGAAGGTGTAATGCAGTGAGATTTAAAGTTTTGGCGTAAGGTACAGCTGTAGGAGTTGTAGTTTTTGTGTAGAGGTATAGCTGTAGGAGTTATAGTTTTGGTGTAGAGGTATAGCTGTAGGAGTTATAGTTTTGGTGTAGAGGTATAGCTGTAGGAGTTATAGTTTTGGTGTAGAGGTATAGCTGTAGGAGTTATAGTTTTGGTGTAGAGGTATAGCTGTAGGAGTTTTAGTTTTGGTATAGAGGTATAGCTGTAGGAGTTATAGTTTTGGTGTAGAGGTATAGCTGTAGGAGTTATAGTTTTGAAGTAGAGGTATAGCTGTTGGAAAATAATTAAACTCGCCATTGTGTTCCAAGCAAGTACGGTGAATTGGGGCATTTACCCTCAAAAATTGATCAGTATGCACAAATTTTAATGTCAAATTCCTTGATCCACATCACTGGCTTAGCGACGTAGATAAAGTTCACAGAAAGTGAACATACACCAACACCATGAGAGATGAACCTCACAGACGATTTTATGTTAGGATAGTTGTTTATGAAATTGATTCGACGATGTACTTATGTTATAGAATTGACGTAAAACCTCACGTGACTTACATCAAACAAAGTCTCGGTCATACGAATCCGGTAAGTACAGGAAATTTTAACTCGCTTTTGAATTTTTCAACCCTCTGCATTAATTTTCAATCATTTTTAAGTCGCTCTTTATTGACTATTTTCTTATCATATTGGTATCATTATTAATCTTTTGCCATAAATATAATCTAGGCCGTACGGTCCGCTGCGATATCAACACTGGGCGTTATGTTTATGTACACTGGACCCAGTCTGCGCATGTTCTTCGAGAGCGAGAAGGCGACATTGCTGCAACAGATTGACGCTGAGTTTGAAAAGGTGTGTCTCGATTGCCTATTAAACCTGGTTTTGCGCATTTGATATACACGATAAGTTTTTTTAAAATAGGCATGTTTCGACATCTCATGATGCCATCTTCAGTATAAGTGAAATAATAAATAATACAAGGTTTATATAAAAGTAATATGAAAGTAATATAAACATAAGTAGTATAAGTTTATATGCGCAATAGCAATAGTTCTTCTACGAAATTATGGAAACCTGGTTTTATGATATTGCGTCATATAAGATGAGGTCAAATTGATTGTTTTGCTTAATTTTCATGGAAACTTAATGCATTGTGATCAGTGGCGGAGTGAATGAATGTTCACCTCATGTTACACGTTTGGAAATTACACGGCAGTTAACAAGCATGTAAAATCAATATGTGAAACATTTTATAGCTTATTAGCATTGAAAAGGCCGTGTTTTATTAAGTTTGCACTATCCTTGGAAGTTATAAACCCTTAAAAACAATATTTGTTTTATTGATGAGCGGATAAAGGAAAGAAGTGGAATTTAAAGTGAATAATTTGAAACCCGGGAGTACCGTTATATATTTGTAGATGTATATCGTCAACGTTAGTATAGTCCTGAGAAGGACTGTTGGTGTTGATGTTGACTGACGTTTCGACAACCTTAGCGTTAGTCATCTTGACTCTGAAGGACTCTACTAACCTTGGAGATCTACATCCACAAACATTTGAAGTAGAATTTATTACATTGTCAGTGGACACCAGCTCTCAAACATTGCTTTGAGTACGAACGAATTAAATTGTTTCAAAAACTTTAAAAAACTGAGCTTGAAGAGCATTGCTTCTTGCCGTATCGTCTGCGGCGTTTTTAAAATGAAATCAATCGTCTGTTTTTTTTAAATTCCCAAGGTAAAAGATGAGAAACCTCCAGCTCCAACGCGAGGTGCTGCTGCTAAAACAACTACCGCTGGACAGGACGACGATGAGTCTGGAACGGCTAATGATGACGATGACGCTGAAGCTCCCGTTGCAAACTTAGCTGATCTTATACCACGCACAGATATAAGGTATCGTGATTTTATCTTTTGTTTGGTACGCATTCGTCCTCAAAGTTGTTTGTATAGGCAAGTTTTGTTCTTATAATTCTTATGATTCTTTAAAATTTTTGTTTTTACGCTACACCGATGTCTCCATGTTAGAGAACGACCTGATATCATCGGTTATCGTCGTTGTCGTCGATTGTCGTCGACTATTAAGTCCGGGGTCAGTTGCACGAAGTCCATGTTGCTGTGTCAACAGGCCAGCGACTTTAAGAGTATCAAATGAAGGGAGAATACTATCGCAACTCAAATGAAACTATCTTAACTTTCGATTTAAGCGGGTTTTCTCTGTTAACATCCAGTTTAAATCGTTACTTTTTACGTTTGAAAAGGTTTTCCAAACAATCGAATGAAATACCTAAGATTGCCTTATTCACGACATTCAATTGACCAATAACAAATTATATTCGAGCTTTTACTCAAATATAGTGGATAATGAAAGTGTGCTGAACATAAAGTAGATATGAGTAGTAGTTGTCTGACGTAACGTGATCGTTGCGTCAGACTACTTGTAGTTTGTAGCAATGTGACATTGTGCTCAATGCTGGATAATATTTCAGTGCTCAGATCAAACCCGAGATGATTAACGAATTAAGTGACAAAAAATGGCAGACGAGAGGAGAAGCTTTGCAACAGGTGCGAACAACAGTTGTGGCAAACAATAAGTTTCTATAAAGAACGATGTTAATGTGCGAAAACTTAGGTGGCAACTGTAAAACTTGTGGGATAGCTTCTGGCCGTAATACAAAATTTTTATTAACTACTTTAAAATGAGACTTAACATAACCCATGTTTGTATTATTGCCAAAGGCTTTCTACTATTGGAGGTGTCGTGATGGTGTTTGGCTGTCAGTGTACATAAACTTTTGAGTTGGTGTTTGTAAACAAACACTCTACCGTCTAAAAATACAGTAATTGTAGTACAATTCCTGTAAAAAATGCACAAAAAGCATTTTTTTCATTAAATCAACATGCAAACAAAACATGTGCTTTCCTATCAATTAGAAATTGAACACATTAAGTGATAATTTGCCTCAAGAAAAATGCATGGTCATCTGTTTCATGTTTACATTTGGACGCCATTTTAATTTTGTATGCTTCCACTTCATGATAAATGAAATTGAATGGCAAACAATTCGAATGCCTTTGCACCAATGTACCTCTTTACTATTGAACAACTAATATACTTTTTTCATTTGTAAAATGTAGATCATATTATTTAATATAATTGCGAAAAAATATGTTAATTTAAGATGAAACAAACATTTTTTTCTATGTCTATTATACGAAGTACCAGCCGAAGTACCCTTCTCTAACACCGTTTCTATTTTCAAGGTTTCCAACATCTTGAATGAAGCCAAATTCATCACTCCAAACATTGGCGACCTGCCTGGAGCTTTGAAATCTCGTTTGTCTGATTCGAATAAAAATTTAGTAAGTTTCAAAACTGACTAGACATTAAAAACAACGAAGCCATAATCACCGTATAATAACACAGAAGGTCACTCCAGTGTGCACCGCGTCCTCACGGCCGCCATTATTCCAACTTGATTCCATCTACTGAAATAACAAGATGTCGTTTGTTCGAAATTAAATCGAAAATATTGTAATATAAGAAATGACGTCAGGTCATTTTAGGGGTTGGGAACAAGTAAAAAATCCTAAATATCTTGCTCGAGTAATGGCAGCCGAAAGCGCCGCGCAGCATGCGCGAGGACAAATTCATCAAAGGTTCCGACACGAGTGGCCTTTCTTTATATTCCATGATCTTTGCCATAATTCTATTTCATGTGTTATCATTGTAAAGGTTATAACAACATTAAATATCATATCATCTCTCGTGAAAGCAATGGGTCCAGGATCTGTGAAACATGTAAAATCATTAGTTCCTGCTGTTATTTCGACACTTGGTGATAGCAAGGTATAAACTCTTTCCATTGATGCATTTTATAGTCGATGCATGTTTACCATTTCAATCATCTACGGTTTTATCAGAGTACATTGCCCAGCGGTTTTCCGTTGCTTGTTGCCACCAATACTTGGTGATATATAGGAATACATAAACAGCTCGTTATAAATGTAAAATTACATACACGGCAACGCTGTTTATAAATTTTTCAACAAAATTTAAGGACATTGAGTATTACCGTTATAGTGATCAGATTTTTTGAGTTGAAAATTGTGATGTATTTTTGGTTCTATTTGACTATGACCTCCCATTTTGTTGCACCGTCATTTTCACTGACGCAATAATCTCTGTATCATATTATTCATAATCAGGACAAGCAGATAATTTTAATTAAAACAAAATTAAACAAATTCCGAAAACAGACATCTCATTTTCTTCATATTCAAGATGATACAAGAGTTTTAGACAACAGATTGTCTAATATTTCGTCTATTCCAATGACATCATCAGACTAATAGTTTACAATGCAGGCTGCGAAACTTTTATATATAATTATTTACGAGCGGAAGTGACAGTTACGTAATTAGAGAACTACAAGACTCAACAATTAGGGTCTTCTAGGGAATAAAGGCAAAATATTACACCATTTTTTGTTTAAAACTCTTGTATCATCTTGAATTTCAAGAAAACGAGATGTCTGTTTTCGGAATTCGTTTTTCGTGTAATAAAAATTGATGCCAAGTTTTAATTAGAGCTATAATGTTGGGCATTAATTTTTATTACACGAATTCGATTTCCGCTCGGCAAGTCTCTCGCTACTATTTTAAGGAATTCGTTTTATTTTGTTTCATATAGTTAGTATTACGTAGTTGCTTCTAATGTCGTCCACGTCATGGTTTGATCACATGACTCAAGCAAATCCGATATTTCACAACTCCTATGTAAATATTTTTGTATGTGTGTATTTCTCGAAAGCAAAAGATAGGAGCCGATTACATGGAGCAATTTCAGCCCGGGCTTAATTTCATCCTGGTTGGTTGGCCGGGCTGAAATTTTGTGTGATTATATGCTCGATTTCAGCTCCGTTTTTAGATCGGGCGGAAATTTACAAAGCTCGTCCGAAGCATGAACCCCAGATGTCATTTTAAAACCGCAATTACGCATGCGTGAATATTTTCAGCCCGGCCAACCGGGTTCAAACTCAGTCCGGGCTGAAATTGCTCCATGTAATCGGCCCCAAAAAATGAAATTTCCAGTGAAAATACTATATTCACTTTTCATACTTTATAAGTATTTTTAGTATTTTTTAATTTAAGTATTTTGAGAATTTCCTCTCCGTTATAGGTGCATATAGATACGTACATGATATTATGTTGCTCTACTATAATTTTAGCCGCAAGTTCGTGCTGCCGCCATTGCCTGCATGAACTCGTGGTTTGAGGAAATCGGATTGGCTCCTCTTGTCGAATCAGAAGTAATCAGCGGAGCTCTTGCGACAGACAATCCAAACATGAGGGCAGAGGTATGTTTTATTTGAATAAACGCCTATCATAGAGGTCCAAAAATGAAAATTTAAAAACTCGTTAGCTTTGTCTGATAAATATCGCTTACATAAAACATCAAGTATGTTGTTTTGTTTCATTCTACACCATTTATATTGAATACAAGATTTTTGAATATTTCGATGGAGAATAATTATAAAAATAACGCATGTTTCTGGTTATCATTGCGGTTCTTGTGATGTGATAATTGATTAGTTAACGCATCTACTAATATTTTTTAATCTCGTTGCGATTCCGATCTGGGCAATTTGCTTATCTTATCGATAGTAGTGTATAGAATGTATTTTCCCGTCATTTCAAGTTCATAATGCTGCGAAACATGAAAATTTAAACAACTTTTCATGAAACATTCCATATTTTATGACATGGCTATCACTGTTAAGGTAGTATGTGGGTGATTATGTCATCGTCAAGATCCGAGATTTTAACCAATGGGATTTGTATATTATTCCTGACCTTTAGGCGTATTTTCAATTTTATATACTTCGAAGGTTGCTAACATGTCAATAGAAACTTCATGTTAGATACTTTTTTGTTAGATGTTTGGTTGGCTCGAAGAGAAGTTACCTACGCAAAAGAAACTTCCAGCTGAAGTGAATTTGATCATTCCTATTTTGTACGCATGCTTGGAAAGTCGCAATGCTGACGTCAGAAAGAAAGCTCAAGGCGCATTGCCGGCTTTCATGAACATCGTCGGTTGGGACACGATGATGAAACAAACTGGCAAGCTTAAGGTATTAACCAGGTTTAGGTATGCTTACACGGCGTGACGCATTGAATCATGGGAATGTGGCGGGAATGTAAACACGGGCAACTGACGTTAACGTTAAAATGATAACAGTAGCGTAGCCAGCCCGACTTTTTACTCCAGCTGTACCGTGCTGTGTTCACTGACCGTAAGAACAAACCATTTCTAAAGAAATGAATTATGGTACAGTATCTTTAAGAATTTGCGCAGTGGAGTGAATTTGCAGTCTGGCTTCCATACGGAATGATGAGACTTGAAATAAACAATATCTTGCGTAGTATTTAAATTGCGTTCCACCATAAGCATTTCTGATAAAGTGCTATTTGTACTCATTACTGTTAGGGTATTTTTGATGTTCGTGTTTAACTTTACAACTGCTTCTGCCATATCTTGTTAAAGTGCACGAGTTCTCTAATTATCGACGTTTTGATTTGACGGATGTGAAGCAACTTTTTATTTGCTAAATTATTCATAAGCCTTTGTCACAATTTCAAACACTTGCGTTTTATTCGTGATTCGTTTCAGCCTGCGTCCAAATCAACGGTCATGGCAATTTTGGAAAAAAATCGTCCTCAAGTGACTTCAAAAGTTCAAATAATGCTGTTGCCGATAAATCTGCCACCCACAGCAAGCCAACGGAAAACCAAAAAGAAGGAAAAAGAACAACAAGAGAAAGCAGTTTCGGCAAGAAAGCCCGACGAAGGAGTTAAAAAATCTAAAACGAGTACTTCAAAAACTGCAGTGGCGAAGGTAGCGTTTTTAACGATATCATAAATTTGTTGTGGTTTGAGTTACGATATGTTTTTTTCAGTCGTAAAATGAATTTAATGCAAACTTTTTTGGAATATAGCTATCAGACATAACGTACTGTAAAAGGTTTGGTAGTTTAGCGCATGCGCGTAAACGCAAGGACATACATAGAAACGTCAAATGGTGTTGTTCATAACACAGCAGTAACCGTAATTCCTGAAAATTCTATTTTCGCACGTGCATAATGCATGGTCAACTACTCGCTATTTTCCATTTATCAAAATCAAAAACGGGCGATGATTTACTATGTTTTCACATATGATATCCCAATATGATTAGAATAATCCATTTTTCGCCGATGATGCCAGATGACTAATTTGCATACATTAAAGTGTTTATCTATCTTCAACTGCGTCTGTTCAGTTGTGTCCAGGCTTTCTGGTCTGTTTTGTGTTATGAATAGTCACGTGGTAGTCGTTTTCCTTACCTATAGTCTACTGGAAGTAAATCAAATGACTCTGATGACGATGGTCCCGTGTTGATGGCGAATCCAAATGGACGGGATAGCAGAATAAAGGCCGAAAAAGAACTTAAAGTGAGTGTACAACTGTTTTTGTGCCTCATTGTTGCCAGTGCACCTGAAGTAGAAATACTGAGATCTTAAAATGATCCTGTAAACAGTTTATGCCATTGTCGAAGAAAAGGGAGAAAAGTTTCATGATTTTTAGTCAATCTTCGTTACTTAAATATGACATAACCTCAATATTGTTAGTATTTAGTAATAGCATGTTTTCGAGTGCAACTTGGGAAAAACATGCACTATCAAGTTTTTCAAAGACCATCAAAATTACTTTGTCTGAAAGACGAAATTGCACGAGGAACTATGCTGTTACTTATTAATAATATACGTGAAAAATTTCTCAATTCTGTTCAATTTTAACATCAGCTATACGTACATTTCATCTGGCAAGTTATTAACATCGACCAGCTCGTATTTTTCCATTCCGTCTAATATATTTTTCACAACACCATAGCTTTTACACGTGCTGCCAAAAAAGGGTATCTACTTTTAACAGTGTCGTGTACTTTTGGCCGGAATGTCAACTGTGGACTCAGTCGCCAAAGAAAATCTACTTAAAACTTACGCCAGCCATTTTAATTGCTTTCGTTATTCAACATTATAATTTAACTTTCCCGCCTTTATAATGTTTTATTTTGATTGATTTTTATGATTACTTCTTTGTTTTACTAACCTATCAGGAGCACTTTTAAAAGGAATTTGCACTTGTATTTTCCAATTTTTGCACTGGTAAAAATTAGATTGTGTTGTATTCATCCAATAATATTTTAAAAATCATTTCACCGTGCAAATGACTATCATTGTTTTTGGTATTCTTTAATTTGATTGGTCCGTTTTGTTTCGTCACCAGGTTCTCAAATGGAATTTTGCTGCGCCACAAAGTGAGCATATTGAGCAACTCAAAGATCAAATGAGCAATTGTGTTGGCAAGGCGATGTTGGAGAATCTCTTTCACAAAGACTTCAAGTATCACGTCATCGCACTGACCGCATTGCTTAAGGTAAGTGGAGTGTTTTTAAGGCATGGATTGAGTCATTTTTGCTAATATGGTCCATTTGCCTTCTGACATAGTAAAATTCCATGGGGGAACTCAAATTAATATTCAAACTGGGATAAATGATTTCACGTTATATTACGACAGCGAGTTTGTCTATTTGTCAAAAAAAATAAACTGACTTAATAAATGTTTTCTTTAGCCCTTTACTCACCCGCTTGTATTCGTTAAATTATCAGCTGGCTATTCAAATAAACGTGTTTACAATAATAGGCAATAACTCCTGTATCGGATCCACCGATGAAGACAGAAACTCTTCAAAGTACAGATTTATTATTGAAATGGTGTTCGTTAAGATTCTTCGATACCAACACGACTGTTCTCATTAAGTGTCTGGAGTATCTTGAAGCTTTGTTTACAGTTTTGGCCAATGAAGAATTTAAAATGAACGAGTATGACGCTGCCAGCTTTTTGCCTTATTTAATTCAAAAGGTAAGAAAGATTATATTGTTTTGAAAAAAAGGACTTGATGAGCGCATTTTCGTCATTTATTCACTAAACTGGAACGTTAATTATATGCACTCAAGTAGTGGCGTATAATTAATTATATATTTATAATTATATACTTCAAGTAGAACTGTTTTGAAGCATGCCTTATTTGGTCGAACGTTAATTGTATGCACTCAAGTAGTGGCGTATAATTAATTATATATGTATAATTATATACTTCAAGTAGAACTCATTGAGTTCTATAATAACTGGAGCGGCTATCTCAAGCGCGGCCTTAGATATCTGATGACGCCAAAAAAAAATGGCGGATTTCGTCCGTTGCCGCTGAGATTTACCGAAATTGATCGCTTTTCCGAAAATTTCACAATTTCCCACTCCCTCCCGAGGAAAGAGTGAGGAAAATGTATGTGTGTATTTGGGATTCGGCAAGCAATTTTTTGATGAAAATCACCATAAAAACCTACAATTCGTAACAGCGAGTCAACTGTGGTTGTCAGTTATCTGCTCCTACGAGGATGCATTTATAACTATCGACGAAAGACCTATATGTCGGCTACACATGTATGAATGCATTTGTTGTATTGATATATGAATTGGGCAAAATGCAAATAATCATCAAAACACTTATACTTCCAATGGTGTTTATAATTCATTTGTAGTTTTAATACTTCTACCCTTCTTTTTCACTTTGTTTTGTTTTTCCTATATTTGCAAATAAGTACACAATTTGAATGATTAACGCAGTTTTCGCCTCAATAATAAATTTCATAAGCAGTTGGTAGTGCATTTTGTTCTCTGAGTATCCACATCTGGTGTTTTGTTCATACAAGAATGATGAAGTGCAAGTAGATATGTCATAGCAAGGCAATATAACCAAATGAATCAAATACCTATGGTGTACATTTATGCTAGAAGCTTAAAAGCTTTTTAGAAATTATAAAGTTATTGGATTATATTAACCATATATCATCAATCTCATGAAAAGAAATAAGAAGCAAAAATTTGTAGAAAGCTTTGAAAAGTGAAAAACTTTTCTTTTAGCAATAATGCATATGATAAATCTCCATTCTTACTACGTTAATAAGCTCAAACTGTTTCTTAAAGCAAAACTGTTATAATGAAATGTACAGTACAGTAACAAAGTTTCATCACTGAATCTTTAATGCTTCAGTGTAGTGCATTAGATATTAGTAACATTTATACAACACTCAACTAAAATATTTTGATAAAGATATGACATGATTTAAACATTAAGTTATATAAAACCCAATGGCTTATACAGTTTGATGCTTCACATCTGCATCAAGTCATCAATCTCAGTACAAATGTTTACATAGACACAAACTTTATGGCTTTCCCATTTTATACCTTTGTGAATTGACAATTCATTAAGCATCAAAACACACACAACCTTTCCATCTTTCTTTGGTTCATGAACTTTAACTTCAAAGCATTCAAGGCATCCTTAGTGAATCCATTGTCTCCATCCATAGAATTTGACCATGATCAAATTAAATAACTCTGGATAGGGCAGACAATAAATCAATTATCTTTACAGCATTATCATTTTTTTAAGACTCTGCCTGGTCAATAACATCTTCCAGTCATCATTACTCCTTGGTCTTCCCTGCATGTTGTCAGCAAATAGAACATAACAAGCTCTGCTTTAAATCATGGGTACTCTTGGGGCTGATCATTTCGTTTTGATATTTACTCACAGAGCAAAATGTGTGCAGGGTCTTTTTTGATTTACGGAAACTATTTTGCAAATAGATGGGTAAATTTACGACTTCATGCATTAACAAATGACAGAAAAGTATGCAGAATTTTATCAACAAAAACAGGAAAACATCAGTATATTTGGCGTTCAAGTCAGTCTTAAAAATACGATCTTTAATATGTATTTTGTGGCAAGTGCATGTATAATTGCTTTTCAGTTTTCAATCGTTGACGGACTAAAAACCAAGCAACTATCTCACCTGTGAAGCGATATGTTCCTTTTGTGGAAACTACGACATCCAACAATTGAACGATTGAAGTGTTGGCATTATGAAATGCCAAAAGATATCGTCACAGAATATGGAACTAACGATATCCATATTCTGTGATATCGTGTTTGTTTTGAAAAATCTTTATAATTTACTATAGACACCAGGGGAGGTCGAGAATATTATTTTTCTGCAAAGCGATCATTTCAGCGGAAATACGTCCGTTGGCCGCCATTTTTTTGGCGACCTCGCCCCAGTAAAGTTAGCCGCTCCAGTTATTATAGAACTCAATGGTAGAACTGTTTTGAAGCATGCCTTATTTGGTGGAACGTCAATTATATGCACTCAAGTAGTGGCGTATAATTAATTATATATTTATTATTATATACTTCAAGTAGAACTGTTTTGAAGCATGCCTTATTTGATGGGAAGATTATTTTTGGCACTTTCTACTAATTTATTTTGTTATCTTGTTTGAACTCACAAAAGCTACCATCATTTTCCTCTTAAAAAATTCTGTGGAAGTTAGGTTTGCGGTTGATTAATGCCGCTCTGTAATTTTGTTGACCAATTTAACTTGCATGCGAAGAAAATCGTTGAATTCAATTTGTACGTGATCAGGATATACTTTCTTTCAGCAGCAAAGTTATCGAACCTTCTGTTTGATAATCTCTCACTTTTTATAAGATTCAAGTCAATAATAAAGAAGCTCTTGAGAGATTGCCTTTTATTTGGCATAATACAGCCAATCCAATCAAATTCGGTCTTGCTTGATAATTTTGATCCGTTTCCATAGTTGCACAGTTGATTTGTCAAGAGCAAATTTACATATCTAAAATATTGGATAAAATTGTCCCATTTTTTAGTTTCAATGTGATTTCATTTGTAATCAACAGATAGGTGATCCAAAGGATGCCGTACGGAAGATGATCCGTGGCCTGCTGAAATGGGTGACAAAAATCTACCCGGCCAGTAAATTATTTAACTTCCTGGCGGATGGACTCAAGTCGAAGAACGCTAAAACACGCACGGAATGTTTAGGAGAGATTGCTTACTTAATTAGCGTATACGGTGAGAACGTGTGTCAGCCAAGTCCCGCGAAAGCGCTTCCCGCCATTGCTGCACAGATCGCTGACCGAGATAACAGCGTAAGGAATGCTGCACTCAATGCCATCGTCGAGGTTTACAATCTAGTTGGTGAAACAGTCTATAAATATATTGGAAGGGTGAGTGTAGTAATCATATATACAACACGATTGTCTTTCAACAGTTGGTTTGAAGTATACTGCCAATCACAGTTCTCTTTTCATTCCATCGAGATCATGATGCGGTATGTGCTGTTGATTACATACGTTCAATTTCCACGTCCTGTTACATCTTAATTATTCTTTTTGATATATGCGAACAGATATCTTTCCAGCAAATGATTAGTAAAAATCAGGGATCATCATCATATCTTTGTGGCTTCAAGAAAATTTAGTAATGCATAATTGTCGACAGTAAAATTTTCCCTCTTGCACAATAGAGGATTTATAGGGTCACATTTACTCCATAAAGTTTTTGAATTCGCTGTCACGTCTGTTTTGTACTGTGTTTTATAAACTTGAAGAACTAAGGTTTACGTTCTTCACATTGTGAGATTGAACGTTGATATTTTGATGTTCTGGTCTTTATGCAATTGTTATCGTAAAGCACGTTCGCAAACTATGTTTTATTAATCTTGTAACCTCTTTGAAAACTGTATTTTAAGTCGTCGCTTTGCTTTCCATCAATATTTCTCGTATGTAGTGCGCTTATAGGCTTTTTTCCAGAGGATTTTACCTATAAAATGAAAATGGTATTAAAAGAAAACTTATAAAACGGGGTGTTATGTTCTCCGTTCTAGATATCTGAGAAAGATCAAAGTTTGTTGGACGAGCGCATTCGTCGAGCGGGTAAATCCAAAACTGCTCTGACTGAACCGGCTAAAGCAACCAGTCAGTCAACAAAGAAAGCCAGTGAAACTGTCGCTACTGTTGAGAGACCATCAAAACCAGCTAATACAACTCAAAGCAAGTATGTAGTCCTGTCTTCCTAAAACTTAGCAAAGATATATGTTTCATTTGTTTGACCTCAAGTGACATGTTTGCAAGGGTTTAATCGAAATTATTTATTTTATTGTGAGTTATACCATAATGCAATGCGTGGCGCGATCTTTGTGATTGCAACCCAGAGTTTCTCATTAATAATTTTCTTTGAGATATTTTCATTTGATTTGGTTTCAAGTAAGATTAGCTCACTTGATGAGAGCTCAGTGTTTTCTTTGTTGATTAAAGTAGCTGTGTTACATTATGCAAATAATTAAAATTCGGTTTCGGTAGGGGGACTGGGTTGGACCTAGAATTCCCGAGGGTTAGGTATTACGTTAATCAAGCCCAGGTTTCGGTACTGCAACTGAATTTGTTTTAGTTCATTATTATTTCTATCTTATTTTGTGGTGGTGAAAAAAAAAATAGGTTGAACTTCGTTATTGTTTTGGTGGTGAAGCTCGTTCTAGCTTGAGGGTAATGTGTGGTTGCAAATAGGTTAAACTTCATTATTGTTGTGACGACATCTTTTTAGAGTATTTTCTTGTTTTAACATCTTGTGCTTCTTCAGTCCTTTTTTTTTGCATATGCATGAATTTAGAATAGAATAGGAATTTCCATTCAAACTCTGTTTGTTAAAAGTTATTTTAAACTCAGATTACTATAGTGCGCTAGCCTCATATCAAACAAGATGATGTTGGCTATTTTCAAACATCATTGTGTTTTTATGTGGTCTGTTATCGTGGATATAAAATCTTTTGAACATCGAAATGAATGATATTAGGTTGTTCTGTATAGTCAGAAACCTTCGAATTATTTCCATTAATGTTAGATCGACTTCAGCAAAAGTTGAGCCTGCTGTCCAACAGTACTTTTCATTGGATTTCGATCAAATCGAGACGAGATCAGGAAAATCAAGCAATGCGTTACCATCCTTAGTGACCAATGACGACGTAAACGATTTGTTAAATGAACCCGTACCTTCATTGCCTAGAATAACGAGGTAAGGGGGGAAATTTTTTGTGTTTGAAGTTCGTTTTGTACGTGAAGATAATCTTTCCAGCGGACCTTGTGTCAGGTAAAGACAGGCAGACTAGACCCATGGAATAGTCTTACACCCTGACACGCATGTGTTGTGTTTCCAGATTCTCTCGCGAGATAACAATTGATTGAAGTCGTGCATTTTTTTGCCGAGAAAATCACTGATAAAGAATCGGTGTTTATTTCAAAAAAATATGAAAAGAGATATTTTCTTTCGCTCCTCTTTCCATATTTGTGTTTACAGTTGATCATATTGACCGGAAAAACCAATTGTTTTCTTTTTTGCACTTACGTCACTACCGGTACACCTGTGTATCAGTCAGTCTTACTTGTTGAATATTTTTTCCGTTCAGTTTTCGCTGGTGAACGGTTTGAGTCGAGATAATCAAAGATAATCTGTTCTTTTCATGTTCCTTATACTATTCTTTTTTACTTAAATTTTCGTGTATGGATTTATAATAATGGATTTAGAGATTTCATTTATTGTAGATATAGCCACAGAAATGTAGTTATTCCAAGTAGCTATGTTTTAATATGTAAATAAAAAGTCACAGGATGTATTAATTTTATCTTTAGTACCGTCTCGTTAACGAATCCCTTCCTTTATGTACTTTCCATCTTGTATGGATTCACTTTTCTTGAACTTACTACAGGATTCAGCAAGTTCGCTTTTCTTGAACTTACTAAAGGATTCAGCGAATTCACTTTTCTTGAACTTACTACAGGATTCAGCAAATTCACTTTTCTTGAACTTACCACAGGATTCAGCAAGTTCACTTTTCTTGAACTCACTACAGGATTCAGCAAGTTCACTTTTTGAACTTACTACAGGATTCAGCAAGTTCACTTTTCTTGAACTTACTATAGGATTCAGCAAATTCACTTTTCTTGAACTTACGACAGGATTCAGCAAGTTCACTTTTCTTGAACTTACTAAAGGATTCAGCAAATTCACTTTTCTTGAACTTACTAAAGGATTCAGCAAATTCACTTTTCTTGAACTTACTAAAGGATTCAGCAAGTTCACTTTTCTTGAACTTACTAAAGGATTCAGCAAATTCACTTTTCTTGAACTTACTAAAGGATTCAGCAAATTCACTTTTCTTGAACTTACCACAGGATTCAGCAAGTTCACTTTTCTTGAACTTACTAAAGGATTCAGTAAGTTCACTTTTCTTGAACTCACTACAGGATTCAGTAAGTTCACTTTTCTTAAATACGACAGGATTTAGCAAGTTCACTTTTCTTGAATTTACTACAGGATTCAGCAAGTTCACTTTTCTTGAATTTACTACAGGATTCAGCAAGTTCACTTTTCTTGAATTTACTACAGGATTCAGTAAGTTCACTTTTCTTGAACTTACTAAAGGATTCAGCAAGTTCACTTTTCTTGAACTTACTAAAGGATTCAGCAAATTCACTTTTCTTGAACTTACTAAAGGATTCAGCAAATTCACTTTTCTTGAACTTACCACAGGATTCAGCAAGTTCACTTTTCTTGAACTTACTAAAGGATTCAGTAAGTTCACTTTTCTTGAACTTACTACAGGATTCAGTAAGTTAACTTTTCTTAAATACGACAGGATTTAGCAAGTTCACTTTTCTTGAATTTACTACAGGATTCAGTAAGTTCACTTTTCTTGAACTTACTACAGGATTCAGTAAGTTCACTTTTCTTAAATACGACAGGATTTAGCAAGTTCACTTTTCTTGAATTTACTACAGGATTCAGCAAGTTCACTTTTCTTGAATTTACTACAGGATTCAGTAAGTTCACTTTTCTTGAACTTACTACAGGATTCAGTAAGTTCACTTTTCTTAAATACGACAGGATTTAGCAAGTTCACTTTACTTGAATTTACTACAGGATTCAGCAAGTTCACTTTTCTTGAACTTACTACAGGATTCAGCAAGTTCCCTTTTCTTGAACTTACTAAAGGATTCAGCAAGTTCATTTTTCTTGAACTTACGACAGGATTTAGCAAGTTCACTTTTCTTGAATTTACTACAGGATTCAGCAAGTTCACTTTTCTTGAATTACTACAGATTCAGTAAGTTCACTTTTCTTGAACTTACTACAGGATTCAGGTTCACTTTCTTAAATACGACAGGATTTAGCAAGTTCACTTTTCTTGAATTTACTACAGGATTCAGCAAGTTCACTTTTCTTGAACTTACTACAGGATTCAGCAAGTTCCCTTTTCTTGAACTTACTAAAGGATTCAGCAAGTTCATTTTTCTTGAACTTACGACAGGATTTAGCAAGTTCACTTTTCTTGAATTTACTACAGGATTCAGCAAGTTCACTTTTCTTGAACTTACTAAAGGATTCAGCAAATTCACTTTTCTTGAACTTACGGATTCAGCAAGTTCACTTTTCTTGAACTTACGACAGGATTCAGCAAGTTCATTTTCTTGAACTTACGACAGGATTTAGCAAGTTCACTTTTCTTGAATTTACTACAGGATTCAGCAAGTTCACTTTTCTTGAACTTACTACAGGATTCAGAAAGTTCCCTTTTCTTGAACTTACTAAAGGATTCAGCAAATTCACTTTTCTTGAACTTACGACAGGATTTAGCAAGTTCACTTTTCTTGAATTTACTACAGGATTCAGCAAGTTCACTTTTCTTGAACTTACTACAGGATTCAGCAAGTTCACTTTTCTTGAACTTACTAAAGGATTCAGCAAATTCACTTTTCTTGAACTTACGACAGGATTCAGCAAGTTTCTTGAACTTACGACAGGATTTAGCAAGTTCACTTTTCTTGAATTTACTACAGGATTCAGCAAGTTCACTTTTCTTGAACTTACTACAGGATTCAGCAAGTTCCCTTTTCTTGAACTTACTAAAGGATTCAGCAAATTCACTTTTCTTGAACTTACGACAGGATTCAGCAAGTTCCCTTTTCTTGAACTTACGACAGGATTTAGCAAGTTCACTTTTCTTGAATTTACTACAGGATTCAGCAAGTTCACTTTTCTTGAACTTACTACGGGATTCAGCAAGTTCACTTTTCTTGAACTTATTACAGGATTCATCAAGTTCCCTTTTCTTGAACTTACTAAAGGATTCAGCAAATTCACTTTTCTTGAACTTACGACAGGATTCAGCAAGTTCACTTTTCTTGAACTTACGACAGGATTCAGCAAGTTCACTTTTCTTGAACTTACTAAAGGATTCAGCAAATTCACTTTTCTTGAACTTACGACAGGATTCAGCAAGTTCACTTTTCTTGAACTTACGACAGGATTCAGCAAGTTCATTTTCTTGAACTTACGACAGGATTCAGCAAGTTAACTTTTCTTGAATTTACCACAGGATTCAGCAAGTTAAAATTAATTTAAAGAATGAGTATCAGGGTCATGCTTTGCGCGCTTAGTGTTTATGTTTTCGTACGGGAACTTCCGTGCACTTAAGCAATCCGATGCGTATTCAGTAGAGGTTTTGTTTCGTTTATTGACTTATGTGATCATATTTATTTATAGGAAGCATTTATGGTTGATTGTTTGACTGTTGCTACGATATTCACGCCTTTTTTATATGCTGTACTTATGTAGTCAAATCAAACATATCATATCCGCCATTTTTGGGGTCTCTAAAAAATGGTCAACCAAGCGCGCAAAGCATGACCCTGATACTCATTCTTTAATATTTTTGTATGTTTTGTAGTTCATCGTCCAGTAGTCCAGGTCGTAAGATGTTCTCACCCAGCAGCTCTTCGGCGGCCGTTGATTATTGCGTATCTCAAATCGCGAGCAACGAAATCAAGTTGGCCATTACGGCTTTGAAAGAATTGGATGATCACTTCAAGGATAAGGGGTCAGCGGTGTGGTTAAAACATCTCAATCAGGTAGGTTTAGATCAAAAACTTGGGTCAGCGGTTTGATTGAAACCTTTCAATCATATTCTTAGCCCAATAAGGATATAAAGAAGAGTCCTCATGTCGAAATATTTGATGTTTTGTCCTCGCACATGGTGGCCGCCATTATTCCAGCAAGATGATTAAAGTTTTTGACTGTTGTCAAACCTTTAAAATGATGATTTTAAAGAACCAAGAGCATATTGCCTTGGATAGAAAAAATTTCACAGTTATTCGTACATCATATCAGCATTAAATTGTTAAAATCCCAGATAAGCTGTAATTTAGATTGCTCAAATCTAATCAGATGGGGGTTATAATTGGATCAATGATTAACTGTAAATTAGATTACTCTTTTGTATTTTTGCAAATTACATCCACGTTACATTAACTCAATGCTCTTGTATCCATCCGAACTGGGAATTCGATTCGTGACGTGTCCTGCACGAAGTTCTTGGAACCAATCAAATCGTTTCATTCGTGAGTGTCACTAATGATACATAAAATGAAACACGATTGACGCATGTGATATTGCATTGCCACGAACTTTCGTTGTGCCATTTGGCAACTATAACAATATGCAAACATAACCAAACACTGTTCTCAAGTAGCCCGAGTGAACGCCTTGTTCATCATTTATTTGATTTTCTTGCAGCTCTGTTGAGGACACTAGGAAAGAGTTCAAGGAGGGCTCTAGCCCCCCCCCTCTCCTCCTTCTATAATTTTGATAGATTAAAAATATTGTGCCAAGTCTCTCAAATCACACCTAATATTGAATAATAGCTATTTCAAACACTTCAGTACTGTAGACGTACCAGCACACGCATTAGACCTTCTTGGGTGTGTAGGATTATGTGTACGTAGCAATTCTTAAATTAGATTTCTGGAGATCGAATTTTAAAAGTGGAGCAATAGGTATGCTCTGGAATCTCCTTAGAAATCTCATGCCTTGAGGACGAGGCGCCTATTATTTCATAAGTGTTATCCGCTGATGCAGCTCGATTGCCGGCGTGCGTTTGCAGTAAGAGCTGCCCTCCATATGGTGACATCGTTTGAAGTCAGCAATTGCTTGAATTATTTCATGTTTTTTTTTAGTTCCTCATTGCTTGTATTCTTCAACAACGCATGATTCTATCTACTCACCTGTTATCGGATTCTCATCAAGAAGAAGACATAATAAACCTGTACAAAGCCATTTTTAGCTCCTACTTCACGCTGTTCGCCGATTCAACGCTTGCTCGGGCGATACCGAAAGAGATTCTGAAGGATCTTATTCACGTGATGATAACGACTTTGCTGGATCAGAACTTAATAAAGCTTTACGAAGGTCCCCAGGTCATCCGATGCGTGAATAAACTGATGCTTAACATTACCGAGAAACCAAATAGAAATTATATACTGGGGTAGGTTAAATTATCGCAAGGTCGTTACTAGGCAAGTGAGCAAGCAGTACACTACAGAGCGAGGCTGAACATACCATTCGAAGCTCGCTATTTATGATGATTATGTGCCTTCAAAACGCTTAATGCTTGCATTGTTAGATGTTGGGATGAGTTATTTTTGATAGGGCGGTTTCGTATTCGAACTTGACATCATGTTTGATGAAAACGTTGGTTTTGTGGGCCTACCAACCGTCTTTAGCGGAACATTGCAAAACTTTTTTTATTAATTTTTTTTTCGGTTTTAAACCCTTCTTTTTGTACAAAAGGAAACATACATCGATTGTTTCAACAAACTGAATGTAATGCCTTTCTTGAATTCAATATTCGAGATAATGTAGAGTGAAATTTGTAATTTATTTATTATTTTTACTTAAACAAAAAAGACTGTTTTGCTCGTCGAAGTTGAATCAAAACGAGTGATGTAGAAAAAGTATCTCAATTCCAAAGACTTCACCTGTTATTCAGAATTTGTTTTTGTCTTTTAGCTCCTTGATCAAATTGCTTCAAGACAGCGTTACGCATTATTCTAGCGCTCCGCAGTTCGTTGATCTCATAATGAAGGTTAGTCATTGCCATGTAACTCCATTGTACGGCATTGGCCATGTCATGGAGAAATATTTGTGTTGTCCAGTTAACACAGACTTACGTCATTGTACTTCATGCATGTACAATATACTCTAAGGGCACTCATTTTTCATTGTACATCAACCTATAAGCTCTTTTAGTTCACTCATATATACTACTTGTTTTCTTTACTGCTTGTGTCGGCAAACCTATGCTTGCAACTTGAACATGCAATTATTTGGTCAGCGTTCGCCACTAGTAAGCGCACATGCCACGAGTAGCATCTGTAGTGTGAAACAGTGTGAATGAAGAACTAGAGTGTTCTGAAACATTTCTATGTTTTAGTGTCTATGGCGTGTAACGCGAAAACTACCTGTTACTATACAAGATCTTGATTTAAGTCAAGCTTTACTAGACATTCATCTATTCGTTGAAGCACACCCTACTTCAACGTGGAAGCATCGTCCTGACGATACTCCATTGAAAACTATCAAAACCCTTCTGCATTCTTTGGTTCGAATAAAGGACAAGCAGGTATGTGACATCATTCTACGTTTTTTGGTTTAGAAAGTGAATTTTTTCCATACCGTTTTTCACTTACGTCATGTGTAACTGAACATAGTAGGATGTGTACGTTATATGTACGTGATATGAACGTGATATGTAAGTGATATGTACGTGATATGTACGTGATAACGATTTTATTTTGCCTTTGTACACCCGCATCTTCAGCGTAATTTTGATTGATAGCCCTTCTGTAACAACAATAGCATGACGTCATACCATTTCTTAAATCCTATTTTTTCTCGATTGTTTATGATTATGTATTATTTCAAATATTCAATATAGTTAACAATTGTCAACATGCATTTTTTCATTACTATAGCATTTCTCTAAGAAAGACCACCTACTGAAGCAATAACAATTTTATATAGGGGCTACATGTTTTCTCTACCCCCTCTATGTTTTTTGATCATACAAAGTACAAAGAGTAAAAGGCGATGAAGCTCTTAGTTCAGTTCACGGAAAGGCTTAATATTGTTTGTCCAATGATAGTTTTCGTTATTTTGCTTAGTATGAATTATGTAAGACGTTGAATTTTGATTTTGGTAATGAATTTTGTTCAGTTTCATCCATTGATTGCCGTTTTTGTTTCTTAGTTTGTAAAAATGCGGATACCGAAAATTTTCAGGACTAGCTGGTCCTGCAGTCCTATAGCTAAAATAATACTTTATAAGTGACGTAATTTTATCGTTTAGATTTTAGATCATATAAATTTGATAGAGAATTCGGAGCAAAGTGAGATTGTCCTGTACATACGTGCGACGTTAAAATCCAGTCCACCCAAACAACAGGTCAAGAAACAGACGTCAGTACAAGATGAAAAATCGTCACGTGAACTCACGCCGCAAACGGTAAGTGAAATTTGGCGCCATCCTTGGTTAGAATTTAAAAATGTGCGTCAAACAAGATGCATCGCGCGCTTTTGTTTATATTTACGTCGCTACTTTTGAGCTTGCTGCATACAAAATTCAATTTCGTCACTACGACTTCAAATTTAGCTATCTGAAAAGTTAGCAAAAACATAGATTAATTTATGTGACAGTGCTGTTGAATAATTCCATAATTTATAAGAAATGTGAGCAAAAAATAAAACATTAATTAGAAACTCTATTTTACATTAATTATCATCGTTTGTCTAAGTTGCATGTACAACTATAACATAATCCGCCATTTTGTCGACCCACAAAATCACCGTCACGCTGTTGTGAACGCGCAATGCATCTTGGTTGATACACATTCTTTACGTGTCATGTCGACGTTAGGTCATGTATAGTTTACGTCTTTCTTCTTGTTGAACTTATTTAAAAAGCAAATAATTAGTGTTTAGTGCTGGTGTCTGATTTACCAATGATGTTACTTGAGTAGATTTTCACTGAATATTAATGAATATTTAGCCTCCAGCCTCGTTTCATTTAGACCCGATTTTCATCCAACCATCCCACCTAAAGTTTAACCACATTTTTGAGCTCTCGTCTGCTTGCTAGTTAAGTTTAGAAAGCTCTCTGAAAGAATTTGAATGGCGTTTACTTCACTTATTAAATATAAAAATTCTATATGCTGTCTATACAGCTCAATTGTTTGTGAAGTAGCTAATCTTACTACTCTAAATCGAGCGATTTTTGAATAAAGAGCGCAGTTTTTATCATTTTTACATGTTGCTATAGTTTTATTCATTTTGTATGTTTTTCTTCTTAAAAGCCAATAACTCCGAAGATGAAAACACGCAAGCTTAGTCAGGATATACACGACTCTCTTGGTGATATTTTTAAGAAGATTGGGACCAAGGAGACTACGAAAGAGGTACTATAGGATGCGCCTAGTTTTTATAAATGAAATAACACATAATTTTGTTGCGAACTCTTTATATATACTAAATCCTTTTTAATCGAGCACGAGGTCTTTAAAGAAAATATCAGACCAATTTTTTATATTGAAGTCTGGTATTTCTCTGTGTTCTAACAATCTTTAAGTAAAAATTTAAGTACCTGGACAATATCATCGGGCGGACTTCTCCACTGATTATATACTGGTCATTCTTATAATGTACTTGAGACCTGTCGGTTGTTGATTTTTTTAAATGAAGAAGTTTTGATTCTTATAGGGTCTCGTGGCTCTTTACAATTTTCGACTAAAGCATAGAGATGTGGACATAGAGCCTTTTCTCGAGCAGACGTCGGATTTCTTTCAAAAATATATCGCTCGAGGTCTAAAAACTATCGAAGACGAACGCAAGATTGATAACACAGGTAAACTATTCTCCCATGAAAAAATATTTCACCCACAAACAAACGAATTATGCGATAGCCGGGATATAAGTTAATTTTCTTTCGCTAAAAATGAAAAGTTCGTTGTAACTTTTACTTTGACATATGACTCGAAAATTGTCCTATTCAGACTACATTTTCAATTAACATAACTTTTAAAAGTACAGTGTATCTTTTAAAGACAGTTTTTCATATCACTTTTCAATGTCAAGTTATTGTACTTTATGTAATGTATGCTTTACACAACTTGTGACGTTGCATTACATTAAGAGAATTTGAAATTGCGTGTATATTTGCTTATATGTTACTTCAGCCAAGCAGAGTTTCCTTTATTGTGAAGAATTAATGGTGCAAACAATTGTCTGATCATTTCAACCAAAAGTTGCCTTGAATTTAAAGGATGTTTTGAAAGTTTACAGCGAATCGTTGTGCAAAATGGCGTCAAAAGTTTTGTAAATCGGACATAATCGTGAGAGAGAAAAGAGATATGCATAAGCATAAAGCCTGTTTTCAACTAGCCACGTATCGTAATGTATCGTAGCAAAGCGTAACATGGCGCATGCGTGCTTAGGAATTTGTTGGTCAATTGGCAAAAGAACGCATGCGCCCTGTTACGTTTTGCTACGATACGTTACGATACGTGGCTAATTGAAAACAGGCTTAAACTACTTTGGGAAGTACACTGTCATTTTCAAACTTCTGTTGAATGAAAAGATTATTTAAAAATTAGTATGTTCTGGTCAAATGCCCTTTATAAGGTGTTTTGCTTGCTGATGCGCCGTTAAGCTAATCGTGAATTACAGATGGAAAGTTTGCCTTTGAACCTTTACATGGCCCGTTTCCACTTAAGAAAATTTTCCATGGAACGTATTTCCAGGTTGTGCATACTCTTGCCTGACTAAATAGACAAAATTCAGAAATTTGTACATGAATAAACAAATTTTTGATCACATTACTTAGCGCATGCGCCACCTGAAAATTATACGTTTCGTGGAAAATTTTCTTAAGTGAAAACGGGCCTTTAGGTTCCATGTTGTACAGCGCAAGTGCATGAATAGAAAGTTCGAAGCATGAAGTTGAAAACAAAGCAACAGAGAATGCAACTTAAATATGTCAATTTTTACAGACCGAATGATTAACTTTTCTCACTGTTTTTTCTTTGGTCATACATTGTCGAACTTCGAAAATAAATCATTCACTAGATTTCGTTTTCCAATGTTTTGTTAATTAGATTATGTTTTTGGTAATGTTTTAAAAACGAAAACACGAAATATGTGGTTTGTGTCACATTTAATAAATATTTTATTTTGTTGTATAAACATTGAGAATAATAGCGTTTAATCAAATTTCAATGTTTTCTAGAAAATATCGAAGTGCGACAAACCGCCGCATCAACTACGGGTAAGAAAGACAATTTCATAAAAAGCCATTGTGATTTGAATAACATATAAAAGATTCTTTGATCAAAATAACATAAATTCCGAAATTTATGTGAAAGTTGTCGTTATCATGCATCCCCACATTTCTCTTTTATATTTAAAGAAATATTTACTCGTGAATCATTATAATTTACTTTCGATTCTTCCGAATCTCAAGAAACATTCACGGTCAAAAGCTCAAATTTCTTTTTCCACACACGTTTATAGCATTGTTAAATCTGTCGAATTTTTCTCCCTCAATGCATATTTTTCAGCGAAGTTCTTCGTTTCTAAAAAAGAGAAAAATTGCATTTAATGTTTCTTTATAATGAATAAACACGAAGTTATTTACGTAGTATAAGTAAAAAAGTGTAGCTTTGCATGGCATTTGCTTGTGTAAACTGGCCATTGGGGTTTCTTCTGTTGTATCGTTCAGTTGCATCTATAACGTAATGCTTTGCGTCAATTATTCCTAAACTACGCATTTAATCTTTTTTTGTTTCATATGTTTTGTTCAAAGATCGACCTTTTGTATTTAGAAGACCCATCCTACTTTCGTGATCGGCTTGCTTTATTGCAGAAAAAATATGGAGATATTCGCGCAAAGGAGGTAAACAAGTGATTACGTAGCCATGTTCGCCTGGATTGGCACGTGATTACTTAGCCATGTTCACATGGATAGTCTAATGATTACATAGCCGTATTCAAGAGGATCAAACTTTTATATGTACCTGCAAGGTGCCGACAATTTTTTCACAAAATTAGCTCTTAAATGAAGTATTCCTTATTGTTTCACAAAGAATTGCTGTTGTTTTCCAAGGGTTTGTTTATCAGTCGATGTGCGCCGTCATTCACAATGAACGTCTGGAAACATATCGTTGCTCCTTTCCTTTTTTCCTTATATCATCGAAAACTAGCCCGACATCTTTTGCCTTTTTATGATTTCATATTATTTTTTTTCTTTCAGCCAGAAAAAACACTACAGCCAGATCCAATTGCAGTGAAAAAAACACCCGAAAGCTTGGAAACTGTTGACAATAACCTCATTCTGACTTCAATAGTTAGTGTAGAATGCTCAGTTAAAGTTTATTTTCGTGTTCTGTAAAAATGGAAATCATTCATCATTTTCATTTAACTTTTTCCTCCAGCCCCCCTCCTGAATTTTGACAATACGTTATGGAATACTCTCAGAATAAGTTTTTTTAGTTCAATTTGATCAGCGTGACTTTGGTGATATCAGACAGTTGTTAGGATTTATAGAAATATTTCACTAGAACCTGTTAAGTTGTTTTTGTCTGCTGACTTACAATTAAACTGACTTGAATGCGCTTTTTCCATTTTGTAGCCAAAACCACAAAGTGCTGATATGGAAGCAGGCAACGAGAGGTCTGGGGAGAGTTCGACGGATCTTTCAGAACTACGAAAGCGACTCGAGAAAATCAAGAAAAAAGCTTTATAACTAATATCAGCTGTCTTACCTATTATTAAGTAAATTGATATAAATGACTTTGTTCATTCAAATTTTTTGTTTATATTTAAATTATAGTGCTTTAGTTATGTTCATTGTTCAGTTTGTAATGATAAAATTAAAATCAATACCAATGCACATTGGACGAATTCCACACGTGTTCTTCCAGAATTTCCTGAGCCCATGAACAAAAATTCTTGATACACATTATTCTGTGGTGTTATATTTCTATGTTTCTCTATAGTTAGTGGTACACTTTGCTCCGCCTCCACTCCTGTTAAAGTATTTACGACTCAAAATTTTATCACGAATTTATATGGGATAAAAATTTTCAAAAACCTTAGCCATTATAATTGATTCATTGGTCTTTTTCTAGACATAGCATAAAGACATTACAAAGATTACCAATTTTCAATATCGTTAGAACGTTTTATAAATCAATAGAACAGTTAATTAATGTGTAGATGAACAATTCTAAACTCTTGACAAAAACTAGTTTCTCCTTATGTGAATCATGCAATGTAATGTCATAACGATTCGTTTGCATATTTAAGCAAAAGTACAAATCTCAAAAAAAATAAGATAACACAATTCTATTTAAGAATTTATTAATTATTTTCATATTGCTTTTATAATGAAATAAGAAAATACCATGGCAAAATTTTGTATCGTAAACTATTCAAGTATTAATGACGCTTGCTTGTAGTAGTCGTTTTCCTCGCTTATGTAGACAATGGCGTGGACAGCACGTTCATGTACAAAGGTTATACGAATGTTTTGGTTGTAAAAATGATGAATATTTAATGTATAACTGAATAATCATTTTGATCATATCTTTACCAAACTAGTAGTATGACGTCTGACACATTACTACGTCTTCATCAATCTCGTCAACCATTGGCGGAATAACTTGATAAAAGAGACTAAGACCATTTCTTCAAAATCAGTCAAAAGTTTTCTTGTGAAGTGTTGAGCACAAGGAAAAACTTGCAGCATGAACTAGGCAATTGACAACACTATGATTATGTTACGCTGCAGTCTACAGACAATACCGAAATTTTATCTCAAAAAATTTACATTGCAATAATGACAATTGAGAATTCTGTTGCCCACAACAAAAAACAGACAAAAAAACAGTCCACGGCGATGTTCACCTTTCATTTTCAATAACATATTATAAAATAAACACAATGAAACGCGTGCGCAGATTGGCCTAGAGCTTAGTTTGCATCAGCCAGTGAAAAACACATCTGAGCTCAACCAATCAAAACAATCAATCAGTCAAAGAGAATTTGCAAATCGATCATGAATACATTTTAGAGGAAAAATTAAAATGCTTGTCTTTTTTGCATTATTGTTATTTTATAAAAGAAATAAAAAAATTTTTCGTGTTTGAGTTGGCTTATGCAAACCTCGGAGACGTTTGTGAGAACTCTCAAGCATGTGCAACCTCGTGCTTCGGTCTCTGGCTTGCACTGATCTGCTCTCGAGTTATCCCAAAGTCTCCTCGATTTGCATAAGCCGGTGGAAACACAGTAAAAATCTTTTATTTCTTAACTAGTGTTTAAGAATTTTCATTATAATCAAGTCTGTAGTAGTTTGCATCAGCGCCAACACAATTTGGTGCTGGCGTGCTACAAATCAATTGCCTTCATCATTTCCAGTAAATAGTCGTTCAAGACTTTCTATCATGTGACTCGCTCAAGGAACGTTCATTGGATCAATTGCACGGTCGCTAAAGAATGCTATTAACATATACATAAATTGTGTGCTTTGAATTAATTAAAAACTGGTAAACTAAGTTCTAAACGATAAGTTGCGTAGTAATGTTGATTAAACCTGCAAATTAGCCTCTAAATTAACTTAGAAATGTTTTCGGGCTTAGTTTGAATGAGTAAGATTGCGTAACCTTTCTAGATCGATATCATTCGGCTTGTCTCGTGTAGCTCTATCCATGAGATGAGACGGACAAACCAAGTTTTGCAATTCTTTACATTCAAGGACCTCACGTAGAGCATCCATTTTCAAATTAGGATTTTTACTAATGTCAAGTGACTTCAGATTTTCCAATTTTGACACCGAGTCGGGATCAACGTCTTGGAGTTTGTTGTGGCTAACATTGAGGACAGAAAGACTTCTCAATTTTGAAATGCCATCAGTAATCTTCTTTATGAGGTTTCCATTGAGATGGAGCTCCTCTAGCCATGCCATACTAAACAGTTTCTCTGGAATCAAATCGAGGCCACACTCCAGAATGAATAAACATTTCAGTCTAATGAGCTTCTGGAAGTTATCAAAATCATCTGTTTCAAGATTACAATTGCTGAAATTGAGTGTAATGAGTTTTTCGGGAATTAATTGCTCAAAAATTGTGGGTGGAATTCCTGGAAGACGAGAAAAAGACAATTTTCCTTCTTGGTCTAAAGTGGTTTCTAAAACTGCAACAGGAAATGCATCAACCAAAGTCTCTTTTGTGCTCACTTCGGAAAGAAAATGAGCGAGCCTAATGACGTACATTTTATTGTAGGCGTGCAATAAATGAAGAAGAAAACCAAGATCTCCATCTTCTGGATGTATATGTGATAATTGATTACCACTTCGTTGACGTATTTCAATGGAAAAATCATATTTGCATTTCTTACAAAGCAACACAAATGTCCAAAAAACTATTCTAAGGAATACCACTCCACTCAATGCCAAAAACACAACATAAACATAAACAATACAATACATGGCCGGAGCAAGGTTATGGGAACATAGAAAATAATCGTGAGGGATGGGAATGTGCTGAGTCAGTGTACACGTCATTGTGTCTTTTATATGTTTCAAGAAATAAATATTAATGACGAGAAATATTATTACTGAAATGAGTTGAAGCACACTTTTGAATGTATAGAGATTCGAAACTTTTGTAATGCAATGAGATGTTGATATGTCTTCCTTAAGTGTTTGCACTTTCTCATACAAGCCCAGTAACGCACTCGTATTTTCTGGAAGGAAATTGGCAGAATTGCATTGATCTGTAAAATCGGAAGTTTCGTTACTTGGGAGTCTAACGTATTTCTTCGTTTGTTTGAAATTTTGCTTGATTACTGCGTGAGTAACTCCTGAATTAGTACAAGGTGAGTCGTAACACTCCTTCACGAGATCAACAAATGTTTCAATTAACGACGAAGTTAAAGGAAGTTTCAACCAGAAATTGTCGAGAATAAAAAGCCATAATGCTTCAGCGAACAATACGATCCACAAATAAGCCAAAAAGTCTTGAATCGCGCTTTTACTGCATTCTGAATTGACAAAACTTTTGTATATAATATTGACTTCGTGATCTGTAACGACTTCCGTTCTTTCAACAAAGCTTGTATTTTGAGACTCGTAGAATTTTTTACATGTATCGGGAAATTTTAAATTCACAAGTGGCCAAGACGCATTCAAGTTTGGTTTTGATGCACTGGGGCAATTGACAACTGCTACACATTCCAAACTGCCTGATGTTACCTCCATACCAGCAACAAGAACGGATAACATTACTAAAAGTATCACTAAATAATCTGTTATAACATCCCACCAAGGCTTCAAAATCTTAAAAGTTTGTTTTCTTTCTTCCAGAAATATTCCATTGGCATCATCTTGAATAACCTATAAGAACTGAGTATTACGATCAATAGATTTTGCAAAACACAACGTTATATCAAATTCACTAACTAGCGCTTCCGCATTTTGTCTGCACAGCAGGATAAATCGTTTAAATTACAAAGTTTGTATACGTTGGTTAGCAACTAAACTATTTATTATGAAAGAATGTTTTATGCAGTGCGGTGTTTTGAAATTAAAAGAAGATATGATCTTCGCTCTTTGCTGGACAATTTAAGCAATTGTCTCATGTGTCATATCTTCATTTAATTTCAAAACATCGCACTGCATATAACATTCTTTCATATGACATTCCTTTCACGAGAAAATATGAGGCCAACAAAATTAACCTGCTCTCCACTGTGTCACTTCATAATTCAGTTGGTCAGAGCACTGCACCGGCATCGCAGACGTCATGGGTTCGAGTCCCGTTGAGTCACTTGAATTTTTCAGGTTCATGAGACAATTGCTTAAATTGTCCAGCAAAGTGCGAAGATCATATCTTCATTTAAACTATTTAAGTCACTTCCTTTGTAAACACGAATATTCCCGATTTGCAATTCGTTCAAAAGATCGAGATTTAAAATACCGAAACAGTTAAAAATATTAAAAATAAACGACGTTGTGGTAATGTGAATCAAGTAAACATACCTTACTATTAGTATATAATATATTCATCTTGTATCCAGAACTCCTGTGCCTTGGAAACTGTCTACAATCATCGCATTTTACTTTCTGTAGTAAGTAAAGAATGCCCAGTTAAGGTGAGTATTCTGCTATATTTACAGGATATACGTAAAGATTTTACTACAATTGGTTGACTTACAATTAAACTCACTGGAGATTGCTTCTTTCATTTTTTAGCCATGGCAACTAAGTTTTAATTTATCCGGTGGCCTGTAACGAGAGGTCTGGAGAGAGTTACACGGATGTGTAAGAACTGCGAATTAAAACGACTAGAAAAAATGAAGAATTTAGCTACATTACGTAAAATAAAGCAAGACTTTGTGTACTTAAACTATTTGCCTATAGCTACATTATAGTGCTGTAGTTATGTCATGTATTCATTGTTTAATTTTTGATGATGCAAAGAATAGAATTATGAACAATTCCAAGGCACTTTTCAGCATTTACGTGCTCCCGCGTGAACTCTCCAAGTGTATGAACAAGAATAGTCACAGTAGAAATTTTCTACTTTTCTTTATAGCAAGTACATCTAACTTCGAATATTAATGAGGTTTTCCTGTAGTATTCAGTTCCCTCGATCGCTTGTGTGAACAATGGCGTGGCCATCACGCTAATTTACTCGTGTTATTTTCAAACATTTTAGTTTGTCACTCAATGTAAAAACAATTAATATATAAATAAATAAAAAATGATAATGATCTAGTCGCACACTCAATGAGGGTAGCATAAAAGTCCCGCTCTCTCTAATCAAGGGCAACGACAATGGCGATGGCAGTATGAATAATAAATAATTTAAATCAATCAAACAACTAAGTTGAACACCTAAGAGAAGATTTTGAAGTCCACTCGGTGAGTAAGAGTATAATTGTGGGTGAACTTTTAGAATTCTAGTGTGAATTTACCGAACACGACCCAACTGGCAGAATGGATAACCTTGCTGCATGTAGCATCATAAAATAAACAGAATGAAACGCGTGCGCTGCATGATTAGTTTTGAGCTGTGTTTGCATTAGCTTATGCAAAACGTCGGAGCCCAAACAATCAAATCATTCAATCAATCAAAGATAAATTTGTAAATCAATCATGAGTACACATTAGAAGAATACAAAACGTTTTTTGTTTCGCACTATTGTTATTTTATGAAAGAAATAAAAGATGTTTTTCGTGTTTGAACTGGCCTATGCAAACCTCAGAGACGTTTGTGAGAACTCTCAAGCCGGTTCAAACCTCGACCTTCGGTCTCATGCTTGTACTAATCTGCTCTCGAATTCTCCAAAAGGTCTCCTCAGTTTGCATAGGCCAGTGCAAACACAGTAAACATCTTTTATTTCTTAATTAGCTAGTAACGTCTCTGGAATGCCGTCCCAATGTAGTGTGTTATAATCATATGCTTGGTAGATCAAAAGATAAAAAATTATGCTCTTAATTTCCATTGTTAATTTTTGCCAAAAGATAAATGCTGTAACTGACGAGCGTATTGGCGTGTTTTTGTTGAAATTTGATGTCGTATCCCCACTCCCAAGATCTACTGAAATGTCTATAGCTTAAATGCACTAACGCTCAACTACTCATCTTGATGGGTCTTCTCAGAAGTGTTATTGATTGGGCTTCTGACATGCATCCTGGTTTTTGTAGGGTATTTGCGGGATAAGTGTGAGCTATAGAGCAACAGCAGAACTAAAAGATGCTAGATTGTAACACGCAATCACAAGATTAACAAATGTTTCAAGAAAGGGCGAAGTTAGAAAAATTTTGAATTATATACTGTCAAGAATTAAAAGCCATAATGATTAAACGAACAAGAATAACGACAAAGAAATTAAATGAAGATTTGATCTTCGCACTTTTGCTGGACAATTTAAGCAATCGTCTCAGGAACCTGAAAAAATCAGGTGACTCAACGCATAAAACATTCATAATAATGACAAAGAAGCAAGATAGTTTGGAATTGCACTTTTGGTGCATTCTGAACTGACAAAACGTTTCCTTTGCGACTTAATAATAAGCTCTTAATAACTGAGCTCGAGATCTTTACTGAGAAATAACGGACCGAGGTATTTTTGTACAGACCGAGCCCGTAGGGCGAGATTTATACGTAAAGACAGAGGTCCGATATTTCAAAGTAAAAACCGAGAAAGCGAGGCTATTAAAAGGTTCATTATATGGCATTGTTTGACCTGAATTAAAGCTTTCTATCGTCTCTCGTCCTTGCTGTTTTGCATTCACTCCTGAAGTATCGTCAGTAAAAATAAATCGTTTGAAATTGTGTTGTTTCGATTTTAAAACTCACTTTCCAAGTGTTTTTCGTTATAATAACAAAAGAACAAGATCATTTCGCCGTTTTTTGTTTTACAAAACGTTTGCTGTTTGCTTTTCGAAGTTTGCTTACATTTATTTGTTTTGTAAAATTACGCGTTTTGGACCGTGGTCCATCACGAGAAATAATGGAACAGAAAAAATATTTTTGAACCATTCAAAGCACGCAAATTTGCCGGAATTGACGCTTGCCATATAATAATGGTAAATAATCTGTAGCGACCTGTAACGTAAGTTTGACAAAACTTGCAGTTTGGGACCATTGATTTCTGTTAAACTAACTGGATATACGAAGGGTCTGGGAACTGTTGTGAAAAACATGGATGCCAAAAGGAAATTTTTAACGAAGAACTTCCACTTATCCAAGAGAATAAAAATCAACAAAGAGAGTTTGCCAGGGTTATTTGTCTGTACAGGTTCACCTTCACACTTTGTAATTTGAATTATTTATGATTTGTTTTGAAATCTTCATCAGATACATGCAAGTAATTCCATCCCTTTTTGCTTCTTTTGCCTTCAACTTCATTGTAGCCAATGCATCCAATCAGGGGCCGCGCGGAAGTATCTCAAAAGTGGGGGGCACTGACCGAAAAGGGCATGTGAGTTTGCAGCTTACTGTTCTAGTATATTACAGATATGCATCGTTTCATGAATCATGATTAAGTTTCAAAATCTGCAAAATATTGGTAGACATTCTTAGAATGCTATACGTATTCTCTACTGCTCGGCGTGCGTGCTAACAAATTGAACTAAGATGACTATGTGAACAATTTTATTGAGTAATGCGATCTCATTAAAATTTTCCAAAAAATCTAACCTACGTTCGTTTTTCAGAACAAAGTCTTTAGCTATTAAACGTAAGTCCTATTCGTCAGTTCTGGCCTTGTTTACATGCATAACAATAAGACTATTGTAGCGTGCTGCCGTCATTGTGCTCCTGAGATGTGTCTTGACAAGCCGCTGGCATGATCTTTGATCATGAAAAGATCGTTCTCCAGAGGCTGCGCTCATTGGAGCAAGAAGGTATATCTGCAAGAGTTTGACAACATTAGACATTGCCATGTTAGAATATGGATGTTATGGTGTCAATTGATGTCAACTTCTTTACTTCTGGAAGTCGCTGCGAGATAATTCCTTCAAGAAGCTTTAACTCCGCCTTCAGCTGGTCAAAGTCGAGGTCATTCTTCGTGTTCAACTTCATCATTCAACTCAAACTTACGCCCGTTTGCTGCATTAATGAGCACGGTTTCGATGTTCATCAATACAGAATACGTTTTTTGATCGAAGCGCTCCTGTAGTGAAGCCAAGCACGCATCAATTGCCTCAACATACTGGGCACGGTGGGAGTTTTTCACAGTTTGGAAATGATGTTGCCCGCCATCTCCGTGTTGAAGTCGCCACGGAGCTTTCTTCGGTCTTGGTTGTGTTGGATCGCCTGCAAATTTGATAGCCTTGCTTGCAGCAACTACTTGGTCGTTAAACAAAGAGAAGTGTTCTCGTTGACGCTGCAAGTTTGTCTTCAAGGCATTTATGCAAGTAACAGTTGACAAACGAAGACAACCCCAATCGACAAACGCGATTTTTGATCCATCTGGGTAATCAAAATGAAAAAGCTATAGCTGATTTCGCATGATGCCGACAGACTTTGTTTTACTTTCGGGGCTAATTGTACCTAAGAAAAACTTCTTCAGTTCAATTTTAGCTAAAACAAGGGCATTTCTATACAATGAAAAAGGGCACTTTCATTCCAGAAAAAGGGCACATTTTTCCCTGTTGCAAAAAGTGGGGGGGGCACTTGCTCCCAATGCCCCCCCGGTTACGCGGCCTCTGCATCCAATATGAATCCTGGATCACCTAGAATTATACTAAGGGTGAATGCTTGTCAGATGAGCCATTGCTATACTAAACTTTTCATGCACAAAGTAACAAGATTTTCTTGAATAAAAATTTTACTCAATACTATCCAAAGCAATTTTTTTACTTTGGTTTTGATTTATGAACATTGTTTACTATTACAATGCATACTTTATTTACAGAAACACCAAGGATTATCGAGAAACTAGCAGCATCGAGCAACCTTTTTCTCATATTTAATATCTTTATTGTTTGTAATCTGCCAATTCGTGCAAAACAAGCTAGGAGTTGATTTCAAGACATTTTTTGTGGTACTATATATACCACAGTGTTGCTAAATATTGTAGGCAAGTTCAATTTCAACACAACTCTATTCATTACTTCCCATCATATTTTCTGAAATATAATAGGAACAGACCATAATCAGTTTCTTGGGACTAAACAGCCTAAACTCAATTCAAAATGGGAGGGTTTTGTTGATTTGTTTGATGCAAGATATGTACATCTAGAAGAGTTTCACAGCGTCTTACATGTATTTATGTAATAAATAGAAGTGATTGGGCCAAAACAAACATCAACTAAAGATTAAAGAGAGATTAAAAGGTTTTTATTATTCATCTTCAGAATAAAAAGTACGATGAATTTACATTGATTTTCTATATATTTATCATACTATACAAAGAATTACAAAGCAAAGAAAAAGAACTAAAGCATGACGTTGTGGTAAAAAAAGTTTCACAAAATAAATGAAATAAAATAAATGAAACAAATTAATAAATATTGAAGACTGAAGACTGATCACTAACGATGAAAACAATTATCTTGCTTACCGGCAATTTCATGAAACCATTGAAATGTTTTCTTTTCTTGCACTTCTTCAGCAACCGTTTGTCACACACGTTTTCAGCATGTTTTATTGTTGAACTTTTAAAAAGATGTTGCGTTTGAAATATTAAAAACTTACGAAATTTCTAATCGTCGCACGAATACTATAAAATATAGTGTTGATTGAAATCAGGAGGGGAGAAAACGTTTCCTAAGCATGAGCCTGTGCAACTCCGCTGAGATATTCGTCCAAAATTTGCCATATATGGTATAACGGCATCCATGTTTTTGACAACATGTTGCGCTAAATAAAATATAATAATAATTTGGATGAGATTGTACGTCCAGGTAATTAGTATACATGTCAGTGTTTGGGACTGGTAGATTTTTTACATGTGTCGAGTTTTAAAATTGTCAAATTTTTTACATGTGTCGCATTTTAAATTTGCCTTTGATGAAGATGTATTTGAGTTTGGTTTTGATTTGCTGCGACAGTTAACATATGCGACCCATTCATAACTACCATACAGATGTTACATCCATCCCATCAAAGAGAACGTTATTTTAAATGTATTACTAATAATCGCCTATAACATCCCAGATATGCTTCAACAATCTACAAAGCAGCTGAGAAAAACGACACATTAAATACATTGTTTCTGGTCATTATTTTTTTGGGTACTCAAAACTGCCGAAAAAAATAGCACTTTAATAGAAATTGTTGTATAAGACAATCGATAGCTGCGTATTGGGTTGCAAACTGTGCCGCACGATATTTGTTCAGAAAAAATTGAGAAACGTAGAATGTTCCTTAATCTCAGGATTTTGCCTCCATGCAACCTGTAATACCACTGCACACGATATAATCATGTTACATACATTTACCAACGATTTTGTGTTGAACATAGACAATAGATACAGACAATCAATGGAATGGTAAAATGAAAGTTGTTGCTGCTGTAACTTATTTATATCATCATATACGACACTGCTTTGTATACATATCACGAAATTTGTACTTTACGGATACAAAAATCTCGTATCACTTAACGAACTGTGCCACACGTTATTCGTTCAGAAACTCGAGAAACATAGAATGTTTCTTAATTTCATGGTTTGTCTTTACGAAAAGCTATACAATGCACAATACCACACCACTCGAGACAATCACGTTACACTCATTTACCACGATTTAGTGTTGAGCATAGAGAACCAGAGCAATCATCAATGGGATCGCAAAACAGACGTTGTTGTGCTGTGACTGTCATCTGATTTATATCTGAACTTTTAATGAATGTGGAAAACAGGAATGTCTTGAAAATCTCTGCATGATCATGCGACATTTTATATTTTAGCTATGAAAAAGATGATAAATGACAAGGAAGTTAAGTTTGTTAAGCTCATTTACTGTATCCGAAACAAACTAATTATTTAGAAAAACTTACTTTGTATTATGACAAATGAAAAAATATTTTTTTACGTGATGTGTTTCTATGTCATTAGTCAGCACTACAGTTTTAAATTGCTGCACTGTACCATTGTAATGTAGGTAAAATATCTCTAGCATTGCATTTATTGGCATAATGATATCGTGCATGCAAGTTTTATGAAAAAGATTAGAAAAATCTTTCGCATTACACTTGCACATCAGTCATTTCTAAATTACATATAGGAAGAATAACTTTCACCGAAATGGCCTATTTTAGTAAAAATGAAAATACTTTATTGGAATAGTTCATTTTACAAAACGATATCACTTCCATGTAAGAAAATACTTCCATTCTAAGCAATCGAGCAAAAAAAGTTGAGCTGACTGTCCTTCTCTAGTTTTGAGGCTCGTAAATGTCCCAAATCATCATTGCTATTTTATTTTCATATGTTCATTAAACAGAAAATTCCAACACGTTTCTTTTCTTCTACGTAAAATTTCATTTAAAGGTGTAATAAATATGTGCAAACACGATTGCAATTTAGAAATTTCTGTTTTCTATTGGCATTTACAAAGGGCCTATGAAACAAAGTTTTTACAAGTTAAATTATGTTTGCATTGAGCAGAACTTTTTAATTGACAGCGTACTATCTAAAAGAATTTATGCATGTCTTTTTAAATCCCTAACTTGTGACCTCACATTGCATAATGAGTTGTCGCAATGTTTCAAACACTGTTAAGTTTCCTGACAACTTTATGTTGATACTAGTATTGAGCATTCTACACTATTAAAACTTCATGCTGAAGGTCGCTCTGCCATTTTGAAGTAAAATATCCACAAACATACCTAATATTTCTTGTTCATTATGCAATATGTGACGTCACATGTTAGATGAACCGGACATACAAAAACCTTAATACCTCGAGGATGAAAAGTGCTATTCATTATCTGGTACAAAAGACCATCGTCATTTTGAAATATCTGCTCAATGAAAGTAAAACTCATATAGCAAAATTTTCGTATCAAGCACTTTAAACATACTTCGTCATGTAATATATCAGATTAGGATTCAATGCTCAATTCAACTTTATTTTTTATTAAAGTTAATGACATTAAATATAATGAACATGTTATGCAAAAAAAGAGCGAGTTCAAAAAATAATTGTTTTTCAAAACGTTTCATGAATTTTCTTTAAAAGCGAAAGGAAATTATGAAGAAAATCACACAAATTAAATAAATTTATCATGAACTGGTAATCAATTTCATTTTTTCCCTAATACACATTTACGCATTCTTTTCTTCTTTCCTTTTCTTCATTTCTTATTTCTCACCCTTAAAGCGTTCAACATTTAAAATAGTAAGAAATAATTTTTTTGCAGCCTTGTATAATGCTTTTTTGTTTTGTTCAGCCGATTTCAGCTTACCTGTAGTACTTTTCACGAATTGAGTATGACAACCCAAGTTTGCCAAATTCATCACGTAGAGCTTGCTGTTCCAAATCAGGATTGCCGTAAGTTTCAAGCGAGCGGAGACTTTTTATTTTGCTTAATGAGCCAGGATCAATTTTCTTAAGTTGGTTTTTTCTTAAAGATAAGATGGATAGATTTTCCAATTTTGCAATGCCAGCAGTAATCTCCTCTATGAAGTTTCCATCAAGACGAAGTTCTTCAAGGTTTGTCAAATTAAGCACTCCTTTCGGAATAGATTCCAGACCACACTTTAGAATGGATAAAGATGTAAGTTGGGTAAGCTTTTTAAAGTCCTCAAAATCATCGTGTTCAAGATGGCACTCAGTAAATTTGAGTGTCAAAATTTTATCGCAAACACTCTGATAGAAAATCGTTGGAGGAATTCCTCCAAGTTTACTAAAAGATAATTCATTTTCTTCTTCTAATCTGGTTTTTAAATCTGCAACAGGAAATTTCATTTTCAATGCATGTGGCACAAATTTCTTCTTGTATTTTTTGGAAAGCAAATGTGCGAACATTATGACGAACATTTTGTTGTACGAATGCAAATAATGTAGGAGAAAACCTAGATCTCCCTTTACTGAATGTATATCAGATAACTTCTCAGCAATTTGCTCCGGTATTTTTTTCTTAAAATCATATTTATATGTTTTATTACGCAAACGGAAATTCCAAACAGCTGTTGAAAAAAATATTACTAAATTCAGTAATAAATCAAAGTTATAAATGCAAACAATACAAAACAGAGCTCGAGCTAAACCATGTGAGCATAAGAAATAATCGTGTTGGATGGGAATGTGTTGGGTAAGTGTACACATCATTGTGTCCGCTTTTAAATCTTTAATCAAGAAATAACAATTAATAATGAGAAATATTATTGCTGAAATAGGTTGTAACAAACTTTTGAAAGTGTAGATTTTTGAAATATTTATATTGGGATGAGATGTTGAGATGTTTACTTTTAGTTTTTCCACTTTTTCATACAAACCCATCATTGCACTTGTGGAGGTAGTGTCTGGAAGGAAATCAAAATTGTAAGTTTGATCGGTCAAGTCGGAATTATCTTCCATGGCGAGGCAGACGTAGCTTTGGTTTTCATTGGAATTTTGCTGGAACAGTGCACGTGTAACGGCAAAATTTGAACATGGCGAATCGTAACACGCCATCACGAGATCAACAAATGTTTTAATTACCAATGAAGTTAAAGGAAGCTTCAACCAGAAATCGTTAAGAACCAGTAGCCACAATGCTTCGACGAACAATATGAACCACAAATAGGACAAAAAGTTTGGAATTGCGCTTTTACTGCATTCTGAATTGACAAAACTTTTGTATATAATGTTGACTTTATGATCTGTAACGACTTCCGTTCTTGCCACAAAATTTGAATTTTGAGAAAGGTAGAAGTTTGCACATATGTCGGGAAATTTTAGGTGTGCTTGAGGCCAAGTTACATTCAAATTTGACTTTGTTACATGAGGACAGTCAACAACTGCTACACATTCAAAACTGCCAGATGTTATCTCCATACCAGCAACAGCAACAGATAACATTGCCAAAAGTATCACTAAATAATCTGTTATAATATCCCAGAAAGGCTTTAGAATCTTATATTTTTCGTTTCGACCTTTCCAGAAATATTCCATGGACATCATTTTGATAAAACTGATTAGTTTTAATGTCAAATTTTTAGATAGTTGTGAATGTTTGACGTGTCACTTTACGCTACGCTAAATACGCATTTAATTGTCTTTGTTAACGTCGCTATTATTCCTGCCTAGCAAGATTAATATTCTTTAAATTGCAAAATTTCCATGCGTTATTTAGTGACTATTTTCTCTTTAGACACGAGTAACCACAATGCCCAATTTGTTCACACCTGACAATATTATTGTCATCAATAACAATGAGGTACAAACTTACATGTTTGAGCCTTTGGCCAACGCGCAAGGTGGTCAAAATGATGACAATTCTTCGTCATCGGAAAGCGAAGATGAATACATTCACAGAACTGGAAATGTTGAATGGTTAGTTGCGTTTTATTTATTAAAGCGAGATTTATGTTGCTTAATGGCTTCAGCTTTGCTGATTTTTGATTTGTGGTGAGTCAATGGGACAGGTATTTCTTTCACTCCAGCGACATCAAGAGCTTTGGACAGCGTTGGATTAATGCGTCTGCAGTACAAAACTTCTTTCATCAAGTCCTTAACATATCCTGAAAAGCAAATCATTATTTATGTTGGCTTTGCATTGCACTTTGAGAAAAGGTAAGTTTATTTTTCTGTGCTAACCATAAATGCTGTCAACTTTCACTGGTTTGATGACCCCTTGTCTTTCTTTTGACTTTGAGTAAGCCACTCTCCAAATCATTGCCTCTTCTATTTGCTCATCATTCTTCGTTTTCTGAGCTTTATTTCCATTCTCATTGAAATGAAGAGCAGCAATATACAATCTACGAATGAATGTTAAGTTTATGTTTACAATTATTGCAACTTATTGCTTTTGCAATGATGACTTTTTTAAGTGATCATACACAAGTCATAATTATATTACCTTGCTTCCGTTGATCTGTATAAAAAAATGGGTACGTTTTGGTGCAAAAAGAATCACCACTCGGTGGAAACCTTCGATGTATGAAGTCTGCTTCTGATAACTGAGTTTTCCAATATCTCTCATGAGATACTTGGACTCAACAATCGAAGACAGCTCAACATAAGGTTTTGAACCTAAGATCAGAAGTTGGCTAACAAAAAAAAAATGTTGATGTTACTTTGAAATTTATTCGCTTACAATACCTTTTTTTATCCACATTCTAGGCTCTAACATATCATGTTCACATTTTGGGAATACATCACTATGTCCCTCGTTGATGTCACATATATGGTTGAGAACTGACAACCACTTTGCCTTCGCAAGTTCTTCATCACCATTGCTGGAAGCAGCACACCAGTATACATGGTTGGAAATTGATTGGGCCCAATCTAACAATAATTTGCAACCACTTTTTTTGATGATGCCAAAATTTTCTTTTTGATTCCTGTTGGATTTTGATTATTGATAAAATGTGTAAAAGGTTGGTTTGTTATGATGATCTATAAATTCTGCTACATGCCATACATGAAAGTAGTGCTGGATTTTTGGTCTTTGTTTTGACATGTAGGATTTGATTTGAGCATGTCTGTCTGTGGTCATTGACTTCACCTTTATCCCACTTTCATCAAACTTTGCCATACATCTTTTTCATCCCTCAAGTTCCATTGCTCCAAAGTTGGACACTTCATTGGACTTTTTAACATAATTATGTGAGTATTCTAATCATGTTTTATGTACAGTTGTTAAAGAATTGTTACCTGAACAAGTTGTGTGTCTATAATGTTGTTAGATTCCAAATCCATGCAGCTGTATGACCCATACTGTTTGACCTGGACTAGCGACATTTACAAACATGTTACGATACTACTGGGCTCAAACCATTTACTTTAATCTTGATTTTGGTAATGAATTTTGTTCAGTTTCATCGATTGATTGCCGTTTTTGTTTCTTAGTTTGTAAAAATGAGGATAACGAAAATTTTCAGGACTAGCTGGTCCTGCAGTCATATAGCTAAAATAATACTTCATAAGTGACGTAATTTTATCGTTTATATTTTAGATCATATAAATTTGATAGAGAATTCGGAGCAAAGTGAGATTGTCCTGTACATACGAGCGACGTTAAAATCCAGTCCACCCAAACAACAGGACAAGAAACAGACGTCCGTACAAGATGAAAAATCGTCACGTGAACTCACGCCGCAAACGGTAAGTGAACTTATGTCGCCATACTTGGTTAGAATTTAAAAATGTGTTTCGACCAAGATGCATCGCGCGCTTTTTTTTTACTTACGTCGTTACTTTTGAGCTTGCTGCATACTGAATTCAATTTCGTCACTACGACGTCTAATTTAGCTATCTGAAAAGTTAGGAAAAAACATAGATTAATTTATATGGCAGTGCTGTTGAATAATTCTATAATTTATAAGAAATGTTAGCAAAAAACATTAATTAGAAACTCTATTTTACATTAATTATCATCGTTTGTCTAAGTTTTATAGACAACAATAACATAATTCGCCATTTTCTCGACACACAAAGTGACAGTTACGCAGTGATTAGCGCGAAATGCATCTTGGTTGGCACACATTCTTTAAGTGTCATGTCGACGTTAGGTCATGTATAGTTTACGTCTTTCTTCTTGTTGAACTTATGTCAATGTTCATTGATAATTCTTCGATCTCTCTCAAAGATAAAAACCAAAACTTTAGTCGCAATAATTATCTAGCTATATCATCAAGGTTTATCAATGATTCAAAGTACGGTTGATTCGATACTTCATTTAATAATTTATTTAAAAAACGAATAATTAGTGTTTAGTGTTGGTGTCTGATTTACCATTCACGTTAGTTAGGTAGGTTTTCACTGAATATTGATATTAATGAATATTTGGCCTCCAGCCTAGTTTCAATCGCCACCACCCCTCCCCCTCTATTATTCCCCCCTTTAAAAGGTACCGAAACCAGAATAAACTGTGAAATCAATCTCACGATAGACTCACGACTAATACCATTGTTAATTATGGTTTTTTCGTTGGTGTAAGCGTTAATTTGTTTGAAAATTGCAAATGTGAATGTTAAAATAGTCACTTGATCTGAGTCAAAACATACAAATTACATCACGTGTTACTTTTTTCAAAATGCACTTAAGCACGAACTGGATTGGCTGTATTTTGATAAATAAAAATTAATAGTAAAACATTCGTTGAGTGAATTAGTACGCGCAAGCAGTTTTGCGTGAGAACTTAATCAGCCCCTAGTCTCTTTTCAGCTCCCTTTTCTAAAAACCCGCCACTTGAAGGTAGTAAGAAAATATGTACCTTTAGGTAGTTGACTTGTGGGAATGCGGTACATTTCATTTCATTACACATTTCCATGTGAACTTCGTGTTGCATGGTTAAGTTCAGAAAGCACTCTAAAAGAATTTGAATAGCGCTTACTTCACTTATTAAATATAAAAATTCTATATGCTGTCTATACAGCTCAATTGTTTGTGAAGTAGCTGATTTTACTACTCTAACTCGACCGATTTTAGAATACAGAGCGCAGTTTTTTATCATTTTTACATGTTGCTATAGTTTTATTCATTTTGTATGTTTTTCTTAAAAGCCAATAACTCCGAAGATGAAAACACGCAAGCTTAGTCAGGATATACACGACTCTCTTGGTGATATTTTTAAGAAGATTGGGACCAAGGAGACTACGAAAGAGGTACTATAGGATGCGCCTAGTTTTTATAAATGAAATAACACATAATTTTTTGGCGAACACTTTATATATACTAAACCCTTATTAATCGAGCGCGAGGTCTTTGAAGATAAATATTGGGCCAATTTTTTTATATTGAAGTCTGGTATTTCTCTGTGATCTAACAAGCTTTAAGTAAAAATTTAAGTACTTGGACTATATCATCGGGCTGACTTCTCCACTGAGAGTGCACTGGTCATTCTTATAATGTACTTGAGAACTGCCGGTTGTTGATTTTATTAAATGAAGAAGCTTTGATTCTTATAGGGTCTCGTGGCTCTTTACAATTTTCGACTAAAGCATAAAGATGTGGACATAGAGCCTTTTCTCGAGCAGACGTCGGATTTCTTTCAAAAATATATCGCTCGAGGTCTCAAAACTATCGAAGACGAACGCAAGATTGATAACACAGGTAATCTATTCTCCCAACAAAAAATATTTCACCCACAAACAAACGAATTATGGGATAGCCGGGATATAATTAATTTTCTTTCTCTAAACATTGAAAGTTTGTTGTAACTTTTATTCTGACATATTACTCGAAAATTGTCCTATTCGGACTACATTTTCAATTAACATAACTTTTAAAAGTACAGTGTATCTTTTAAAGACAGTTTTTTTCATATCACTTTTCAATGTCAAGTTATTATACTTTATGTAATGTATGCTTTGCACAACTTGTGACGTTGCATTACATTTAGAGAATTTGAAATGGCGTGTATATTTGCTGATATGTTACTTTAACCAAGCAGAGTTTCCTTTATTGTGAAGAATTAATGGTGCAGACAATTGTCTGATCATTTCAACCAAAAGTTGCCTTTAATTTAAAGGATGTTTTGAAAGTTTGCAGCGAATCGTTGTGCAACATGACGTCAAAAGTTTTGTAAATCGGACATATCTTGAGAGTGAAAAGAGATATGCATAAGCATAAACTGCTTTGGGAAGTACACTGTCGTTTTCATATTTCTGTTGAATGAAAAGATTATTTAAAAATAAATATGTTCAGGTGTAATGACCTTTATAAGGTGTTTTTCTTGCTGATACGCCGTTAAGCAAATCATGAATTACAGATGGAATATTTGCCTTTGAACCTTTACATGGCCCGTTTCCACTTAAGGAAATTTTATGGAACGTATATGATTCCAGGTTGTGCATGCTCTTACCTGACTAAATATACAAAATTCAGAAATTTGTACATAAATAAACATTCTGTTTTTTTCCACTTGGAAATTTGATCACGTCTTCTACCTTACTTAGCGCATGCGCAACCTGGAAAATTATACATTTCGTGGAAAATTTTCTTAAGTGAAAACGGGCCGTTAGGTTTCATGTTCTACATCGTGCGAATCGGAGCATGAATAGAAAGTGCAAAAACAAACCGACAGAGAATGTAACTTAAATATGTCAATTTTACAGACCGAATGATTAACTTTTTTCACTGTTTTTTCCTTGGTCATACATTATCGAACTTCTTAAATAAATCATTCAGTAGATTTAGTTTTCCATTGTTTTGTTAATTGAGAGTATGTTTTTCCGTAATGTTTTAAAAACGACAACACGAAATATATGGTTTGTGTCACATTAAATATTTTAGTTTGTTTTATAAACATTGAGAATAATAGCGTTTGATCAAATTTCAATGTTTTCTAGAAAATATCGAAGTGCGACAAACCACCGCATCAACTACGGGTAAGAAAGACAATTTTTCAAAAAGCCATTGTGATTTGAATAATATATAAAAGACTCTTTAATCAAAATAACATAAATTCCTAAATATATATGAAAGCTGTCGTTATCATGCATCCCCACATTTCTCTTATAAATTTAAAGAAATATTTACTCATGCATCATTATAATTTACTTTCGAGTCTTCACTAACTTTGGACGCAATTGCAGTCGACAGTTTTAACCCCAAAATTTTTCTCCCGAATCTCAAGAAACATTCACAGTCAAAAGCTCAAATTTCTTTTTCCACACACGTTTATAGCATTGTTAAATCTGCCGAATTTTTTTTCCTCAATGCATATTTTTCAGCGAAGTTCTTCATTTCTAAAAAAGAGAAAAAGTGCTTTAATGTTTCTTTATAATGAATAGACACAAAGTTATTTACATAGTATAATTTAAAAAGTGTAGCTTCGCATGGCATTTGCTTGTTTAAACTGGCCATTAAGGTTTCTTCTGTTGCATCGTTCAGTTGCATCTATACTGTAATGCTTTGCGTCAATTATTCCTAAACCACGCATTTCATCTTTTTTTGTTTCATATGTTTTGTTCAAAGATCGAACTTTTCTATTTAGAAGATCCATCCTACTTTCGTAATCGGCTTGCTTTATTGCAGAAAAAATATGGAGATATTCGCGCAAAGGAGGTAAACAAGTCACGTGCATTGTTATGTTCGCTCCATGCTTATATGGTTAATCTGGTGATTACGTTGCCATGTTCGCCTGGATTGGCACTTGATTACTTAGCCATGTTTACATGGATAGTCTAATGATTACATAGCCGTATTGAAGAGGATCAAACTTTTATATGTACATGCAAGGTGCCGACAATTTTTTCACAGAATTAGCGCATAAATGAAGTATTTATTTCGGTTTGCATATTCCTTATTGTTTCACAAAGAATTGCTGTTGTTTTCCAAGGGTTTGTTTATCAGTTGATGTGCGCCGCCATTCACAATGAAAGTCTGGAAATATATCGTTGCTCCTTTCCTCTTATCCTTACATCATCGAAAACTAGGCCGACTTCTTTTACATTTTTATGATTTCATAATATTTTTATCTTTCAGCCGGAAAAAACAATGCATCCAGATCCAATTGCAGTGAAAAAAACACCCGAAGGCTTGGAAACTGTCGACAATAACCTCATTCTGACTTCAATAGTTAGTGTAGAATGCTCAGTTAAAGTTTATTTTAGTGTTCTGTTGGAAATGGAAATCATTCATCATTTTCATTTAACTTTTTCCTCCTGCCCCCCTCCCACTGAATTTTGACAATACGTTATGGAATACTCTCAGATTAAGTTTTTTTAGTTTAATTTGATCAGCGTGACTTTGGTGATATCAGACAGTTGTTATTTAGGAATTATAGAAATAATTCACTTGAACCTGTTAAGTTGTTATTTTCTGCTGACTTACAATTAAACCGACTTGAATGCGCTTTTTCCATTTTGTAGCCAAAACCACAAAGTGCTGATATGGAAGCCAGCAACGAGAGGTCTGGGGAGAGTTCGACGGATCTTTCAGAACTACGAAAGCGACTCGAGAAAATCAAGAAAAAAGCTTTATAACTAAAATCAGCTGTCTTACCTATTATTAAGTAAATTGATATAAATGACTTTGTTCATTCAAATTTTTTGTTTATATTTAAATTATAGTGCTACAGTTATGTTCATTGTTCAGTTTGTAATGATGCAAGGAATAAAATTAAAATCAATACTAATGCACCTTAACTCTCTTAACAATGAACTCTCGATCATGTGCAACCCTTGTGCTTCGGTCTCGGGCTTGCACTGATCTGCTCTCAAGTTCTCCCAAAGGTCTCCTCGGTTTGCATAAGCCTGTGCAAACACAGTAAACATCTTTTATTTCTTAACTAGTGTTTAAGAATTTTCCATTGTAATGAAGGCTGTAGTAGTGTGCATCAGCGCCAACACAATTTGGCGCTGGCGTGCTGCAAGTTAACCGCCTTCATCACCTCCAGTAAATAGTCGTTCATAACTTGACTTTCTATCACGTGACTTGCTCAACGAACGTTCATTGGATCAATTGCACTCTCGCTAAAGAATGCTATTAACATATACAAAAATTGTGCGCTTTGAATTAATTTAAAACTGATAAACGAAGTTCTAAACGATAAATTGCGTAGTAATGTTGATTAAACCTGCAAATTAGCCTCTAAATTAATATAAAATGTTTTCGGGCTTAATCCGGCTGAGTAAGATTGAGTAACCTTTCTTGCTCGTTATCATTCAGCTTGTCTAGTGTAGCTCTGTCCATGAGATGAGACGGACAAACCAAGTTTTGCAATTCTTTACATTGAAGGACCTCACGTAGAGCATCCATTTTCAAATTAGAATTGTGACTAATGTCAAGTGACTTCAGATTTTCCAATTTTGACAACGAACCGGGATCAATGTCTTCGAGATTGTTGTCGCTTACCTTGAGGACAGAAAGACTTTTCAAATCTGAAATGCCATCAGTAATCTTCTTTATGAGGTTTCCATTAAGATGGAGCTCCTCGAGCCATGCCATACTAAACACTTTCTCTGGAATCAAATCGAGGCCGCACTCCACAATGAATAAACATTTCAGTCTGATGAGCTTCTGGAAGTTATCAAAATCATTCACTTCAAGATAACAGTTTCTAAATTCAAGGTTCAAAAGGTTTTCGGAAATCATAGGATCAAAAATCGTACGAGGAATTCCTGGAAGAGTGTTAAAAGACAGCTTTTCTTCTTTATCTAACATAACCCTAAGATATGCAACTGGAAATCTTATGTTCAAAGCATGGGCCACCGCAATCTTCTTTTTGTTCTCCTCAGAAAGAAAACGAGCGAATCTTATGACGTACATCTTGTTGTAGCAATGCAATAGATGCAGGAGAAAACCTAGATCTTCCTTTACCGGATCTATGTCTGATAGCTGATCGTCAATTTTTGGAGATATTTTGTTTGAAAAAATATATTCATAGTTTTTACGACGCAATTTGACTGTCCAAAAAACTATGAAAAAGAATATCACTCCACCCACTGCCAAAACTCCGTTATAAATATGAACAATATAATACATGGCAGGAGCTAGGTTGTGGGAGCACAAAAAATAATCGTGAGGGATGGGAATGTGTTGAGGCAGTGTACACGTCATCTTGTCTTTTAAATCATTATAATTATAATTAATAACGAGAAACGATATTACTGAAAGCACTTGTAACACACTTTTGATAGTGTAGAGATTCGAAATTTTTTCAATGAAATGAGATGACGATATGTTTTTCTTTAGCTTTTGCACTTTCTCATACAAACCCATCAACGCACTTGTAGAGGTAGTGTCTGGAAGGAAATCAAAATTGTTATAATGATCGGTCAAGTCAGAAGTATCGTTGTTTGACACTCTTCTATAGCTGTTTGTTCGATTGTGTCTTTGCTGAAAAAGTGCTAAAGTGACTGTGGAATTAGTACATGGTGAATCGTAACACGCCATCACGAGATCAACAAATGTTTCAATTACCGAGCAAGTTAAAGGAAATTTCAACCAGAAATTGTCGAGAATAAAAAGCCATAATGCTTCAGCGAACAATACGATCCACAAATAAGCCAAAAAGTCTTGAATCGCGCTTTTACTGCATTCTGAATTGACAAAACTTTTGTATATAATATTGACTTCGTGATCTGTAACGACTTCCGTTCTTTCAACAAAGCTTGTATTTTGAGACTCGTAGAATTTTTTACATGTATTCGGAAATTTTAAATCTGCGAGAAGCCAAGATGCATTTAAATTTGGTTTTGACGCACTGGGACAATTGACAACTGCTACACATTCAAAACTGCCTGATGTTACCTCCATACCAGCAACAAGAACGGATAACATTACTAAAAGGATCACTAAATAATCTGTTATAACATCCCACCAAGGCTTCAAAATTTTCAAATTTTCTTTTCCTTTGTTCCAAAAATATTCCATGGGCAGCATATTGATAAATTTATAAGAATTGAGTATAACGATCAGTAGATTTTGCAAAACGCCACGTTACACAATATATCAAATTCGCTTACTAGCGCTTCCGCATTTTGTCTGCACAGCAGGATAAATCGTTTAAATTACAAAGTTTGTATACGTTGGTTAGCAACTAAACTATTTCAGTCACTTCCTTTGTAAACATGAATACTCCCGATTTGCAATTCGTTCAAAAGATCGAGAATTAAAATACCGAGACCGTTAAAAATATTGAAAATAAACGACGTTGTGGTAAAGTGAATCAAGTAAACATACCTTACTATTAGTATATAATATATTTATCTTGCATCCAGAACTGCTGTGGCTTAGAAACTGTCTACAATTATCGCATTCTGCTTTCACTAGTAAGTAAAGAATGCTCAGTTATCGTGAGCATTCTGCTATATTTACAGGATTTATTTAAAGATTTGACTACAATTGGCTGACTTACAATTAAACTCACCGGAGATTGCTTCTTTCATTTTTTAGCCATGGCAACTAAGTTTTCATTTATCCGGTGGCAGGTAAAGAGAGGTCTGGAGAAAGTTAGACGGATGTGTAAGAACTACGAATTAAAGCGAATAGAAAAAATCAAGAATTTAGCTGTATTACCTATAATAAAGCAAGACTTCGTGTACTTGAACTCTTTGCCTATAGCTACATTCAACACAGTCTCAAGCTTAAATAGATGAATAGCATCAATTGACAAAACGGCTTAAATAGATAATAATCATCAATCCAAGGGAAACTCCGTAACTATCCAAATTCAATACGTTTTGCGCACCCGCGAAAAGTTAACATGGCGGAAAAACGACCAAAACGTAAGAATTCACCATATTATACATATTGCTGTTCAAAAAGAATGGAATCATTGTGTATTAAATTAAGCCAATTTTAACTACAATTAAGCTATTATTTATTCTACCTTGATATACAGCGTGTAAAAAGAAGAAATCCGAGACTCTGGAGAAAGTTCTGAATGATGGTTTAGCCTTGTTGGCGAAAGAAAAAGGATCAAAATGTCGGGGGAAAAAGCCTTCTCATTTTCGCTTAGTGCAAGTTGGTTGTAAGAGGTTGACCCACACGCCTTACCGCTGCCGTCAAGGATCAATTAAGCAAAATGGTAATGTTAATATTTAGTATTTATATTAAAATTTACTATCTTCAGTAGTATGTTGAGATTGTTGTTCTTGTTTGCAATTTTATGCTAAATAATATTAGTATGCATGTGTAACTACATCATGCTATGAAATTTTGTACTTGAAATATTGACTGTACAATTTTGCTGCTTTAAATCATGTATGGCTCAAACAATTTTGTCCAGTGTCCTTAGCAGATTTGACTATTTAGTTTGTTATGGGTAAGCAGAAAGACAACTGAGTAAACTGTCATTACATTACCATGCATGGTTGTACCTAAAACTGTTACAGGTCAATGTTGTTTAAGTTAGGTACTGTATAAGAAATTGCATTGTAAATTTATATTAGATAACCAGCAGTATGATAGCTCTGTGGCTGATGACTTTCAAGTAAATGATGAGCACAAGCAAACAGACGTTGATATTGGTAAGCATCAATGTATATGTATAATATTAAGTTAAATGTAATAGGTTTGTCTAATGATTGCTCATGCTTGAAATGCTTTTGGTAAAACTAATAATTGCATTTGAAATCAATAATTGCAATAATTTGTTGAAAAGCATGTATGTAGCTCTATCCACTTTGATATTGAGCACCTTTATTTGATATTGTCTTAGATCATATACCGTCTCATTTAATCAGAAATTGTCCACAACAAGCTCACTCAGCTAACAATTTTTAATTTCTTTACTGGTTAAATTTTTTATAATATAAGTCAATATTGTTTTGTAGAGCTAGAGAATCTTATATTTGAATGCAGAGGACTTTTGGCTTCAGAGAAAGAGGATGCCAAGAAATGGTCTGATCGCATGGAAGAGCTTCATTCTCTTTGGGAAAATAATATATCTACCATATTCGAAACCTTGATCCTATGTGAATCAGTTGATAAAGGCACACCATGCTTCAATTGTGGGGAATCTCCAGGCTTGATAAAGTGTCATCAGTGTGGTAGTAACTGGCCAGTCTGTGTTGAATGTGATAGGAAAATTCATGAAAGAAAGCCATTCCATGATAGACATGGGTGGATGGATAATCATTTCAGACCACTTCAGCCATCACATTCATTGGATAAAAATGGACAAATAATTGAAGTTGGTATGTCATGTAAATATGGTAAAAGTATGTTAAATGTCATATGCACTATGCTAACTGATGTCAAAATCAACCTACATATGTAGCTACTTATAGGTATATAATTTGGGGTGATATAATTCTATTATTTATAAAAAAAAGGTTTTATCTCCCAGTCTAATGAGGGAAATTTATTATATTTGTTTCTTAGATTGCTATGTTTCTTTGCATCCTGTCCAAAAGTTTTGTCATGGCTGCTCTAGAAAATCAACCTTTCACTTCGTGCTCAGTAAGGACATGCTGACTATTTGTACAACACAAGGTAATGTACAAAGTATTTTATACTTGCAATGTTGAACATGCAAAATTTTGTGTTTGCTCCAATAAAATGTAATCTTATTGAACCGACAACTGTTGACATTAATCTTTAAACATTTTTGATTTCCTTCTTCATCAGTGTTGTGAAGGACTACTATATAATTTACTCATTAATTTACTGTAGTATTCTTCTTACATACTGTAATAGTTACATGTATACAGTAAACTGCCATCCTATGTACATAATGTCTTTTTAGTTATCATGTTTATTAATCTTTTTCTATTGTTAGGTCACTTTGACATAAACAGTACATCATTCAAGTGTGTTTCTTGTTCAGCATTGTTGATGCCGACACTTGCAGATATTCTTGGTAATGGCTACTGGCCAGCAAATCCAAAGTCTTTAAATGTGTTATTTTCACAGGATTTACTTCTGCTGTGGAACACAATGCAAAAGAGAATGCCAGGTTGTTCTGAGTCCAGTTTTATTAGATCATTGGAAGACATAAGTGTTTCAAAAGGAAGGGTGCATACATAAATACTTTGTGTGTATGCCACATTACTAAGTGTAAACTCTCAGCATTGTACATAGTTTTTTTTTGCGTAAAGCAATTACCATTGTCACTAGTGTTATGGAAAACATCCAAATTCATGAAAAAATGTATATGTATGTGTGGCAAAAGTCTACAATTTTTTCTATGTGATTTCTACTTTCTTTCATTTTTAGTTTGGATCAATAAATCCACGAACGTTCACAAAAGCCTTTCGAGAATGGAAATATTTTAATTATGAGGTGGAAAAAGCCCAGGGAAAAGAGTGGATGTTTTGTCCTAGTTGCTCATCCAACCAACACTCCTGTCATGTAGATGGCAACATGAAGTTATACCGATATAAACATTCAGGAAGGTATTATGTCAAACTCTGTAATTTTTACACATTCTAAGGAGCCTTTCATAATGTAAACTCTTGTTTTCTCTCTTTTATAGAGAACAAAGTCAGTCTTACTATGGAGATCTTTTTATTTCTTCGAATGAACATGTTTCAGAGCATATTAGAAAGGTTTATTCCACTCCCAAAGTTCGGGTAATTTGAGGTCATGCTTTGCACTGATGTTGAAATGTTTTGTACAGTTCAGTACAATACACCATTACATGAGTAAAGTTCTTTTCATTATAACTCAATACTTACCCTTTTGATAATGATATTTATTCATTATTATTGGTTTTGCATTTTGGCTATTGTATTCATTGTAATAAATAATAAAATCGACAGTTTAGCCTTTTCTGAATCAATATATAAATGTTCGTTTTTCCACGATCATGGTTCGAATTTGAATCTTTTGTGTTACAGAACTTTTCTGATGACTGGAAATATGGTGAAAGTAATTCGCGAGCTGCTGGAGCGAAAGGAAAACGAAAGAGTCGTCTAGACGAAACAGGACTGGAAATTGCAGGTTGCCGGCATGCAATTGCTCAGTGGGCTGTAAACATGTTACGCGGAGAGATTTATGGCTACTCTAATTACATCCATGTTCACAAAATGATTCCAAACAATGTTAAATACATTTGGCAAGATATCATATGTAAATATTGGAAGTGGGCAGTGAAGGCATCAAAGTCGGATGAGTCAAATGCTCACGAAATAAAACTTGCTTTATCTGTGATGCATGCCAAAGCACATAATTGGACATGCCAGGTACACTGGTATCATGTGTTTTTTATAATGAATGCTGGCTGTGCACTTATACGTATATCGATGTTCACTCTCAGTATTGTCTACTCAGACATTAATGAATTTCTTATAAACAAGAATTTCCAAACTCGTCTTATTTTAAGGTATTGTGGGGAGGACGGTGGCAAAAAGGTTCTGCATATTCCACAGGAGAGGAAGTTGAGCAGATTAATAGTTACCTTTCGAGACTGGCCAACACTACAAAGTACATGTTACCCGAGTGTAAGTGTTACTTAAAATAAGTTTATAAAATATGTTTAATTATATTGTAGACTTTATTTGTTGGATAGAACGATTATCCATATAACGTAGCTATCGTCCACGTTGGTCTCAAGTTACTGGAACATTTTTTATGGTTTCAAATTGATGTGTCATGCTATGTATGTGCTTTTTTGACAATTTTAGCAAGAGAAGAACTCATAACTGAACATGCTCTTGCGTGGAATAAACGGAAAATATGTGATCTGTCCAGCTCCCTCTGCAAGAGATATGCAAAGGTTGCTTCTCAAAAACTATTTTGTACATGCGGCCAAATAACGCTACTAACAGCCGTCATCCTGATAAGTTATTTTTTTTTTAGTATATAGAAGCTCAAGAAAATACAAGGAAAGAACTTGATGAAATGGTTTCTGGCGTAAATCTCTCTCCGAACCACGATGATTTCTTGCAGTGGAAGAGTGAAGTTCAACGTATTGCAAAAGGTAACCGGGTTTTACTTGCTGGCATAATTTAATACGACTGTGCAGTATATTATATTTTTTTCTGTTTCTGTAGAAATGGAAAGCTCCTTCTTCACGTATTTAGCCGAAGAAGAGGAATTGTACGTTTTGACCTCCTCTTTAACCGATACCTCTTTATTGACATCAAATGTAAACATCTCGCGTGTTGAGACTGAAGACTATCTTTCTGCCCTGTCGAAAAAGATAATTCAAAGATACTCCACCGTTGAGGATAAACGTAAAAGAGTTAAATCACTGACTGCCAAGCTTTGTCGTGATATAACCGCCGATGTACTGCTTGATAGAGGAAAAAGTTATTTTGGAAAGTGCCTTGAAGTGTCTTAAGAATGAACTAGAAATGTTGTCTTTTGCCATAGTACAAAGGAAAGCAAGCGTTGTAAAATTGGGAAGTATGTTTTACATATACACGTATATTACTACATAAGAGGAGTGCATTTGTCAGCAAGAATCCATACTGAAGTCATTGCAAATTTAAGGCAAAATAGATTGTTTCTTATTTAGTATACTTACCTGTTTCTTTTGCCTGTAGACTCAGCAAAAGCAAGAACAAAGATAAGACAGAAGATGTCTAGTGATCAGAAAAACATTGACAAAAAAATGCGCATATTCAACGTATTACAGTTTGTTGTGCATGGTCAAGAAGAAACAGTAAGACTCGACGAGTGTTCTCTGGTTGATGGCATGTTTCCCTGGACTCTCAATGGTGTGTACCTAAAACATATTCTGTAAATTCCAACATGCCTTAAGTAAGAACTTAAAGTTACTTAAACGTAATGTTATAAAACATCTTTATATAGAAATTTCTGTTCGACTGAAATGTAAAATTGTTGACAAGTTCGAACATTTAGAAAGACTGGAGGAGGAGTTAATTCTTATTAAGCAAGAGATGAGTAATTATTTGCGATATTACAAAGATATCGTTATTCCAAAGTTGAAAGCGGAAGTAAAAGACATGGAACAAAGTCTAAACTCAGGTATGTATAATGAAAGTCACGTATGTACTGTAAAGAGTCCATGTGCTCATTTTAAACAAATCATTGTAAGACATAAGCTTTTTAGATTTTTTGAGCTTCTCAAATTTTCAACACGTTTTGTAGAAAGAGTTTCAGTGAAAGACACTAGGGAATGTTTGTCAAATGAAAGAGTTGAATCTGAGGTATATACATATAATCTTCCGTTAAGCACCACGAATATGTATGGAGAAAATAAACAATAAGTCGTGCGCAACAAACATAATGAAGGAACCTTAGCGTACATAAAATGTTTTTGTGGAAGAAACCAAATGCCATGTAATCTATTATTTTTTAGAAATCCTTGTATGCTTCTTCGTCTCATAAATCAAGACGTGTTATTTTGGGTGAGATAGCTTTGCGATACAAGGGTATAAACTTTGCAAAGCAACAGCTAGACCTTGGATCCAAGCACTTCTCCTGTATTAACAGTCGCGATGTTTTGGATACTTTAGTTAGCAATGAGAGTGATATTGAAAGCTACAGCGACAATGAAGACGATGATCTTTTTGATGACAATGGTTCTGATGATAAGATCGATGATTGCTAATGTTGCTAGTGATAAATGACTTGTTATTAAACTTGTATTTGTACTGTATGATAACAGAATCCAGCTACAATGAGTGGGTGCAACCATGAAACCCCTGCCTTAGAGCAACTAATACGGGTCATAATTATCATTCCCGGGGGACTGGAAGCATTGTTATCCATTACTGATATGATCTGTTGCAAAAAACGGGGAAAACGCCATAAATTATCATTTGTAATATTAAAAAGTGAAACGTGCATTTTGAAAAGTCCTTAAATATTCTTATTATGATTTTTTCTTTTATCTCAACATTACGCGAGGTTACACGTTTGTTTTGGTCTAGTGTTATCTTTTATTGTTGATTTTTTTTGTAACGTTCTATTCTTGTTACACATAAATCAGTTGTAAAAACCATGGTGTAAAATTAAAGTGCAATTTTTCCTCGTTGTATTGAGCTGTTAGTGCTTTACGGTTGGGTTTGTGGGTAAAGATATAGAACATTAAAGCTGAACAGTTGGGTAGTAGATTTTCAAATACAATACACCTTACACAGTATATACACTATACGCACTATACACACTATACACACTATACACACTATGCACACTATACGCACTATACACGCATTACACACTATACACACTATACACACATTACACGCTATACACACTATACACACTATACACACATTACACACTATATACACTATACACACTATACACACATTACACACTATACACACTATACACACAAATTTTCCTGCTGGCTTCCCCACTCGCAATATATAGATAGAAGACGTTCCTTATTATCATTAACTCCTAATTTGATTTTTATTTTTTTTCGATGAAAGCAAAAAACGTTTGTTCATATAGTTTCTGTGGTGGAATGGTTATCGCATGTGTTTAACATTCCAAGGACATCAGTTTAATCCTGATAAGAAACAATATTTGCAAAATTTCATCCATAATTACACATTCTAACTAGTACATGTTTTTTCATTTGCATACAAAACTATCACATGAGTAATACCAATACAGTTAAAAACAAACTAGGAATTTCATTTAATTAATAATACAATGTTCACCATTCGACCTTAATTTATATTTGTTCTAATCAACGGAAACGTGAAAGTGTTTGTGTATGTACTGTACTGGTAATCACGTGTGTCTTAATATGCAAAAGGTCCTGAAATAGAACTTATCAAATGTTATAATTTTAATGCCTGATCACTATGCTAAGCCTGTGTATGCGTAATATATTGTCAGGTAAGTCTAAGGGTTGGATTAGAATATATTCAATAACAGATTAATAGAACCACCAGATCATGGATTTTCATAAATGAATGTTGCATAAATGAACACACGTTCGCTTTCGCCCTTAGATGGAGTTCATCCAATTTTATAAACTTACGTCGCATGAAATTGTCAAAAAGCTTTTCTGTTAATTTTCCATACTCTGTCTCAGTAAGAAACTTGGCAGCTGGTCCAGGAGTGCCGTGTAAGTGAGTGGTATAGCCTTTTGCATGTCTTGAGAACGACAAAACAATAACGTGTTGGTCATGATGTTCATTTAAGACAGAAGCCTAAAATAAATAAAGATTACAAATAAACTATCTTAGTTTGCTTATAGTAACAAAAGCCGTAAGCAATCATCGGTGGCAAAATCCTTAGAAAATGTGATTTTCAATTATGTTAAAGAAAATTCGTTCCCAACATGAACGACTGGAAATAATTGAGTAAAAATAGTTTGTAAAAGCTCTGCTGAAAGTCATGGTCTTTTTCCTGCTGCTAAAGTTTCCAAAGACAATGCAAAACAACAGGAGGAAAATAACACCACCACATCTGCTCGGCCTGCACACATCTTTCCAGTTGAAAAAAATGCTACACATTCACTTATACAACAATGCATACACACATACAAACATTATTGTACATACAATAAATACCTATAGATACATATACTGTACACAGACAGATGAATATTTAAAGTTTGATACATACACAGAAGCAAATTAGTAGCATGTAAATATTTAGCATACATTGATCACACTTCCAAAATTATTCCCATTTGCAAATATTGGGTTGGTCTGTATTGTATAGAAGTATCTTGAGAATTGATACTAACTCTGTACATCATTAGTTCCCTTTGGCAAGAAGGATTTGTCACACCCATTTTCCTAATTCTTTCCATGGAATTTACACGTTTCGAAATGAATTCCTTCGAACAACTTTCACACTTCTTTGAAACATTTCCATTTTCTGTTCCACAACCATTACATTGCTATAAAAAAGTATAACAAAACATATGCTTCAACCCATTAAGACAAAACTTGCAGCAATACAAAATTCACCATTCACAAAATACAACAGGCACAAATTGCAAAATTTACAAAATTCAAAATTTACAAAATACCAAATTCACAAAATTCACAGCAATACACCATTCATAGCAACTACATTTTTCAAAAGTACCACATGACTATGTATGAGTGATGAGGCCAAGAATTTAAGGGTACCTTTTCATCCTATTTTTATTGGTTGTATAGCCACAGGTCAGTTTTAGTTGTCAATTGTGAGGATCTAGTATATAGGGGTAATGGGTTAACCAGAAAATTTGACAATGTCTGCACTCTGTAGTTAATCCTTTAACTAGCAATATGCTTTACTCATTTTTTGACAAACGCCACATGACTTTACTTGTCATTTGGTAGCTATGGAGCTAAATTAGGTTATTAGAAATAAGTGATAGTATAAAATTGAAAAATGTTGTCGTTTATTTAAAATGTTTGTTATACAATTGACAAATAAAATTGGCAATTAATAAAAATGGGCTTAATTAATTGATATAAAATAAGTGGTTTGTCTTGATTCACAAGAGTTGTCATTCAACTGATCTTTTATGCTACTATCAGAAAAAAACTTCTGTTGATATATAATATTGTATGTTCTTTAAAACATATGTCAACAGGTATATATGTAGCATGCTTTTGAAGGGTACAGTTAGTATCAAAAAATTAGGCAACCATTCAATACATATATAAATTTACCTTAGTTGTCTTTCCTTGAAATCTTTTCTCTAAAAAATACAACATAAAATATAATGATGTACAAATAACCATGCTTTAAATTAGGCATAGGATGACAATAATCCAGATTCGCTTCACTGCTGATCTTAAGATTAACCACATACTAGAACTATCACAGTGATCACTAACATTAAAGTTATACATATAATATACATAAAGTCTGATGATGGTAATAATATGTTGTTCTATTTGAAAGAACATTTATACATGCAACTACAGAATAGATCCTTACGTACAATTCATAGTTTACTACGCAATGCTGGACAGCATACAGGAATATTTTTCCAATTTGCAAATGGAGTTTATCAAAGAAATTAGGTCATTATTGAAAAAGTCTATCAATGTATGAGGCACATGGGTAGTAATAAAAAAATAATAAATCATCCATTAACACGGGGGATAGCATTTCCAGTGCCGTAACTAGAAAATTAATTGGGGTGAATATTCATATATTCAGCTCTGCCCTGCTGACTTCTATTGAAATTAAAATCGCAAACAAAAGAAATCAGCTGGGCAGAGCTGAATACATGAATATAAACACCCCCTAATTAACGTTCTAGTTTTGCCCCCCGAGCATTTCTTTTTAATCAAATCTTTTTTTGATAACTTTTAGCAAAAAATACTTGTTAAATAAACGTTTTCTACATGATTAAATAAATCTAATACAAACTAAAAGCACTATCTTAAAAATATTGGCTTGACTCTGATCAGGATTCACGATCAAACATCAATCAAAATCAATGAAGAAAAATACAAGAATTTTAATTTTTTTAACGATATGATTATAAATACTACAAATTATGAGCAAACTAGCAAATAAATTGAAACGGTCAAATCCAGTAAGTCAAGCATTCAACATTTCACGATGTCACGCAACTCAAACAGTCAAACTGCAGCTCTCGATTTTGATTCGAGAATTCGTCTTGATTAAAACCATTTTTACAAGTAAAATTAAACACCTTGTTAGAAAGGAAAACATTGATACATGATCAAAATGAAAAATATGAAAGGCTTGTGAGACCTGATTGTAAAATGGCTATTTCTATTTACATACCTGTGCTGCAGCCTGCCTTTTCCGCCATGTTAACTTTTCGCAGGTGCGCAAAACGTATTGAATTTGGATAGTTACGGAGTTTCCCTTGGATTGATGATTATTATCTATTTATGCCGTTTTGTCAATTGATGCTATTCATCTATTTAAGCTTGAGACTGTGTTGCTACATTATAGTGGTGTAGTTATGTCATGTATTCATTGTTTAGTTTTTAATGATGCAAAAAATAGAACTATGAACAATTCCTAGGCACTTTTCATTATTTACGTGTTTCCACCTGAACTCTCCGAGTGTATGAACAAGAATAGTCACAGTAGAAATTTTCTACGTTTCTTTATAGCAAATACATCTAACTTCGAACATTAATGATGTTTGCCTGTAGTATTCAGTTTCCTCGATCGCTTGTGTGAACAATAGGGTGGCCAGCACGTTCATTTACTCGTGTTATTTTCAAACATTTTAGTTGGTCACTCACTGTAAAAACAATTAATATATAAATAAATAAAAAATGATAATGATCTAGTCGCACACTCGATGAGTGCAACATAAAAGTCCCGCTCTCTCTAATCAAGGGCAACGACAATAGCGATGGCAGGATGAATAATAAATAAATTTAAATCAATCAATCAATTATGTATTGAAAATATTGTTGTTGAACAACTAAGAGAAGATTTTGAAGTCCACCCGGTGAGTAAGAGTATAAGTGTGGGTGAACTTTTAGAATTCTAGTGTGAATTTACCAAACACGACCCAACAGGCAGAATGGCTACACTTGCTGCATGTAGCATCATAAAATAAACACAATGAAACGCGTGCGCTGCATGATTAGTCTAGAGCTGTGTTTGCATTAGCCTGTGCAAAACGTCTGAGCCCAAACAATCAAATCATTCTATCAATCAAAGAGAATTTGTAAATCAATCATGAGTACATATTAGAAGAATACAAAACGTTTTTTGTTTCGCATTATTGTTATTCTATAAAAGAAATAAAAGATGTTTTTCGTGTTTGAACTGGCATATGCAAGCCTCGGAGACGTTTGTGAGAGCTCTCGAGCCGGTTCAAACCTCGACCTTCGGTCTCATGCTTATACTGATCTGCTCTCGAATTTTCCAAAAGGTCTCCTCTGTTTGCATAGGCCAGTGCAAACACAGTAAGCATCTTTTATTTCTTAATTAGCTAGTAAAGACTCTGGAATGTCGTGCTTTTGTTAAAGTTTGCTGTCCTTACGTAGGGCGAGATTTGTACGTAAAGACAGAGGTCTGATATTTCTCAGTAAAAACCGAGAAAGCGAGGTTATTAAAAGGTTCATTATATGGCATTGTTTGACTTGAATTAAAGCTTTCTATTTTCTCTCGTCTTTGCTGTTTTGCATTCACTCCTGAAGTATCATCAGTAAAAATAAATCGTTTGAAATTGTGTTGTTTCGATTTTAAAACTCACTTTCCAAGTGTTTTTCGTTAGACTAACATAAATACAAGATCAATTCGCCGTATTTTTTTCGTTTTTTTTTCGTATTTTTTCGATCTTTTCGTTTTACAAAACGTTTGCTGTTTGCTTTTCGAAGTTTGCTTACATTTATTTGTTTTGTAAAATTACGCGTTTTGGACCGTGGTCCATCACGGAAAATAATGGAACAGAAAAAATATTTTTGAACCATTCAAAGCACGCAAATTTGCCAGAATTGACGCTTGCCATATAATAATGATAAATAATCTGTAGCGACCTGTAACGTAAGTTTGACAAAACTTGCAGTTTGGGACCATTGATTTCTATTAAACTAACTGGATATACAAAGGGTCTGAGAACTGTTGTCAAAAACATGGATGCCAAAAGGAAATTTTTAACGAAGAACTTCCACTTGAAAAATTATCCAAGAGAATAAAAATCAACAAAGAGACTTTGCCAGGGTTATTTGTTTGTACAGGTTCACCTTCACATTTTGTAATTTGAATTATTTATGATTTCTTTTGAAGTCTTCATCAGATACATGCAAGTATTTCCATCCCTTTTTGCTTCTTTTGCCTTCAACTTCATTGTAGCCAGTGCATCCAATATGAATCCTGGATCACCTAGAATTATACTAAGGGTGAATGTTTGTCAGATGAGCCATTGCTATACTAAACTTTTCATGCACAAAGTAACAAGATTTTCTTGAATAAAAATTTTACTCAATACTATCCAAAGCAATTTTTTTACTTTGGTTTTGATTTATGAACATTGTTTACTATTACAATGCATACTTTATTTACAGAAACACCAAGGATTATCGAGAAACAAGCAGCATCGAGCAACCCTTTTCTCATATTTAATATCTTTATTGTTTGTAATCTGCCAATTCGTGCAAAACAAGCTAGGAGTTGATTTCAAGATATTTTTGTGGTACTATATATAAAACAGTGTTGCTAAATACTGTAGGCAAGTTCAATTTCAACATAACTCTATTCTTAACTTCCCATCATATTTTCTGAAATATAATATGAACTGACCATAATCAGTTTCTTGGGACTAAACAGCCTAAACTCAATTCATAATGGGAGGGTTTTGTTGATTTGTTTGATGCAAGATATGTACATCTAGAAGAGTTTCACAGCGTCTTACATGTATTTATGTAATAAATAGAAGTGATTGGGCCAAAACAAACATCAACTAAAGATTAAAGAGAGATTAAAAGGTTTTTATTATTCATCTTCAAAACAAAAAGTACGATGAATTTACATTGATTTTCTATATATCTATCATTCTATACTAAGAATTACATAGCAAAGAACAAGAACTAAAGCATGACGTTGTGGTAAAATAACGTTTCACAAAATAAATGAAATAAAATAAATGAAACAAATTAATAAATATTGAAGACTGAAGACTGATCACTAACGATGAAAACAATTATCTTGCTTACCGGCAATTTCATGAAACCATTGAAATGTTTTCTTTTCTTGCACTTCTTCAGCAACAGTTTGTCACACACAGGCGCGGATCCAGCTCCTTAGCTGACCGATGCATTGCGAGCGCCGAAGGCGCGAGCCACTGCTAGGGGGGTCAGGGGGCATGCTCCCCCAGAAAATTTTTGAATTTTCACTATCCGAGAAGCATTTTCCAGCGATTTGGGAAAGGTGACAGAAAAATCTTAAGCGTAAATTTTATCGAAAAAATAACATGAGCCGTCTTTTGTAAGATAACAGCATTGATAAAAGCAATGTTCAAAGGTGGTCTTCTTCCAACGGTAAAAAAGATGAAAAGTTTAATAAAAGCAATGTTCAAAGATGGTCTTCTTCTAACGGCAGCAAAGATGACAACAATTATAAAAGCAATGTTGAAAGATCGTCTTCTTCCAACCACAGCAAAGATGAAATGTTTAAGAAAATCAATGTTTAAACGTGGTCTTCGTCCTCTCAATAACGGCTGAAAACAAGATAACTCTCAAAGAAAATGTAGGTTGTTTATCAGCATTAAGAATTTCTCATGGAGCTCATCGTCAAGCATCTGTTTCTTTATCCTCCAGGATATCAAGAAATTGCATCCTCGTTGGGTTTTGTCTAGCAAAGGTATTAATCACTTCTTCGACATCACACTTAATATCATCATTAATATGCATTTGGGCTAATCCATTTAACCTTTCGTTGATCATTGTGCTACGTAACCAAGTTTTCATTCGACGAAGGGCAGAAACGGATCTTTCACACTCACATGTAGTGACTGGCACAACAGCGAGTATCTTAAGCGCTGTAAATATATTTGGAAACGCAAGTTTGTTACAAGTTCGAAGCGTGTCGGCAATTGAATCGTACTTAACTTTCTCAAAGCCCCCTTTCCAATTTGTTTCCCACAATCCTAATTCAGCATGTATTTTCCGAAAGTGTGGCATATCCTCTTTATATGCAACAGCAAACTTCATAAACTCTTCCTTCCAATTAACGTCCTTGCAATTGAGAAAAATACTAGGTATAATATAGAATCCACGATAAATATCGCACAGCTCTGAAGAAAACCGAAATTCCATCTGTTCAATCAAGTGATCAAGAAGAGGGATGGTTAGTTTCATGCGGTAGTATTCACGTGCTGTATGTGCAGGATAGTTTTCACGAGTTGTCTGAACATTGCAAAGTCGAGGAATTTTTTCATCAACGTTTACTCTGTTTGCTAAATCCACTGCTTCTTCGTAGTATTGGTCATGAATTGTATATGCCGAGCTGCGTAAAATTTTTAATTGTGACTTCAAAAGATTTATATGTTTAATTGATTCAGCGATATCGATCATCCTTTGCTGCAGTTGGACAGTCAACGACATTGTGTGATGCAGAACATTTGATGTAATCACAAGATTAACAATAAATTCGAAAGATTTTATGGAACGAAGATATCCCTCTGCGTCCCTACTTGAATTATCAAAATCTTTATTCATATTGAGCTTCATGTACTCTAAACTTTGACAAACAGGTTCAAATGCTTCCACAAATCCATCAAGTGTACGTATCCGTTCAACCCAACGCGTTGTGGATGGAGCTCCTAGTTTTTTACGACGTAACCCAGACTTTTCCATATTCTGCCTCAAGCACTGCATTTGTAGGGGGGATGGGCTGAAGAAACTGAAGATCTTTTGAGCATGCCCCAACATGTTTTTGACAGTTTGCTCACCACATGCTTTAGCAACAACAAGGTTCAATCGATGACTAGCGCAATGGATATACAAAGCTTTTGGATTTTTCTTTAAAATACGACCAGCAACTCCCTTTGATTTGCTTGACATTGCACTGGCACCATCATAGCAATGACCACGACAGTTGGAAAGTAGTAGCCCAACTTCGTTTAAAGTATCTTCGATATTCTTCGCTAGCGCTTCGCCAGTCATTCCTTCACACTCAACAAATTTAATAAATCGTTCATTAATTTCTTGCTTTGAGTCAACATACCTTACAACAATTGGCATCTGCTCGATACTGCTGCAGTCTGTTGCCTCATCACCAAGGACTGAGTAAATTGGGCATTCATTAGAATTGATGTCAGAAACAATCTTTTCTTTGATTTGTTCCCCGCAGATCTTTATCAGCTTGTTTTGAATTGTCTTCGAACGATAAGTTGCATTCTTACTTGCATTTTCAAAATGTTTCTCTAGTTTCGCGTCACCCGCGTCTACTCTAAAATTCAAAAGGGCCTGAAAGTTCCCAGGATTAGAAGATAGAAATTACTTTGAGTCGTCACGATGGCCTCGTAAGGGAAGATTCTGTCTGCCTGCCAGTATAATAGTTTTAATAATAGAGCCTAAAACGTCACGATTGTATTGAATGCGGGCACTTCTAAGATGATCGGCTTGTTCGTCGATGCCAATAGTTTTACCTTTCATCACACGTTGGAACTGCGACAAACGTAACTTGGAGTCACGGTGAATTAGGGAATATTTGTCATGCTGGAAAAATTTTGTTGCCGCACTTTGCCAGTTTCTTAAGGGTTCCTTCAATAATTTACTAAGCTTTGAACCATTATGTCCTGTTTGATGACCGAACAAAACGCAATAATAACAAAAGGCTCCATCAAATAATTTAGAGTAGCACAACCAGGATCAACGATCTAGCCAGCCAGCACAAAATTTTCTTGAAGATTTACCATTCTCAGAAAAAGGAAAATTGAAAGAAGGGGGAGGCTTCCAGTGATTTGTTATAAGTCTTAGCTTTGTGTCGTCATCTAGGGCCGCCACAGATACAAAATGTCCAATATCCAAGGGATCAACATCTGTCATATCAGTTTTTACAGATTTTGACAAGGGACAAGAAGCATTTGATACTTTTCCATCTTCAAAGTCGAATGAAAGAGGTCCTAAATAAAACATTACTAAGATGTAGGTATACGACTACATTCAAAATAATAAAGCCTGAATGCGTTAACATGCAAGGTCATATATCATAGGTCATTGTTTTTGGTGCATTTGAGTGAAAGCTTGTTGCCAATTTGACGATCTCATGTTTAGAAGGAAGGATTTATTCTCATGTACAAAAAATATCCTCCATCCCACAACGAATACTTTATATTGCATGGTATGCTTTACTTATGTTCTTAGAAAAGCATGCTTACCTATAATTAAAATATATTTGCACATGAACAATCACTAATTTAACCCACGTTTTAAGGAGGTCTTCAAGCAATCATAGCTGCTGCCATCTAAGTCTTCCCTTGGTGAGGATTTTGCAGGTGCTACCAAAGTTGTGTCTATTTGTTGCTCAAGTCCACTTTTATTTTTCTGTAAGACATCAACTTTAAAGTGGTCAGTAATTTTTTTTTTATTATTAACTCTTGAGTTATTATTTTGATTAAATTCAATTAGTGGTACAAAATGATTGGGTTGAAATTCTATATCTAATTCTGGAAGAGAATAAGCACCAGTAGTTGTCCACATTAAAATTAACTTAGCAGGCTGAACAAGTTGACTTGAAATATGTTGGTGTGCTTGCCGTGGAAGAATTTTACCATTTAGAAATTGTGAATATTTGGTCTCCTGGTCCAACTTTTCGGGATAAACTGAAATTATAGTCATTCCAGTGACAGACGACAAACCAAATATACACATAAGTGAAGAATAAGTACCATTGCATGCATTATTTAGAGCTTCCTCTTTAACTACTATTACCTTTGTGCTTGGATTTTTCCTATCATAGCCATTGCCTAAAGCCACATCTGATACTGATGCAGAAAAAAGCAGTATTTTCTGACTTAAAAAAAATGCAACTTATCTTTTAAGTAAGGGTGGTTAGCATAATACTCCTGGTGATTGAATAGCTCAATGCTTGTCAAGTCTCTCAGCAAATGACATAGGTCTTCCTTGCCACAAAGTAATTTTGAGCAGGCTCTGTACAGACAATTACCATCACCTCTAGTTCTAAATATAGCAGAGTTAAGAAAATTCTCATTGTGTGGCTAAAAATTAGAAATCAGAAGAATTCAAAACTTAAATGTCTGACAGGGTTATTTGGAAAAGAAAATGTTAGCTTCTACTGAAGTCATAAGTATATTGGAAGAAGGAATACAGTCATTACATTTTTAATGTAATCCATACAGTACATAAACTAAAATGCAACTAAAATCGCACCTACCCTGCATATTACAGTTTGTATTATATATTACATATGAATACAAGTATAAGTGCTGCATAAGTAATATGACATCGTGTATATTTTATGATGATTGTTCGTCGTTATCTACACGACTACACTCTGAGTCTGAAATGAGTACACTATTTACATTTAAAACATGCAAGCATAAAGGTAAATTTACTTACTTTAAAGCTCTTAGTTCTCCACTTTGCCAATGAACTGTCAAGTGCTTAGGTATTAACATTTCACTTGACATATCTCTCCCATTTTTACCCTTTGAAAAGGGATTCCAAGGAGAGGATTTTGAAATAAAAGTAGCAGCTCTCGTTTCATAGGTTCGACGCACTCCATTAATATCAAATGACTTCTCTTCTCGAAGCAGAGTACACAGATCGTGTTTGATATTCTCGACAGCCATGACTTCGATCGATGATTGCGAGTTATATCAAGTGATCAAATAACAATGCATTCAACTTTGAAGTTCAAAGTTGAATGCATCGGTGCCATGTGCCCACAATCACAAAATTATGGAAAATGCATCGCTCAGCGGCAAAATCTACCGTGACGTGAGGCCCTAAAACAATGGTTTTGCTGATGTCACAGTAGATTTCACGCGGAAAAGGACTCGGGACCGATGCATCGCAAATCTACTGTGACGTAGCGATGCCTCTTCCATCTACCGTGACGTGCTGGCAGAATACTATTAAATTACTTACTAATTATGTATTCACGACAAAATTTCGCTAAATTTTATCGACTTTTCTTTCGCTATTTGTGTCATGGAATACGACAAAATTATCGGAGAACACAAATGTTATTTCTAGAACAAATTTTAGCTTAAAACTGCTAAATCTATAAGTTAACTAAACAATATATCACTGTCAAATGTGCGTTTTAAATAATTCGAAAATATTATTTGCTATTTATATCATTAAAATGCAAACTCGCAGATTTTAATATCTAAATATTTTGACCGATGCATTCGCATCGGTTGCATCGGTCTAGATCCGCCCCTGGTCACACACGTTTTCAGCATGTTTTATTGTTGAACTTTTAAAAAGAATTTGCGTTTGGAATATTAAATACTTACGAAATTTCTAATCGTCGCACGAATACTATAAAATATAGTGTTGATTGAAATCAGGAGGGAAGAAAACGTTTCCTAAGCATGAGCCTGTGCAACTCCGCTGACATTTTCGTCCAAAATTTGCCATATATGGTATAGTGGCATCCATGTTTTTGACAACATGTTGCGCTAAATAAAATATAATAATTTGGATGAGATTGTACGTCCAGGTAATTAGTATACATGTCATTGTTTGAGACTGGTAGATTTTTTACATGTGTCGAGTTTTAAATTTGTCAAATTTTTTACATGTGGCGCATTTTAAATTTGCCTTTGATGAAGATGTGTTTGAGTTTGGTTTTGATTTGCTGCGACAGTTAACATCTGCTACCCATTCATAACTACCATACAGATGTTACATCCATCCCATCAAAGAGAACGTTATCCTAAATGTATTACTAAATTATCGCCTATAACATCCCAGATATGCTTCAACAATCTGCAAAGCAGCGGAGAAAAACGAAACATTAAATACATTGTTTCTGTTCATTATTGATTCGGGTACTCAACACTGTCGAAAAAAATAGCACTTTGATGGAAATTGTTGTATAAGAGAATCGATACCTGCGTATTGGGTTTCAAACTGCGCTGCTCGATATTTGTTCAGAAAAACTTGAGAAACGTAGAATGTTCCTTAATCTCAGGGTTTGGCCTCCATGCACGAAAAACCATGCAACCTCTAATGCCACTGCACTCGAGATAATCATGTTACATACATTTACCAACGATTTGGTGTTGAACATGGACAATCGATACAGACAATAAATGAGAAGGAAGTTAAGCTTGTTAAGCTCATTAACTGTATCCGAAACAATGTACATCTTTTGAAAAATTTAAAACATTACTTTGTATTATGACAAATAAAAAAATATTTTTCTACGTGATGTGTTTCTATATCAATAGTCAGCACTACAGTTTTAAATTGCTGCACTGTACCAGCGTAATGTATGTAAAATATCTCTAGCATTGCATATATTGGCATAATGATATCGTGCATGCATTTTTTATGAAAAAGATTAGAAAAATCGTTCACAATACACTTGCACATCAGAAATTTCTAAAATACATATAGGAAGAATAACTTTCACCGAAATGGCCTGTTTTAGTAAAAATGAAAATGTATACTTCATTGGAATAGATGATTTTACAAAACAATATAACTTCCATGCAAAAAAAAATTCTATCATAAATATAATTTTTTAAATAGAAATCGAGCATAAAAAGTTGAGCTGACTGTTGTACTCTAGTTTTGAGTCTCGTAAATGTCCCAAATCACCATTGCTATTTCATTTTCACGTGTATATTAGAGAAAATTCCAACACGTTTCTTTCCTTCTACGTAAAATTTCATTTAAAGGTGCAATAAATATATGCAAACACGATTGTAATTTAGCAATTTCTGTTTTCTATTGGCATTCACAAAGTGCCTATGAAACGAAATTTTTACAAGTTAAATTATGTTTGCATTGAGCAGGACTTTTTGATTAAAAGCGTACTATCTAAAAGAATTTATGCACGTCTTTTTTAAATCTCTAACTTGTGACGTCACATTGCATAATGAGTTGTCACAATGTTTTAAACTCTGTTGAGTTTCCTGACAACTTTATGTTGATACTAGTAGTGAGCATTTTACACGATCAAAACGTCATACTGAAGGTCGCTCTGCTAAGTTGAAATGAAATATCACCAAACATACCTAATATTTCTTGTTCATTATGCAATCTGTGACGTCACAAGTTAGATAAATCGGACAAACAAAAACCTTAATACATCGAGGGTGAAAACTGATATGCATTAACTGGTACAGAAAGACCATTGTCATTTTGCAATATCTGCTCAATAAAAGTAAAACTCATATAGCAAAATTTCGAGTCAAGCACTTTAAACATGCTTCGTGAGCATTGCAAATACTGCAACGATTTTTACAAAATTGCCATCTTACGTTGATTAAACAAAGTAACTAAAGTCTGTATTACATCAGATTGGGATTCAACGTTCAATTCAACTTTATATTTTATTTACAGTTAATTACATTAAGTATAATGAACATGTTATGCAAAAGAAGAGCGAGCTTAAAGAATAATTGGTTTTCAAAAATGTGTCATGAATTTTCTTTAAAAGCGAAGGGAAATTATGAAGAACATCACCGGATTGAATGAAATATCGTGAACAGGTAATCAATTTCATTTTTTTCCCAGTACACATTTACGCATTCTTTTCTTCTTTCCTTTTCTTCATTTCTTATTTCTCACCCTTAAAGTGTACAACATTTAAAATTGTAAGAAATAATTTTCTTTGCAGCCTTGCATAGTGCGTATTTTGTTTTGTTCAGCCGTTTTCAGCTTACCTGTAATACTTTCCATCAATTGAGTATGACAACCCAAGTTTGCCAACTTCATCACGTAGAGCTTGATGTTCCAAATCAGGATTGCCGTAAGTTTCAAGTGAGCGGAGACTTTTTATTTTGCTTAATGAGCCAGGATCAATTTTCTTAAGTTTGTTTTCTTTAAAAGATAAGATGCATAGATTTTCCAAATCTGCAATGTCAGCAGTAATCTTCTTTATGCAGTTTCAATCAAGACGAAGTTCTTCAAGCTTTTTCAAAGCAAGCACTCCTCTCGGAATACATTCCAGACCACACGTTACAATGGATAAAGACGTAAGTTTGGTAAGCTTGTTAAAGTCCTTAAAATCATCGTGTTCAAGATGACACTCAGTAAATTTGAGTTTCAAAATTTTATCGCAAATACTCTGATAGAAAATCGTTGGAGGAATTCCTCCAAGTTTAGTAAAAGATAATTGTTTTTCTTCTTCTAATCTGGTTTTTAAATCTGCAACAGGAAATTTCATTTTCAATGCATGTGGCACAAATTTCTTCTTGTATTTTTTGGAAAGCAAATGTGCGAACATTATGACGAACATTTTGTTGTACGAATGCAAATAATGTAGGAGAAAACCTAGATCTCCCTTTACTGAATCTATATCAGATAACTTCTCAGCAACTTGCTCCTGTATTTTTTTCTTAAAATCATATTCATATGTTTTATTACGCAAACGGAAATTCCAAACAGCTGTTGAAAAAAATATTACTAAATTCAGTAATAAATCAAAGTTATAAATGCAAACAATACAAAACAGAGCTGGAGCTAAACCATGTGAGCATAAGAAATAATCGTGTTGGATGGGAATATGTTGGGTAAGTGTACACATCATTGTGTCCGCTTTTAAATCTTTCAAGAAACAAAAATTAATAATGAGAAATATTATTGCTGAAATAGGTTGTAACAAACTTTTGATAGTGTAGATATTTGAAATATTTATATTGGGATGAGATGTTGAGATGTTTACTTTTAATTTTTCCACTTTTTCATACAAACACATCATTGCACTTGTGGAGGTAGTGTCTGGAAGGAAATCAAAATTGTAAGTTTGATCGGTCAAGTCGGAATTATCTTCCATGGCGAGGCAGACGTAGCTTTGGTTTTCATTGGAATTTTGCTGGAACAGTGCACGTGTAACGGCAAAATTTGAACATGGCGAATCGTAACACGCCATCACGAGATCAACAAATGTTTTAATTACCAATGAAGTTAAAGGAAGCTTCAACCAGAAATCGTTAAGAACCAATAGCCACAATGCTTCGACGAACAATATGAACCACAAATATGACAAAAAGTTTGGAATTGCGCTTTTACTGCATTCTGAATTGACAAAACTTTTGTATATATTGTTGACTTTATGATCTGTAACGACTTCCGTTCTTGCCACAAAGTTTAAATCTTGAGAACGGTAGAAGTTTGCGCATATATCAGGAAATTTTAGGTGTGCTTGAGGCCAAGTTACATTCAAATTTGACTTTGTTACACGAGGACAGTCAACAACCGCTACACATTCAAAACTTCCAGATGTTATCTCCATACCAGCAACAGCAACAGATAACATTGCCAAAAGTAGCACTAAATAATCTGTTATAATATCCCAGAAAGGCTTTAGAATCTTATATTTTTCCTTTTGACCTTTCCAGAAATACTCCATGGACATCATTTTGATAAAACTGATTAGCCTTAATGTCAAATTTTTAGATAGTTGTGAATGTTTGACGTGTCACTTTACGCTACGCTAAATACGCATTTAATTGTCTTTGTTAACGTCGCTATTTTTCCTGCCTAGCAAGATTAATATTTTTTAAATTGCAAAATTTCCATGCGTTATTTAGTAACTATTTTCTCTTTAGACACGAGTAACCACAATGCCCAATTTATTCACACCTGACATTTAAATTAGCAAGACTTGTTTTGTCGGAGTGATAATTACAGACGTGTCAGTAAAGTATATGAATCTAATTGCTTATGTTTTCAATAACTAGTGAGTATTTTTGTTGAAAAAGAAACCTACAACAGTAACTCCAAACAATTTTAGAATTTTGATTGAACGTTTTGACTCTATTTAGCCATCATCGGGAATGATTATGTTATATGTGTAGGCATTATATATGTTTGTACTTTAGGCTCAAATACAGCTTCTGATATTTAACGGTGCAGCTTGCACTGAAAGATGATTTACATTCTTCAGTATGGCTAAATGATGTAAATCACATGACAATTTCTAATCATTCATTCTTCTCAGATGGCAAAGTTGTCAGATTCCATATTGATATATTTGTAATCACGCCATTTACAATCATTTCATACTTGAACGACATACTTTTCTTTGTAGTCAATTTTGCAGAACTCGTGTGAATAACAAGTAAAAGAACCAAATCAAATTTTTGATTCATGTTTCATGTTGACGGACAAAACGTTAGTAATTAGTACTATGACAGTGCTGTAGAACAATGAAAAAACTGACATACATATATGTCAACGGGCAACGGCCCCCCTTGCCTTTTCTGGAGATGGGCAGGGGGGGGGGCAAAAGTGTCCTACAGGTTGAAAATTCATTGTTTTTAATCCAAGATAAAGACTACATAACCGTTGTGGGATATTGCATTCTTTTGAGCTTAGCAATAAAATTGTCGTAACTATGTTACTTTCACTTTAACATTTCTTTGTTTTAAGTACGTTTTGTAAGTTCTTTGTTTGTTTAGTTAATTCTTCTTTTTTGTTGCAACGAGTGAGAACTTGAAACGCAATGAAAGAGTGAGTACTGCTAATGACGTAAAGGAAAGCTCGACTTATGTAATTACTGATACTATAAATAACATGTAAATAATTAACTCTAATAGATAGCGTAAGAATACTCCAGTGATGTACTTGTAGATTGTTTGGCTTGTAAAATAAAAGGCTCAAAACGAAGAGTGTTAGTGAACCAGCTGAGAAGCGGATTCCTCGACAACCGTGAAACGTCATTTTTTAAATGTTAACAACTAAAAATCACAATACGTTTGCAAATTCATTTCATTATTATCCAAAATAGTGCCAGGAACATGACGTATAGCAAAGACATTTTTAATAGTAAACATCTGCTGGCATAAATGGCTCAGTCACCTAAACCCTGATGACTTTGAAAGGGATATCTTTTGCCAAAAGCAGAAAGATGTAAGAAAGATTCAGCAAAAGCATTAGCGAAAGCAGCTGCTAAACCTGGTCAATCTAATATAACATCGCTGTTTGCAAAAGGAAACACAGGCCATGATTTTGATTCTGCTTCAACAAGCGGAATTGACACAGTAATAACTGTCAACACTGAAAAAGCCTCAGACTGTGAGTCACAAAAATGGTCCAAACCGAGGAGTCTGATTGGTGAAACAGAAAAGATATGCATGAAAACGACATGGGTAAAACACGAGAAAGACTTTACAAGTGAAGACAAGGAAAGTAGTGTGAAGCATGGTCGATATTTCCAAGGTCAGTGGTTACGAAATTATGAGTGGCTAGTGTACAATCGAGAAAAAAATAAGGCTTTTTGCGAAATTTGTTCTACTCACTCTAAGATAAAGGGAGTGTTTGGCAGTTATGAAGTTGGATTTGATAACTGAAAAAAAGGCCGTGAGAAATTCAACGAAAATGAAAACAGTTACGCTCATAAAGAAGCTTGTGCCACATCAGACAAAGGGCAATTGTCTAGCATAGCCTGCAGTTCGCTTGCTCTTGAAACGCAGCAGTTAATACGGAAAAGGTTAATTTCACATCTTCAAACATTAAAAACACTCTTACGCCAAGGTAATGCGATTAGAGGTAGAACGGATTTTGAATCTAATATTCATCAGTTCAATCTTGATAAAGCTACTACAATACATTACAAATTGTAAATTAGTGACGTTACATCGTTTGATAGTTATATTATCGTTAATATTTATCGACCGACACTGCGGACTTGTGCTTCTGTACAGTGTATTGCATGTAGCACATCTCTTTGCTGTTTATCAATATGAGATTATTTTTAGTATATTTCACTAATGTGCCCTTCCACAAAGGCCTTCCCCTCCTGCCCTTTTGCCGTTCCGGCGTCCCTGGATATTGCATTAGCATGAGTATATTTACAATTTTTTGCACCCTCAAAATTCATAGAGTGATGAAACAATAACACATCTTGTTTTTCCTTATCAGATATCATGTGTATGAAATAAACTGGGAACCCTGTTCTTTAAAATTCTCGCCACCCCCTAAATATCATGTTTTACACATATTATATATAAAACTGTATTGCCTCCTTAGTTTTTGACTGCCTTTCCACAGGCCTACTGGCTACGATACGAGAGCATAGAAAATAATTGCGAGGAAAAAATTGGGTTGGGTAAGTGTACGCGTCAGTGACATACCACGGGTTTTGATTGGAGTTACTGAAATAGTGCAAAAGTAACTACAAAATAAATACAAGATGAAACGTGACACGCCATCACGAGATCAACAAATGTTTCAGTTACAAACGAAGTTAAAGGAAGTTTCAACCAGAAATTGTCAACAATTATAAGCCACAATGCTTCAAAAAACAGCAAGATACAAAAATAAGCCAGATAGTTTGTGTAGTGTTAACTGAAATATCTGTCTTTATTAAATTGAGGTACTTCTCATAAGCTATATGTTAAAGGACACATGCAAGCTAGAAGACAATTTTATTTTATTTTAATGCCTATAGCGTGAAATTAAGACGTACCAAGTTTCAAAGTCGTCCGCAAAATATTTCAAAAGATATTTAGGGTTATAATCGGTAAAAACACGATATTCAATGACCATTGCTAAAACGCCGTGAGATTGTTTAAGTCTGGGAACTGGGAAAGAGTAACGTATTAGTTGACATAAACAAGCATCGTTCTTATATCGTTCTACGACTTGCATGCAGTGCTTGCACGGCTTTATGTAAATTGCTATTACTGTTTTTTATTTATCAAAAATTAATGGATTCTTCTGAAGAAGAAGCCGATTATATTATTGTCATCAATAACAATGAGGTACAACCTTACATGTTTGAGCCTTTGGCCAACGCGCAAGGTGGTCAAAATGATGACAATTCTTCGTCATCGGAAAGCGAAGATGAATACATTCACAGAAATGGAAATGTTGAATGGTTAGTTGCATTTTATTTATTAAAGCGAGATTATTTTGCTTAATGGCTTCAGCTTTGCTGATTTTTGATTTGTGGCGAGTCAATGGACAGGTATTTTTTTCACTCCAGCGACATCAAGAGCTTTGAACAGTGTTGGATTAATGCGTCTGCAGTACAAAACTTCTTTCATCAAGTCCTTAACATATCCTGAAAAGCAATCATTATTTATGTTGGCTTTGCATTGCACTTTGAGAAAAGGTAAGTTTATTTTTCTGTGCTAACCATAAGTGCTGTCAGCTTTCACTGGTTTGATGACCCCTTGTCCTTCTTTTGACTTTGAGGCCCCGTCCACACTAATCCGTATTCAAACGAAAACGGAGCTGTTTTGCTCCGTTTACGGCTATCGTCCACACTACAACGCCGAAAACGATCACCGAAAACGGAGCTATTCAAATACGCTTTCCAGAGTGGAGCAATTTGAAAACGATGCTTTGTGAAAACGGTGTTTCTTAGTGTGGACAGTAAAAACGATGGTAAGTGATATAGTGACGTAATTCGACCGCGAATATTTAAAATGGCGGACAGGTGTTTTGTTATGGCTTCTTTTCTGATTGTTATGATTTCTAGTCTTTTGGTGCTCTTGAAAGGCACATTTATTCCTGCTAAGACGTCACCTAGATTCTACAAGAAGAAAACAAGCTATTTTAAAGCTTTTGACTTTCCCAGCTTCGAGAAAATCGAAGATAAAACGTCTCTCTCGAGGCTTGCCTAAACATCGAAGGTTTTGGACAAGACCTGGATGAAGTTCCGTGTGGTGGGACAACTTTGTCGCCAGAATTGTCGTGGAAGAAGAGTGGAGGGAAAATTTCCGAATGAGTAGGAACTCTCTGTACGCTCTGGCTTTCAAATTGAGGCCGTACATCGAAGAAAAGAAACAAGAATGCGGTCGCCGATCGACGTGGTAAAAAAAGTTGCAATAACTTTGTACTATTTAAGTGATGAAGGTCGTTTGCGAAAGACTGCAAATGCCTTTGGTGTTTCACGGCAGTCTGTCTCCAAAGTAGTTCGACAAGTTTGCAAAGCGATTGCCATTCACATTGGACCTGATTACATTCATTTGCCAACTACAGAAGAGTATGTAAAAGACTTAGTTGCAAAATTTCATGGAGCTCATGGCTTTTCTCAATGCTTAGGAGCAATTGACGGCACCCACGTCGAAATTAAGCAGCCAAAGGCAAATAGCACAGAATATATAAACAGAAAAGGACGCTACAGTCTCAACGTTCAGGCTATTGTAACTATGATTATCGTTTTATTGATGTTGTCATTAAGTGGCCAGGCAGTGTCCATGATGCTAGGGTGTTCCAAAATTCCCAATGAACCAAGTCTTGAGAGATGGCACCATACCACAATGCAGGCGGATAGTAGTTCCTGATGAGGACCCTATTCCGGTATTCCTTCTGGGCGACCCTGCTTACCCGTTGATGCCCTACCTGATGAAGGAATATTCTAATGGTGGAGCTACAGTCCAGGAGCAGTACTTCGGGATGACTCTGTGTCAGTCCAGGATGGTCATCGAGTGTGCGTTTGGAAGATTAAAGGCAAGGTTTGGGTGTCTTAAGAGGGCCGTGGACATAAATTTGAATGATCTCCCATATGTAATATATGCATGTTTTGTTCTTCACAATTTTTGTGAGATGAGAAAAGAAAAAATTGGAGAGAACAGAGTTCTGGCATCCATTGCTTTTGATAAACATTTCCAGCCATTATCAAATACAAATAATTTTATAACAGACAGCAATGAGGCAGAAGGAAAAAGAGTCAGGAGAGTTTTAACTAAATATTTTGATCCATGATTATATTACTATTACATAGGAACCTACAATATATATGATTATTAGAAATTTGTGTTCAACACTCTCCTCACTTTAGATAATTTTTCTGGATATGTTTATCTGGTAGTTTTCTCGGCATTTATTAAATGCAGGACCCAAGCAGTAAACAATTAAGAATTGTAGTTAAGGCAGAAAACATAGCACTTCACAAGCTGATAAGTGATATGCCAGTTTCATAGCCAATGGTGCTTCATGCTAAAAACTGTTTTGCAGTGCATGCATCTTAAAATGCTTGCAAGGAACACCATTTTCTGATTTGAGAAAAGTGGTTTCCAATAAGGTGCCACATTAAAAAGGAAGTTGACTATCTTTGGAATATAGAGACTGTGTAAAAGTGAAGTGTCCATTGTCCCCAGAATCTCGAAGCGGTGTCAACTCAGTAAATGTTTGGCGGGGAGGGTAGTGAGGTTGCTTGGGTGGCTGTGGTGAATATAGCAGCTGTGGTGGGCTTAGCATTACCTGCTTCAGCATAGTAAAACCATCTGCTTTGGACTCAGTTAGTTTTTCCATGTTGGTCATCATCCTTCTCATCTGAGTTGAGTTTTCTTGGTCAATCTCTTCCATTCTTGTGATCAATTTTTTTTTAATTTCAAGTTCTTCCTGGGCAATACTCAGCATCTGGCTATCTACAGGAAGTTTTCTCTTCAACTTTTCCTGTCTATAGCCCTTCAGTTTTGAATTTAATAATTCACGCCGATGCTGAATGGTACTGCTGCTCGAAGTTGTAGAATCATATGATTCGTCTTCATCTTCTGGGCTTCTGCTTTCATCATCATTTATCTCTATTGATGCAGGGGTATTTGGAACACTATCAACATTAACATCAACATCATCGATTAATGTGCTTGTTTCTAAGCCAGATCTAATCGTGTTTGTCGCTAGAGAGTCGCCCTATATTTTTTCACAGAGCTCGAAATACAGCAGGACAACGCGGCCATGTCCACTCTTCCTTCCCGAGTCAACAGCTTGTCGAAATTTTTTCCGAATGGCTTTTAATTTGGTTGAAAGTGTTGCTTTCGTTATATCCTCTGGTTTATGAGGATATTCTTTGAATAAAGCAGTGGCATTTTCCTGGTTAGGATACTCTGCTTGAAACATATCCAAGATATCGCCATACTTCGACTGCACCGACTCCCAGTCTATACTCTCGGTGCTTTTCTGCACTTTGTAATCATTTGTTACTTTTAGAAGTAGCTCGACTTCATCATCAGTCCACGTAAAACAACCCTTTTTAGATTTCGACAGATTTTCACCTGTCCTTGGCATACTTAAAAATGTAGATATTGAATAATTGTAAGCCACAACAATGAGAATTTAAGAATGGCGCCAATTATTCTCGCCTTTCGCCGATTCGTTAAAATGAAATGCTCATGCGCGAAGTTTATTTGGTCATGCGCACTTTGGGTACAACAGCGTTTTTGAAATATAACGCGTAGTAGTGTGGACGGGCAAAAACGATAAGAAAACGATTAGTGTGGACGCAAATTTTTCTAAAAACGGAGCAAAAGAGCTCCGTTTTTGTTTGAATACGGATTAGTGTGGACGGGGCCTGAATAAGCCACTCTCCAAATCAATGCCTCTTCTGTTTGCCCATCATTCTTTGTTTTCTGAGCTTTATATCCATTCTCATTGAAATGAAGAGCGGCAATAAGCAATCTACAAATGAATGTTAAGTTTATGTTTACAACTATTGCAACTTATTGCTTTTGCAATGATGACTTTTTTAAGTAATCATACACAAGTCATAATTATATTACGTTGCTTCCATTGATCTGTAGAAAAAATGGGTATGTTTTGGTGCAAGAAGAATCACCACTCGGTGGAAACCTTCGATGGATGAAGTATGCTTCTGATAACTGAGTTTTCTAATATCTCTCATGAGATACTTGGACTCAACAATCGAAGACAGCTCAACATAAGCTTTTGAACCTAAGATCAGAAGTTAGTTAACAAAAAAAAATGTTGATATTACTTTAAAATTCATTCGCATACAATACCTTTTTTATCCATATTCTAGGCTCTAACATATCATGATCACATTTTGGGAATACATCACTATGTCCCTCATGGATGTCACATATATGATTGAGAACTGACAACCACTTTGCCTTGACAAGTTCTTCACTCACTATGTGAGTATTCTAATCATGTTTTATGTACAGTTGTTGAAGAATTGTTACCTGAACAAGTTGTGTGTCTAAAATGTTGTTAGATTCCAAATCCATGCAGCTGTATATGTTACGACACTCTCGGGCTCAAACCATTTACTTTAATCTTGATTTTGGTAATGAATTTTTTTCAGTTTCATCCATTGATTGCCGTTTTTGTTTCTTAGTTTGCAAAAATGCGGATACCGAAAATTTTCAGGACTAGCTGGTCCTGCGGTCATATAGCTAAAATAATACTTTATAAGTGACGTAATTTTATCTTTTCGATTTTAGATCATATAAATTTGATAAAGAATTCGGAGCAAAGTGAGATTGTCCTGTACATACGTGCGACGTTAAAATCCAGTCCACCCAAACAACAGGTCAAGAAACAGACGTCAGTACAAGATGAAAAATCGTCACGTGAACCCACGCCGCAAACGGTAAGTGATCCTTGGTTAGATTTTAAAAATGTGTGTCAACCAAGATGCATCGCGCGCCTTTGTTTATATTTACGTCGTTACTTTTGAGCTTGCTGCATACTGAATTCAATTTCGTCACTACGACGTCTAATTTAGCTATCTGAAATGTGGGCAAAAAACATTGATTAATTTATATGCCAGTGCTGTGAATAATTCCATATTTTGTATGAAATGCTATAAAAAAAAAACATTGATTTGAAACTCTATTTTACATTAATTATCATCGTTTGTCTAAGTTTTATAGACAACAATAACATAATTCGCCATTTTCTCGACCCACAAAGTGACAGTCACGCATTGATTAGCGTGCAATGCATCTTGGTTGACACACATTCTGTAAATGTCATGTCGACGTTAGGTCATGTATAGTTTACGTCTTTCTTCTTGTTGAACTTATGTCGATGTTTATTGATAATTCTTCGATCTCTCTCTAAGATAAAAACAAAAACTTTAGTCGCAATAATTATCTAACTATATCATCAAGGTTTATCAATGATTGAAAGTACGGTGTTTTCGATACTCCACTTAATAATTTATGTAAAAAGCGAATAATTAGAGTTTAGCGTTGGTGTCTGATTTACCATTCATGTTACTTAGGTAGGTTTTAAATGAATATTAATGAATATTTGACCTCCAGCCTCGTTTTAATTACCACCCCACCCCTCCCCTCCCCCTCTATTATCCCCCCTTTTAAAATGTACTGAAACCAAAATTAACTGTGAAGTCAATCTCACGATGAACTCCCGACAAATACGATTGTTAATTATGCTTTTTTCGTTGGTGTAAGCGTAAATTTGTTTAAAACTTGCAAATGTGAATGTTAAAATAGTCACATGCTCAGAGTCAAAATATCAGACAAATTGCGTCACATGTTACTGTTCACAAAATGCACTTAAGCACGAACTGGATTGGCTGTATTTTGATAAATAAAATTAATAGTAAACATTCGTTGAAAGAATTAGTACGCAAGCAATTTTTCGTGAAAGCTTAATCAGCCCCCAGTTTCTTTTCAGCTCCCTTTTCTAAAAATCTGCCACTTGAAAGGTATTGAGAAAATATTTACTTTTAGGTAGTTGTTTGTGGGAATACGGTACATTTAATGTTATTACACCTTTCCATGAGAACTTCGTATTGCATGATTTTGTGGTATTTGAAATTCCTCCGGCGAGCGTGTTTGTCTGGATTTTCAAACTTTTGAGGCTTTTTATTCGGAGTTTGATTTGAAACGTCTCCTATATCTGACCATAGTTAAGTTGTTTAAATTTCTGAACTGCATTTTTACGATGATTTTGTATGATCTTGAAGACCCGATTTCCATCCAACCATCTCACCTAAAGTTTAACCACATTTTTTAACCTCTCGACTGCTTGCTAGTTAAGTTTAGATAGCACTCTGAAAGAATTTGAATGGCGTTTACTTCATTATTAAATATAAAAATTCTATATGTTGTCTATACAGCTCAATTGTTTGTGAAGTAGCTAATCTTACTACTCTAACTCAAGCGATTTTTGAATACAAAGCACAGTTTTTTGTCATTTTTACATGTTGCTATAGTTTTATTCATTTTGTATGTTTTTCTTCTTAAAAGCCAATAACTCGGAAGATAAACACACGCAAGCTTAGTCAGGATATACACGACTCTCTTGGTGATATTTTTAAGAAGATTGGGACCAAGGAGACTACGAAAGAGGTACTATAAGATGCGCCTAGTTTTTATAAATGAAATAACACATAATTTTGTTGCGAACTCTTTATATATACTAAATCCTTTTTAATCGAGCACGAGGTCTTTAAAAAGAAATACCAGACCAATTTTTTTATATTAAAGTCTGGTATTTCTCTGTGTTCTAACAATCTTTAAGTAAAAATTTAAGTACCTGGACTATATCATCGGGCTGACTTCTCCACTGATTATATACTGGTCATTCTTATAATGTACTTGAGACCTATCGGTTGTTGATTTTTTTAAATGAAGAAGTTTTGATTCTTATAGGGTCTCGTGGCTCTTTACAATTTTCGACTAAAGCATAGAGATGTGGACATATAACCTTTTCTCGAGCAAACGTCGGATTTCTTTCAAAAATATATCGCTCGAGGTCTCAAAACTATCAAAGATGAACGCAAGATTGATAACACAGGTAAACTATTCTCCCATCAAAAAATATTTCACCCACAAACAAACGAATTATGCGATAGCCGGGATATAAGTTAATTTTCTTTCGCTAAAAATGAAAAGTTCGTTGTAACTTCTACTTTGACATATGACTCGAAAATTGTCCTATTCAGACTACATTTTCAATTAACATAACTTTTAAAAGTACAGTGTATCTTTTAAAGACAGTTTTTTCATATATATCACTTTTCAATGTCAAGTTATTGTACTTTATGTAATGTATGCTTTACACAACTTATGACGTTGCATTACATTAAGAGAATTTGAAATTGCGTGTATATTTGCCAATATGTTACTTCAGCCAAGCAGAGTTTCCTCTATTGTGAGGAATTAATGGTGCAGACACATGTCTGATCATTTCAACCAAAAGTTGCCTTGAATTTAAAGGATGTTTTGAAAGTTTGCAGCGAATCGTTGTGCAAAATGACGTCAAAAGTTTTGTAAATCGGACATAATCGTGAGAGAGAAAAGAGATATGCATAAGCATAAAGCCTGTTTTCCACTAGCCACGTATCGTAACGTATCGTAGCAAAACGTAACATGGCGCATGCGTGCTTAGGAATTTGTTGGTCAATTGGCAAAAGAACGCATGCGCCCTGTTACGTTTTGCTACGATACGTTATGATACGTGGCTAGTTGAAAACAGGCTTAAACTGCTTTGGGAAGTACACTGTCGTTTTCAAACTTCTGTTGAATGAAAAGATTATTTAAAAATTAGTATGTTCTGGTCAAATGCCCTTTATAAGGTGTTTTGCTTGCTGATGCGCCGTTAAGCTAATCGTGAATTACAGATGGAAAGTTTGCCTTTGAACCTTTACATGGCCCGTTTCCACTTAAGAAAATATTCCATGGAACGTATTTCCAGGTTGTGCATACTCTTGCCTGACTAAATAGACAAAATTCAGAAATTTGTACATGAATAAACAAATTTTTGATCACATTACTTAGCGCATGCGCCACCTGAAAATTATACGTTTCGTGGAAAATTTTCTTTAGTGAAAACGGGCCTTTAGGTTCCATGTTGTACAGCGTGCAAGTCGGAGCGTGAATACAAAGTTCAAAAACAAAGCGACAGAGAATGCAACTTAAATATGTCAATTTTTACAAACCGAATGATTAACTTTTCTCACAGTTTTTTCTTTGGTCATACATTGTCGAACTTCGAAAATAAATCATTCAGTAGATTTAGTTTTCCATTGTTTTGTTAATTAGATTATGTTTTTTGGTAATGTTTTAAAAACGAAAACACGAAATATGTGGTTTGTGTCACATTTAATAAATATTTTATTTTGTTGTATAAACATTGAGAATAATAGCGTTTAATCAAATTTCAATGTTTTCTAGAAAATATCGAAGTGCGACAAACCGCCGCATCAACTACGGGTAAGTAAGACAATTTCATAAAAAGCCATTGTGATTTGAATAACATATAAAAGATTCTTTGATCAAAATAACATAAATTCCGAAATTTATGGGAAAGTTGTCGTTATCATGCATCCCACATTTCTCTTATATATTTAAAGAAATATTTGCTCGTGAATCATTATAATTTACTTTCGATTCTTCACTAACTTTGGACGCAATTGCAGTCGACAGTTTTAACCCCAAAATTTTTCTCCCGAATCTCAAGAAACATTCACGGTCAAAAGCTCAAATTTCTTTTTCCACACACGTTTATAGCATTGTTAAAATTGTCGAATTTTTCTCCCTCAATGCATATTTTTCAGCGAAGTTCTTCGTTTCTAAAAAAGAGAAAAATTGCATTTAATGTTTCTTTATAATGAATAAACACGAAGTTATTTACATAGTATAAGTAAAAAAGTGTAGCTTTGCATGGCATTTGCTTGTGTAAACTGGCCATTGGGGTTTCTTCTGTTGCATCGTTCAGTTGCATCTATACCGTAATGCTTTGCGTCAATTATTCCTAAACTACGCATTTAATCTTTTTTTGTTTCATATGTTTTGTTCAAAGATCGACCTTTTGTATTTAGAAGACCCATCCTACTTTCGTGATCGGCTTGCTTTATTGCAGAAAAAATATGGAGATATTCGCGCAAAGGAGGTAAACAAGTGATTACGTACCCATGTTTGCCTGGGTTAGCACGTGATTACTTAGCCATGTTCACATTGATAGTCTAATAATTACATAGCCGTATTCAAGAGGATCAAACTTTTATATGTACCTGCAAGGTGCCGACAATTTTTTCACAAAATTAGCGCTTAAATGAAGTATTCCTTATTGTTTCACAAAGAATTGCTGTTATTTTCCAAGAGTTTGTTTATCAGTCGATGTGCGCCGTCATTCACAATGAACGTCTGGAAACATATCGTTGCTCCTCTCCTTTTTTCCTTATATCATCGAAAACTAGCCCGACATCTTTTGCCTTTTTATGATTTCATATTATTTTTTTTCTTTCAGCCAGAAAAAACAATACAGCCAGATCCAATTGCAGTGAAAAAAACACCCGAAAGCTTGGAAACTGTCGACAATAACCTCATTCTGACTTCAATAGTTAGTGTAGAATGCTCAGTTAAAGTTTATTTTCGTGTTCTGTTGAAATGGAAATCATTCATCATTTTCATTTAACTTTTTCCTCCAGCCCCCCTCCTGAATTTTGACAATACGTTATGGAATACTCTCAGAATAAGTTTTTTTAGTTCAATTTGATCAGCGTGACTTTGGTGATATCAGACAGTTGTTATTTAGGATTTATAGAAATATTTCACCAGAACCTCTTAAGTTGTTTTTGTCTGCTGACTTACAATTAAACCGACTTGAATGCGCTTTTTCCATTTTGTAGCCAAAACCACAAAGTGCTGATATGGAAGCCGGCAACGAGAGGTCTGGGGAGAGTTCGACGGATCTTTCAGAACTACGAAAGCGACTCGAGAAAATCAAGAAAAAAGCTTTATAACTAATATCAGCTGTCTTACCTATTATTAAGTAAATTGATATAAATGACTTTGTTCATTCAAATTTTTTGTTTATATTTAAATTATAGTGCTTTAGTTATGTTCATTGTTCAGTTTGTAATGATAAAATTAAAATCAATACCAATGCACTTTCGACGAATTCCACGTGTTCTTCCAGAATTCCTGAGCCCATGAACAAAAATTCTTGATACACATTATTCTGTGGTGTTATATTTCTATGTTTCTCTATAGTTAGTGGTACACTTTGCTCCGCCTCCCACTCCTGTTAAAGTATTTACGACTCAAAATTTTATCACGAATTTATATGGGATAAAAATTTTCAAAAACCTTAGCCATTATAATTGATTCATTGGTCTTTTTCTAGACATAGCATAAAGACATTACAAAGATTACCAATTTTCAATATCGTTAGAACGTTTTATAAATCAATAGAACAGTTAATTAATGTGTAGATGAACAATTGTAAACTCTTGACAAAAACTAGTTTCTCCTTATGTGAATCATGCAATGTAATGTCATAACGATTCGTTTCATATTTAAGCAAAAGTACAAATCTCAAAAAAAATAAGATAACACAATTCTATTAAAGAATTTATTAATTATTTTCATATTGCTTTTATAATGAAATAAGAAAATACCATGGCAAAATTTTGTATCGTAAACTATTCAAGTATTAATGACGCTTGCCTGTAGTAGTCGTTTTCCTCGCTTCTGTAGACAATGGCGTGGACAGCACGTTCATGTACAAAGGTTATACGAATATTTTGGTTGTAAAAACGATGAATATTTAATGTATAACTGAATAATCATTTTGATCATATCTTTACCAAACTAGCAGTATGACGTCAGACACATTAGTACGTCTTCATCAATCTCGTCAACCATTGGCGGAATAACTTTTGATAAAAGAGACTAAGACCATTTCTTCAAAATCAGTCAAAAGTTTTGTTGAGCACAAGGAAAAACTTGCAGCATGAACTAGGCAATTGACAACACTATGATTATGTTACGCTGCAGTCTACAGACAATACCGAAATTTTATCTCAAAAAATTTACATTGTAATAATGACAATTGAGAATTCTGTTGCCCACAACAAAAAACAGTCCACGGCGATGTTCACCTTTCATTTTCAATAACATATTATAAAATAAACACAATGAAACGCGTGCGCAGATTGGCCTAGAGCTGAGTTTGCATCAGCCAGTGAAAAACACATCTGAGCTCAACCAATCAAAACAATCTATCAGTCAAAGAGAATTTGCAAATCGATCATGAATACATTTTAGAGGAAAAATTAAAATGTTTGTCTTTTTTGCATTATTGTTATTTTATAAAAGAAATAAAAAAATTTTTCGTGTTTGAGTTGACCTATGCAAACCTCGGAGACGTTTGTGAGAACTCTCGAGCATGTGCAACTTCGTGCTTCGGTCTCTGGTTTGCACTGATCTGCTCTCGAGTTATCCCAAAGTCTCCTCGATTTGCATAAGCCGGTGGAAACACAGTAAAAATCTTTTATTTCTTAACTAGTGTTTAAGAATTTTCATTATAATCAAGTCTGTAGTAGTTTGCATCAGCGCCAACACAATTTGGTGCTGGCGTGCTACAAATCAATTGCCTTCATCATTTCCAGTAAATAGTCGTTCAAAACTTGACTTTCTATCATGTGACTCGCTCAAGGAACGTTCATTGGATCAACTGCACGGTCGCTAAACAATGCTATTAACATATACATAAATTGTGTGCTTTGAATTAATTAAAAACTGGTAAACTAAGTTCTAAACGATAAGTTGCGTAGTAATGTTGATTAAACCTGCAAATTAGCCTCTAAATTAACTTAGAAATGTTTTCGGGCTTAGTTTGAATGAGTAAGATTGCGTAACCTTTCTAGATCGATATCATTCGGCTTGTCTCGTGTAGCTCTGTCCATGAGATGAGACGGACAAACCAAGTTTTGCAATTCTTTACATTCAAGGACCTCACGTAGAGCATCCATTTTCAAATTAGGATTTTTACTAATGTCAAGTGACTTCAGATTTTCCAATTTTGACACCGAGTCGGGATCAACGTCTTGGAGTTTGTTGTGGCTAACATTGAGGACAGAAAGACTTCTCAATTTTGAAATGCCATCAGTAATCTTCTTTATGAGGTTTCCATTGAGATGGAGCTCCTCTAGCCATGCCATACTAAACAGTTTCTCTGGAATCAAATCGAGGCCACACTCCAGAATGAATAAACATTTCAGTCTAATGAGCTTCTGGAAGTTATCAAAATCATCTGTTTCAAGATTACAATTGCTGAAATTGAGTGTAATGAGTTTTTCGGGAATTAATTGCTCAAAAATTGTGGGTGGAATTCCTGGAAGACGAGAAAAAGACAATTTTCCTTCTTGGTCTAAAGTGGTTTCTAAAACTGCAACAGGAAATGCATCAGCCAAAGTCTCCTTTGTGCTCACTTCGGAAAGAAAATGAGCGAGCCTAATGACGTACATTTTATTGTAGGCGTGCAATAAATGAAGAAGAAAACCAAGATCTCCATCTTCTGGATGTATATGTGATAATTGATTACCACTTCGTTGACGTATTTCAATGGAAAAATCATATTTGCATTTCTTACAAAGCAACACAAATGTCCAAAAAACTATTCTAAGGAATACCAATCCACTCAATGCCAAAAACACAACATAAACATAAACAATACAATGCATGGCCGGAGCAAGGTTATGGGAACATAGAAAATAATCGTGAGGGATGGGAATGTGCTGAGTCAGTGTACACGTCATTGTGTCTTTTATATGTTTCAAGAAATAAATATTAATGACGAGAAATATTATTACTGAAATGAGTTGAAGCACACTTTTGAATGTATAGAGATTCGAAACTTTTGTAATGCAATGAGATGTTGATATGTCTTCCTTAAGTGTTTGCACTTTCTCATACAAGCCCAGTAACGCACTCGTATTTTCTGGAAGGAAATTGGCAGAATTGCATTGATCTGTAAAATCGGAAGTTTCGTTACTTGGGAGTCTAACGTATTTCTTCGTTTGTTTGAAATTTTGCTTGATTACTGCGTGAGTAACTCCTGAATTAGTACAAGGTGAGTCGTAACACTCCTTCACGAGATCAACAAATGTTTCAATTAACGACGAAGTTAAAGGAAGTTTCAACCAGAAATTGTCGAGAATAAAAAGCCATAATGCTTCAGCGAACAATACGATCCACAAATAAGCCAAAAAGTCTTGAATCGCGCTTTTACTGCATTCTGAATTGACAAAACTTTTGTATATAATATTGACTTCGTGATCTGTAACGACTTCCGTTCTTTCAACAAAGCTTGTATTTTGAGACTCGTAGAATTTTTTACATGTATCGGGAAATTTTAAATTCACAAGTGGCCAAGACGCATTCAAGTTTGGTTTTGATGCACTGGGGCAATCGACAACTGCTACACATTCCAAACTGCCTGATGTTACCTCCATACCAGCAACAAGAACGGATAACATTACTAAAAGTATCACTAAATAATCTGTTATAACATCCCACCAAGGCTTCAAAATCTTAAAAGTTTGTTTTCCTTTCTTCCAGAAATATTCCATTGGCATCATCTTGAATAACTTTTAAGAACTGAGTATTACGATCAATAGATTTTGCAAAACACTACGTTATATCAAATTCACTAACTAGCGCTTCCGCATTTTGTCTGCACAGCAGGATAAATCGTTTAAATTACAAAGTTTGTTTACGTTGGTTAGCAACTAAACTATTTAATATGAAAGAATGTTTTATGCAGTGCGGTGTTTTGAAATTAAAAGAAGATATGATCTTCGCTCTTTGCTGGACAATTTAAGCAATTGTCTCATGTGTCATATCTTCATTTAATTTCAAAACATCGCACTGCATATAACATTCTTTCATATGACATTCCTTTCACGAGAAAATATGAGGCCAACAAAATTAACCTGCTCTCCACTGTGTCACTTCATAATTCAGTTGGTCAGAGCACTGCACCGGCATCGCAGACGTCATGGGTTCGAGTCCCGTTGAGTCACTTGAATTTTTCAGGTTCATGAGACAATTGCTTAAATTGTCCAGCAAAGTGCGAAGATCATATCTTCATTTAAACCATTTAAGTCACTTCCTTTGTAAACACGAATATTCCCGATTTGCAATTCGTTCAAAAGATCGATATTTAAAATACCGAGACAGTTAAAAATATTAAAAATAAACGACGTTGTGGTAAAGTGAGCCAAGTAAACATACCTTACGTTTAATATATAATATATTCATCTTGCAACCAGAACTCCTGTGCCTTGGAAACTGTCTACAATCATCGCATTCTACTTTCTGTGGTAAGTAAAAAATGCCCAGTTAAGGTGAGTATTCTGCTATATTTACAGGATATACTTAAAGATTTTACTACAATTGGTTGACTTACAATTAAACTCACTGGAGATTGCTTCTTTCATTTTTTAGCCATGGCAACTAAGTTTTAATTCATCCGGTGGCCTGTAACGAGAGGTCTGGAGAGAGTTACACGGATGTGTAAGAACTGCGAATTAAAACGACTAGAAAAAATGAAGAATTTAGCTGCATTACCTATAATAAATCAAGACCTTGTATACTTGAACGACATAACTACATAACTACATTATAGTGGTGTAGTTATGTCATGTATTCATTGTTTAATTTTTGATGATGCAAAGAATAGAATTATGAACAATTCCAAGGCACTTTTCATCATTTACGTGTTCCCGCTTGAACTCTCCAAGTGTATGAACAAGAATAGTCACAGTAGAAATTTTCTACTTTTCTTTATAGCAAGTACATCTAACTTCGAATATAATGATGTTTGCCTGTAGTATTCAGTTCCCTCGATCGCTTGTGTGAACAATGGCGTGGCCAGCACGTTCATTTACTCGTGTTATTTTCAAACATTTTATTTTGTCACTCACTGTAAAAACAATTAATATAATATAAATAAATAAAAAATGATAATGATCTAGTCGCACACTCAATGAGGGTAACATAAAAGTCCCGCTCTCTCTAATCTAGGGCAACGACAATAGCGATGGCAGTATGAATAATAAATAATTTAAATCAATCAAACAACTAAGTTGAACAACTAAGAGAAGATTTTGAAGTCCACTGGGTGAGTAAGAGTATAAGTGTGGGTGAACTTTTAGAATTCTAGTGTGAATTTACCGAACACGACCCAACTGGCAGAATGGATAACCTTGCTGCATGTAGCATCATAAAATAAACACAATGAAACGCGTGCACTGCATGATTAGTCTAGAGCTGTGTTTGCATTAGCTTATGCAAAACGTCTGAGCCCAAACAATCTAATCATTCAATCAATCAAAGATAAATTTGTAAGTCAATCATGAGTACACATTAGAAGAATACAAAACGTTTTTTGTTTCGCACTATTGTTATTTTATAAAAGAAATAAAAGACGTTTTTCGTGTTTGAACTGGCCTATGCAAACCTCAGAGACGTTTGTGAGAACTCTCAAGCCGGTTCAAACCTCGACCTTCGGTTTCATGCTTGTACTAATCTGCTCTCGAATTCTCCCAAAGGTCTCCTCAGTTTGCATAGGCCAGTGCAAACACAGTAAACATCTTTTATTTTTTAATTAGCTAGTAAGGTCTCTGGAATTCCGTCCCAATGTAGTTTGTTATAATCATATGCTTGGTGGATCAAAAGATAAAAAATTATGCTCTTAATTTCCATTGTTAATTTTTGCCAAAAGATAAATGCTGTAACTGATGAGCGTATTGGCGTGTTTTTGTTGAAGTTTGATGTCGTATCCCCACTCCCAAGATCTACTGAAATGTCTATAGCTTAAATGCACTAACGCTCAACTACTCATCTTGATGGGTCTTCTCAGAAGTGTTATTGATTGGGCTTCTGACATGCATCCTGGTTTTTGTAGGGTATTTGCTGGATAAGTGTGAGCTATAGAGCAACAGCAGAACTAAAAGATGCTAGATTGTAACACACAATCACGAGATTAACAAATGTTTCAAGAAAGGACGAAGTTAGAAAAATTTTGATATATATACTGTCAAGAATTAAAAGCCATAATGATTAAACGAACAAGAATAACGACAAAGAAGCAAGATAGTTTGGAATTGCACTTTTGGTGCATTCTGAACTGACAAAAACGTTTGCTTTGCGACTTAATAATAAGCTCTTAATAACTGAGCTCGAGATCTTTACTGAGAAATAACGGACCGAGGTATTTTTGTACAGACCGAGCCCGTAGGGCGAGATTTGTACGTAAAGACAGAGGTCCGATATTTCAAAGTAAAAACCGAGAAAGCGAGGCTATTAAAAGGTTCATTATATGGCATTGTTTGACCTGAATAAAGCTTTCTATCTTCTCTCGTTCTTGCTGTTTTGCATTCACTCCTGAAGTATCATCAGTAAAAATAAATCGTTTGAAATTGTGTTGTTTCGATTTTAAAACTCACTTTCCAAATGTTTTTTGTTATACTGACATAAATACAAGATCATTTCGCCGTTTTTTGTTTTACAAAACGTTTGCTGTTTGCTTTTCGAAGTTTGTTTACATTTATTTGTTTTATAAAATTACGCATTTTGGACCGTGGTCCATCACGGAAAATAATGGAACAGAAAAAATATATTTGAACAATTCAAAGCACGCAAATTTGCCGGAATTGACGCTTGCCATATAATAATGATAAATAATCTGTAGCGACCTGTAACGTAAGTTTGACAAAACTTGCAGTTTGGGACCATTGATTTTTATTAAATTAACTGGATATACAAAGGGTCTGGGTCTGGGAACTGTTGTCAAAAACATGGATGCCAAAAGGAAATTTATAACGAAGAACTTCCACTTGAAAAATTATCCAAGAGAATAAAAATCAACAAAGAGATTTTGCCAGGGTTATTTGTCTGTACAGGTTCACCTTCACACTTAGTAATTTGAATTATTTATGATTTCTTTTGAAATCTTCATCAGAAACATGCAAGTATTTCCATCCCTTTTTGCTTCTTTTGCCTTCAACTTCATTGTAGCCAATGCATCCAATATGAATCCTGGATCACCTAGAATTATACTAAGGGTGAATGTTTGTCAGATGAGCCATTGCTATACTAAACTTTTCATGCACAAAGTAACAAGATTTTCTTGAATAAAAATTTTACTCAATACTATCCAAAGCAATTTTTTTACATTGGTTTTGATTTATAAACATTCTTTACTATTACAATGCATACTTTATTTACAGAAACACCAAGGATCATCGAGAAACAAGCAGCATCGAGCAACCCTTTTCTCATATTTAATATCTTTATTGTTTGTAATCTGCCAATTCGTGCAAAACAAGCTAGGAGTTGATTTCAATATATTTTTGTGGTATAAAACAGTGTTGCTAAATATTGTAGGCAAGTTCAATTTCAACACAACTCTATTCTTAACTTCCCATCATATTTTCTGAAATATAATATGAACTGACCATAATCAGTTTCTTGGGACTAAACAGCCTAAACTCAATTCATAATGGGAGGGTTTTGTTGATTTGTTTGATGCAAGATATGTCATCTAGAAGAGTTTCACAGCGTCTTACATGTATTTATGTAATAAATAGAAGGGATTGGGCCAAAACAAACATCAACTAAAGATTAAAGAGAGATTAAAAGGTTTTTATTATTCATCTTCAGAATAAAAAGTACGATGAATTTACATTGATTTTCTATATATTTATCATACTATACTAAGAATTACATAGCAGAGAACAAGAACTAAAGCATGACGTTGTGGTAAAAAAAAGTTTCACCAAATAAATGAAATAAAATAAATGAAACAAAATAATAAATATTGAAGACTGCAGACTGATCTCTAACGATGAAAACAATTATCTTGCTTACCGGCAATTTCATGAAACCATTGAAATGTTTTCTTTTCTTGCACTTCTTCAGCAACCGTTTCTCACACACGTTTTCAGCATGTTTTATTGTTGAATTTTTAAAAAGAGTTTGCGTTTGGAATATTAAATACTTACGAAATTTCTAATCGTCGCACGAATACTATAAAATATAGTGTTGATTGAAATCAGGAGGGGAGAAAAAGTTTCCTAAGCATGAGCCTGTGCAACTCCGCTGACATTTTCGTCCAAAATTTGCCATATATGGTATAGCGGCATCCATGTTTTTGACAACATGTTGCGCTAAATAAAATATAATAATTTGGATGAGATTGTACGTCCAGTTAATTAGTATACATGTCAGTGTTTGGGACTGGTAGATTTTTTACATGTGTCGAGTTTTAAATTTGTCAAATTTTTTACATGTGTCGCATTCTAAATTTGCCTTTGATGAAGATGTATTTGAGTTTGGTTTTGATTTGCTGCGACAGTTAACATCTGCTACCCATTCATAACTACCATACAGATGTTACCTCCATCCCATCAAATAGAACGTTATCCTAAATGTATTACTAAATAATCGCCTATAACATCCCAGATATGCTTCAACAATCTACAAAGCAGCTGAGAAAAACGACACATTAAATATATTGTTTCTGGTCATTATTTTTTTTGGGTACTCAACACTGGCGAAAAAAATAGCACTTTGATGGAAATTGTTGTATAAGACACTCGATACCTGCGTACTGGGTTGCAAACTGCGCTGCTCGATATTTGTTCAGAAAAACTTGAGAAACGTAGAATGTTCCTTAATCTCAGGGTTTGGCCTCCATGCACGAAAAACCATGCAACCTCTAATGCCACTGCACTCGAGATAACCATGTTACATACATTTACCAACGATTTGATGTTGAACATGGACAATCGATACAGTCAATCAATGGAATGGTCAAATAAACGTTGTTGCTGCTGTAACTGATTTATATCATCATATACGACAATGCTTTGTATATATATCACGAAATTTGTACGTCACGGATACAAAAATCTCGTATAAGTTAACGAACTGTGCCACACGTTATTCGTTCAGAAACTCGAGAAACATAGAATGTTTGTTAATTTCAGGATTTGTCTTTACGAAAAGCTATGCAATGCACAATACCACACCACTCGAGATAATCACGTTACACTCATTTACCACGATTTAGTGTTGAGCATAGAGAACAAGAGCAATCATCAATGAGATCGCAAAACAGACGTTGTTGTGCTGTGACTGTCATCTGATTTATATCTGAACTTTTAATGAATGTGGAAAACAGGAATGTCTCGAAAATCTCTGCATGATCATGCGACATTTTATATTTTAGCTATGAAAAAGATGATAAATGAGAAGGAAGTTAAGTTTGTGAAGCTCATTTACTGTATCCGAAACAAACTAATTATTTAGAAAAACTTACTTTGTATTATGACAAACGAAAAAATATTTTTTTACGTGATGTGTTTCTATGTCAATAGTCAGCACTACAGTTTTAAATTGCTGCACTGTACCAGAGTAATGTAGGTAAAATATCTCTAGCATTGCATATATTGGCATAATGATATCGTGCATGCATACTTTATGAAAAAGATTAGAAAAATCGTTAGCATTACATTTGTAAATCAGTCATTTCTAAATTACATATAGGAAGAATAATTTTCACAGAAATGGCCTGTTTTAGTAAAAATTAAAATACTTCATTGGAATAGTTCATTTTACAAAACGATATCACTTCCATGTAAGAAAATACTTCCATTCTAAGCAATCGAGCACAAAATGTTGAGCTGACTGTCCTACTCTAGTTTTGAGGCTCGTAAATGTCCCAAATCCTCACTGCTATTTTATTTTCATATTTACATTAAACAGAAAATTCCAACACGTTTCTTTCCTTCTACGTAAAATTTCATTTAAAGGTGTAATAAATACATGCAAACAATATTGCAATTTAGCAATTTCCGTTTTCTATTGGCATTTACAAAGTGCCTATGAAACAAAATTTTTACAAGTTGAATTATGTTTGCGTTGAGCTGAAAACTTTTTAACTGACAGCGTACTATCTAAAAGAATTTATGCATGTCTTTTTAAATCTCTAACTAGTGACGTCACCATGCATAACGAGTTGTCGCAATGTTTCAAACACTGTTAAGTTTCCTGACAACTTTATGTTGATACTAGTAGTTAGCATTTTACACGATCAAAACTTCATGACGAAAGACCCTCTGTAATGTTGAAGTGAAATATCACCAAACATACCTAATATTTCTTGTTCATTATGCAATCTGTGACGTCACAAGTTAGATAAATTGGACAAACAAAAACATTAATACCTCATGGGTGAAAACTCATATGCATTAACTGGTACAGAAAGACCATCGTCATTTTGCAATATCTACTCAATAAAAGTAAAACTCATATAGCAAAATTTCGAGTCAAGCACTTTAAACATGCTTCGTCAGCATTGCAAATACTGCAACGATTTTTACAAAATTGCCATCTTACGTTGATTAAACAAAGTAGCTAAAGTCTGTAATATATCAGACTGGAATTCAACGTTCAATTCAACTTATTTTTTATTTACAGTTAATTACATTAAGTATAATGAACATGTTATGCAAAAGAAGAGCGAGCTTAAAGAATAATTGGTTATCAAAAATGTTTCATGAATTTTCTTTAAAAGCGAAGGGAAATTATGAAGAACATCACCCGAATTGAATAAAATATCGTGAACAGGTAATCAATTTCATTTTTCCCCCAATACACATTTACGCATCCTTTTCTTCTTTCCTTTTCTTCATTTCTTATTTCTCACCCTTAAAGTGTACAACATTTAAAATTGTAAGAAATAATTTTCTTTGCAGCCTTGCATAGTGAGTATTTTGTTTTGTTCAGCCGTTTTCATCTTACCTGTAATACTTTCCATCAATTGAGTATGACAACCCAAGTTTGCCAACTTCATCACGTAGAGCTTGATGTTCCAAATCAGGATTGCCGTAAGTTTCAAGCGAGCGGAGACTTTTTATTTTGCTTAATGAGCCAGGATCAATTTTCTTAAGTTTGTTTTCTTTAAAAGATAAGATGCATAGATTTTCCAAATCTGCAATGTCAGCAGTAATCTTCTTTATGCAGTTTCCATCAAGACGAAGTTCTTCAAGCTTTTTCAAAGCAAGCACTCCTCTCGGAATACATTCCAGACCACACGTTACAATGGATAAAGACGTAAGTTTCGTAAGCTTGTTAAAGTCCTTAAAATCATCGTGTTCAAGATGACACTCAGTAAATTTGAGTTTCAAAATTTTATCGCAAATACTCTGATAGAAAATCGTTGGAGGAATTCCTCCAAGTTTAGTAAAAGATAATTGTTTTTCTTCTTCTAATCTGGTTTTTAAATCTGCAACAGGAAATTTCATTTTCAATGCATGTGGCACAAATTTCTTCTTGTATTTTTTGGAAAGCAAATGTGCGAACATTATGACGAACATTTTGTTGTACGAATGCAAATAATGTAGGAGAAAACCTAGATCTCCCTTTACTGAATCTATATCAGATAACTTCTCAGCAACTTGCTCCGGTATTTTTTTCTTAAAATCATATTCATATGTTTTATTACGCAAACGGAAATTCCAAACAGCTGTTGAAAAAAATATTACTAAATTCAGTAATAAATCAAAGTTATAAATGCAAACAATACAAAACAGAGCTGGAGCTAAACCATGTGAGCATAAGAAATAATCGTGTTGGATGGGAATATGTTGGGTAAGTGTACACATCATTGTGTCCGCTTTTAAATCTTTCAAGAAACAAAAATTAACAATGAGAAATATTATTGCTGAAATAGGTTATAACAAACTTTTGATAGTGTAGATATTTGAAATATTTATATTGGGATGAGATGTTGAGATGTTTACTTTTAATTTTTCCACTTTTTCATACAAACACATCATTGCACTTGTGGAGGTAGTGTCTGGAAGGAAATCAAAATTGTAAGTTTGATCGGCCAAGTCGGAATTATCTTCCATGGCGAGGCAGACGTAGCTTTGGTTTTGATTGGACTTTTGCTGGAACAGTGCACGTGTAACGGCAAAATTTGAACATGGCGAATCGTAACACGCCATCACGAGATCAACAAATGTTTTAATTACCAATGAAGTTAAAGGAAGCTTCTACCAGAAATCGTTAAGAACCAATAGCCACAATGCTTCGACGAACAATATGAACCACAAATATGACAAAAAGTTTGGAATTGCGCTTTTACTGCATTCTGAATTGACAAAACTTTTGTATATATTGTTGACTTTATGATCTGTAACGACTTCCGTTCTTGCCACAAAGTTTAAATCTTGAGAACGGTAGAAGTTTGCGCATACATCGGGAAATTTTAGGTGTGCTTGAAGCCAAGTTACATTCAAATTTGACTTTGTTACATGAGGACAGTCAACAACCGCTACACATTCAAAACTTCCAGATGTTATCTCCATACCAGCAACAGCAACAGATAACATTGCCAAAAGTAGCACTAAATAATCTGTTATAATATCGCAGAAAGGCTTTAGAATCTTATATTTTTCCTTTCGACCTTTCCAGAAATACTCCATGGACATCATTTTGATAAAACTGATTAGTTTTAATGTCAAATTTTTAGATAGTTCTGAATGTTTGACGTGTCACTTTACGCTACGCTAAATACGCATTTAATTGTCTTTGTTAACGTCACTATTTTTCCTGCCTAGCAAGATTAATATTTTTTAAATTGTAAAATTTCCATGCGTTATTTAGTAACTATTTTCTCTTTAGACACGAGTAACCACAATGTCCAATTTATTCACACCTGACATTTAAATTAGCAAGACTTGTTTTGTCGGAGTGATAATTACAGACGTGTCAGTAAAGTATATGAATCTAATTGCTTATGTTTTCAATAACTAGTGAGTATTTTTGTTGAAAAAGAAACCTACAACAGTAACTCCAAACAATTTTAGAATTTTGATTGAACGTTTTGACTCTATTTAGCCATCATCGGGAATGATTATGTTATATGTGTAGGCATTATATATGTTTGTACTTTAGGCTCAAATACAGCTTCTGATATTTAACGGTGCAGCTTGCACTGAAAGATGATTTACATTCTTCAGTATGGCTAAATGATGTAAATCACATGACAATTTCTAATCATTCATTCTTCTCAGATGGCAAAGTTGTCAGATTCCATATTGATATATTTGTAATCACGCCATTTACAATCATTTCATACTTGAACGACATACTTTTCTTTGTAGTCAATTTTGCAGAACTGTGTGAATAACAAGTAAAAGAACCAAATCAAATCTGACTCCATTTCTTATTTCTATCGCTTTGAAACTTCTTCAATACATGCATGACATCAAATTTTTGATTCATGTTTCATGTTGACGGACAAAACGTTAATAATTAGTACTATGATAGTGCTATAGAACAATGAAAAAACTGACATACATATATGTCAACGGGCAACGGCCCCCCTTGCCTTTTCTGGAGATGGGCAGGGGGGGGGCAAAAGTGTCCTACAGGTTGAAAATTCATTGTTTTTAATCCAAGATAAAGACTACATAACCGTTGTGGGATATTGCATTCTTTTGAGCTTAGCAATAAAATTGTCGTAGCTATGTTACTTTCACTTTAACATTTCTTTGTTTTAAGTACGTTTTGTAAGTTCTTTGTTTGTTTAGTTAATTCTTCTTTTTTGTTGCAACGAGTGAGAACTTGAAACGCAATGAAAGAGTGAGTACTGCTAATGACGTAAAGGAAAGCTCGACTTATGTAATTACTGATACTATAAATAACATGTAAATAATTAACTCTAATAGATAGCGTAAGAATACTCCAGTGATGTTCTTGTAGATTGTTTGGCTTGTAAAATAAAAGGTTCAAAACGAAGAGTGTTAGTGAACCAGCTGAGGAGCGGATTCCTCGACAACCGTGAAACGTCATTTTTTAAATGTTAACAACTAAAAATCACAATACGTTTGCAAATTCATTTCATTATTATCCAAAATAGTGCCAGGAACATGACGTATAGCAAAGATATTTTTAATAGTAAACATCTGCTGGCATAAATGGCTCAGTCACCTAAACACTGATGACTTTGAAAGGGATATCTTTTGCCAAAAGCAGAAAGATGTAAGAAAGATTCAGCAAAAGCATTAGCGAAAGCAGCTGCTAAACCTGGTCAATCTAATATAACATCGCTGTTTGCAAAAGGAAACACAGGCCATGATTTTGATTCTGCTTCAACAAGCGGAATTGACACTGTAATAACTGTCAACACTGAAAAAGCCTCAGACTGTGAGTCACAAAAATGGTCCAAACCGAAAAGTCTGATTGGTGAAACAGAAAAGATATGCATGAAAACGACATGGGTAAAACACGAGAAAGACTTTACAAGTGAAGACAAGGAAAGTAGTGTGAATCATGGTCGATATTTCCAAGGTCAGTGGTTACGAAATTATGAGTGGCTAGTGTACAATCGAGAAAAAAATAAGGCTTTTTGCGAAATTTGTTCTACTCACTCTAAGATAAAGGGAGTGTTTGGCAGTTATGAAGTTGGATTTGATAACTGAAAAAAAGGCCGTGAGAAATTCAACGAAAATGAAAACAGTTACGCTCATAAAGAAGCTTGTGCCACATCAGACAAAGGGCAATTGTCTAGCATAGCCTGCAGTTCGCTTGCTCTTGAAACGCAGCAGTTAATACGGAAAAGGTTAATTTCACATCTTCAAACATTAAAAACACTCTTACGCCAAGGTAATGCGATTAGAGGTAGAACGGATTTTGAATCTAATATTCATCAGTTCAATCTTGATAAAGCTACTACAATACATTACAAATTGTAAATTAGTGACGTTACATCGTTTGATAGTTATATTATCGTTAATATTTATCGACCAACACTGCGGACATGTGCTTCTGTACAGTGTATTGCATGTAGCACATCTCTTTGCTGTTTATCAATATGAGATTAGTTTTAGTATATTTCACTAATGTGCCCTTCCACAAAGGCTTGCCCCTCCTGCCCTTTTGCCGTTCCGGCGTCCCTGGATATTGCATTAGCATGAGTATATTTACAATTTTTTGCACCCTCAAAATTCATAGAGTGATGAAACAATAACACATCTTGTTTTTCCTTATCAGATATCATGTAAAATAAACTGGGAACCCTGTTGTTTAAAATTCTCGCCACCCCCTAAATATCATGTTTTACATATATTATATATAAAACTGTATTGCCTCCTTAGTTTTTGACTGCCTTTCCACAGGCCCACTGGCAACGATACGAGAGCATAGAAAATAATCGCGAGGAAAAAATTGGGTTGGGTAAGTGTACGAGTCAGTGACATACCACGGGTTTTGATTGGAGTTACTGAAATAGTGTAAAAGTAACTGCAAAATAAATACAAGATGAAACGTGACACGCCATCACGAGATCGACAAATGTTTCAGTTATAAGCGAAGTTAAAGGAAGTTTCAACCAGAAATTCTCAACAATTATATGCCACAATGCTTCAACAAACAGCAAGATACAAAAATAAGCCAGATAGTTTGTGTAGTGTTAACTGAAATATCTGTCTTTATTAAATTGAGGTACTTCTCATAAGCTATATGTTAAAGGACACATGCAAGCTAGAAGACAATTTATTTCATTTTAATGCCTATAGCGTGAAAATAAGACGTACCAAGTTTCAAAGTCGTCCGCAAAATATTTCAAAAGATATTTAGGGTTATAATCGGTAAAAACACGATATTCGATGACCATTGCTAAAACGCAGTGAGATTGTTTAAGTCTGGGAACTGGGAAAGAGTGACGTATAAGTTGACATAAACAAGCATCGTTCTTTTATCGTTCTACGACTTGCATGCAGTGCTTGCACGGCTTTCGGTAGTTTGCTATTACTGTTTTTTATTTATCAAAAATTAATGGATTCTTCTCAAGAAGAAGCCGATTATAATATTGTCATCAATAACAATGAGGTACAACCTTACATGTTTGAGCCTTTGGCCAACGCGTAAGGTGGTCAAAATGATGACAATTCTTCGTCATCGGAAAGCGAAGATGAATACATTCACAGAACTGGAAATGTTGAATGGTTAGTTGCATTTTATTTATTAAAGCGAGATTTATGTTGCTTAATGGCTTCAGCTTTGCTGATTTTTGATTTGTGGTGAGTCAATGGGACAGGTATTTCTTTCACTCCAACGACATCAAGAGCTTTGGACAGCGTTGGATTAATGCATCTGCAGTACAAAACTTCTTTCATCAAGTCCTTAACATATCTTGAAAAGCAAATCATTATTTATGTTGGCTTTGCATTGCACTTTGAGAAAAGGTAAGTTTATTTTTCTGTGCTAACCATAAATGCTGTCAACTTTCACTGGTTTGATGACCCCTTGTCTTTCTTTTGACTTTGAGTAAGCCACTCTCCAAATCATTGCCTCTTCTATTTGCTCATCATTCTTCGTTTTCTGAGCTTTATTTCCATTCTCATTGAAATGAAGAGCAGCAATATACAATCTACGAACGAATGTTAAGTTTATGTTTACAATTACTGCAACTTATTGCTTTTGCAATGATGACTTTTTTAAGTAATCATACACAAGTCATAATTATATTACCTTGCTTCCATTGATCTGTATAAAAAAATGGGTACGTTTTGGTGCAAAAAGAATCACCACTCGGTGGAAACCTTCGATGTATGAAGTCTGCTTCTGATAACTGAGTTTTCCAATATCTCTCATGAGATACTTGGACTCAACAATCGAAGACAGTTCAACATAAGGTTTTGAACCTAAGATCAGAAGTTAGCTAACAAAAAAAAAAATGTTGATGTTACTTTGAAATTTATTCGCTTACAATACCTTTTTTTATCCACATTCTAGGCTCTAACATATCATGTTCACATTTTGGGAATACATCACTATGTCCCTCGTTGATGTCACATATATGGTTGAGAACTGACAACCACTTTGCCTTCGCAAGTTCTTCATCACCATTGCTAGAAGCAGCACACCAGTATACATGGTTGGAAATTGATTGGGCCCAATCTGACAATAATTTGCAACCACTTTTTTTGATGATGCCAAAATTTTCTTTTTGATTCCTGTTGGATTTTGATTATTGATAAAATGTGTAAAAGGTTGGTTTGTTATGATGATCTATAAATTTTGCTACATGCCATACATCAAAGTAGTGCTCGATTTTTTGGTCTTAGTTTTGACATGTAGGAATTGATTTGAGCATGTCTGTCTGTGGTCATTGACTTCACCTTCATCCCACTTTCATCAAACTTTGCCATACATCTTTTTCATCCCTCAAGTTCCATTGCTCCAAAGTTGGACACTTCATTGGACTGTTTAACATAATTATGTAAGTATTCTAATCATGTTTTATGTACAGTTGTTGAAGAATTGTTACCTGAACAAGTTGTGTGTCTATAATGTTGTTAGATTCCAAATCCATGCAGCTGTATGTCCCATACTGTTTGACCTGGACTAGCGACATTTACAAACATGTTACGATACTACCGGGCTCAAACCATTTACTTTAATCTTGATTTTGGTAATGAATTTTGTTCAGTTTCATCGATTGATTGCCGTTTTTGTTTCTTAGTTTGTAAAAATGAGGATAACGAAAATTTTCAGGAGTAGCTGGTCCTGCAGTCATATAGCTAAAATAATACTTTATAAGTGACGTAATTTTATCGTTTGGATTTTAGATCATATAAATTTGATAGAGAATTCGTTTATCTGTGAATAATTCTATATTTTAGAAAAAATGTAATCAAAAAAAACATTAATTAGAAATTCTATTTTACATTAATTATCATCGTTTGTCTAAGTTGCATGGACAACAATAACATAATTCACCATTTTCTCGACCCACAAAGTGACAGTCACGCAGTGATTAGCGCGCAATGCATCTTGGTTGACACACATTCTTTAAGTGTCATGTCGACGTTAGGTCATGTATAGTTTACGTCTTTCTTCTTGTTGAACGTATGTCAATGTTGATTGATAATTCTTCGATCTCTCTCAAAGATAAAAACCAAAACTTTAGTCGCAATAATTATCTAACTATATCATCAAGGTTTATCAATGATTTAAAGTACGGTTGATTCTATACTTCATTTAATAATTTATTTAAAAAGCGAATAATTAGTGTTTAGTGCTGGTGTCTGATTTACCATTCATGTTAGTTAGGTGGTTTTCACTGAATATTAATGAATATTTGGCCTCCAGCCTAGTTTCAATTATCACCCCACCCCTCCCCCTCTATTATTCCCCCTTTTAAAATGTACCAAAACCAGAATAAACATTGAAGTCAATCTCACAATGAACTCACGACTAATACGATTGTTAATTATGCTTTTTTTCTTTGGTGTAAGCGTTAATTTGTTTAAAACTTGCAAATGTGAATGTCAAAATAGTCACATGCTCTGTTTGAAAACATACAAATTACGTCACGTGTTACTTTTTTCAAAATGCACTTAAGCACGAACTGGATTGGCTGTATTTTGATAAATAAAATGTAATAGTAAAACATTCGTTGAGTGAAATAGTACGCGCAAGCAATTTTGCGTGAGAACTTAACTAGCCCCCAGTCTCTTTTCAGCTCCCTTTTCTAAAAAACGCCACTTAAAAGGTATTGGGAAACTATATACCTTTAGGTGATTGACTTGTTAAAAGGCGGTACATTTCATTTCATTACACATATCCATGCGAACTTCGTATTGCATGGTTTTGTGGCCTTTGAAATTCCTCCGGCGAGCGTGTTTGTCTAGATTTTCAATTTTTTGAGACTTTTTTATTCGGAGTTTCATTTTAAACGTCTCCTATATCTGACCATAGTTAAGTTGTTTAAATTTCTGAACTGCATTTTTACGATGATTTTGTATGAAAAACTCTTGAAGACCCGATTTCCATCCTATCATCCCACCTAAAGTTTAACCACATTTTTAAGCTCTCGACTGCTTGCTAGTTAAGTTTAGAAAGCACTCTGAAAGATTTTGAAAGGCGTGTACTTCACTTATTAAATATAAAAATTCTATATGCTGTCTATACAGCTCAAATGTTTGTGAAGTAGCTAATCTTACTGCTCTAATTCGAGCTATTTTAGAATACAGAGCACAGTTTTTTATCATTTGTAAATGTTGCCATGCACGCCCCATGTGGAAAACAAATCACTTGTTGACAATGGTTAGCGTGTTGAAATAAAATTGTTCATTCATTCATTCATTCATTCATTCATTCATTCATTCATTCATTCATTCATTCATTCATTCATTTATTCATTCATTCATTCATTCATTCATTCATTCATTCATTCATTCATTTTTCATTCATTTTTCATTCATTCATTCATTCATTCATTCATTCATTCATTGCCCACAAATTTATTCATTTAGTTTGTTTTTCTTCTTAAAAGCCGATAACTCCGAAGATGAAAACACTCAAGCTTAGTCAGGATATGCACGACTCACTTGGGGATATTTTAAAGAAGATTGGGACCAAGGAGACTACGAAAGAGGTACTATAGGATTTGGATGTGTCTAGTTTTTACAAATGAAATAACACATAATTTTGTGGTGAACTCTTTATATATACTAAACCCTTATTAATCGAGCACGAGGTCTTTAAAGAGAAATACCAGACCAATGTGTTCTCTGTGTTCTAACAAGCTTTAAGTAAAAATTTATATTGACGTCTGGTATTTCTCTGTGTTCTAACAATCTTTAAGTAAAAATTTAAGTACCTGGACTATATCATCGGGCTGACTTCTCCACTGATTATGTACTGGTCATTCTTATAATGTACTTGAGACCTGTCGGTTGTTGATTTTTTTAAATGAAGAAGTTTTGATTCTTATAGGGTCTCGTGGCTCTTTACAATTTTCGACTAAAGCATAAAGATGTGGACATAGAGCCTTTTCTCGAGCAGACGTCGGATTTCTTTCAAAAATATATCGCTCGAGGTCTCAAAACTATCGAAGACGAACGCAAGATTGATAACACAGGTAAACTATTCTCCCAACAAAAATCATTTCACCCACAAATGAACGACTTGTGGGATAGCCGGGATGTTTGTAAATGTAGATCGTCCAGGTTGGTATAGTCCTGAGAAAGACTAATTTTGTTGTTCTTGACTGACGTTTCGAAATCTAAGCGGTAGTCATCTTCAGAGTCAAATGTCGAAACATCAGTCAACAACAACAAAAACAGTCCTTCTCTCGACTATACCAACATGGACGATCTACATTTACAAACATGTAACGATACTCCCGGGTTCAAACCACTTACTTTATAGCCCGGATATAAGTTAATTTTCTTTCGCTAAAAATGAAAAGTTCGTTGTAACTTTTACTTTGGCATATGACTCAAAAATTCAGACTATTCAGACTACGTTTTCAATTAACATAACTTTGAAAAGTACAGTGTATCTTTTAAAGACAGTTTATTCATATCACTTTTGACTGTCAAGTTATTGTACTTTATGTAATGTATGCTTTACGCAACTTGTGACGTTGCATTACATTAAGAGAATTTGAAATGTCAAGTATATTTGCTGATATGCTATATCAACCAAGCAGAGTTTCCTTTATTGTGAAGAATTAATGGTGCAGACATTTGCCTGATCATTTCAACCAAATGTTGCCTTTAATTTAAAGGATGTTTTGAAAGTTTGCAGCGAATCGTTGTGCAAAATGAGGTCAAATATTTGGAAATCGGACATATCTTGAGAATGAAAAGAGATATGCATAAGCATAAAGCCTGTTTTCCACTAGCCACGTATCGTAACGTATCGTAGCAAAACGTAACATGGTGTATGCGTGCTTATAAATTTGATGGTCAATAGGCACAAGAACGCATGCGCGATGTTATGTTTTACTACGATACGTTACGATACGTGGCTAGTGGATAACACGCTTAAACTGCTTTGGGAAGTACACTGTCGTTATCAAACTTCTGCTGAATGAAAAGTTTGTTTAAAAATTAATATGTTCTGGTCTAATGCCCTTTATAAGGTGTTTTGCTTGCTGATATGCCGTTAAGCTAATCATGAATTACAGATGGAAAATTTGCCTTTGAACCTTTACAAGGCCCGTTTCCACTTAAGGAAATTTTTTATGGAATGTATATATTTCCAGGTTGTGCATGCTCTTACCTGACTAAATAGACAAAATTCAGACATTTGTGCATGAATAAACATTCTGTTTTTTTCCACTTGAAGATTTGGTCACGTCTTCTACCTTACTTAGCGCATGCGCAACCTGGAAAATTATACGTTTCGTGCACAATTTTCTTTAGTGAAAACGGGCCTTTAGGTTTCATGTTGCACATCGTGCGAATCGGAGCATGAATAGAAAGTGCAAAAACAAAGCGACAGAGAATTTAACTTAATTATGTCAATTTTTACAGACCGAATGATTAACTTTTCTCACTGTTTTTTCTTTGGTCGTACATTATGGAACTTCATCAATGAATCATTCACTAGATTTAGTTTTCCAATGTTTTGTTAATTAAGATTATGTTTTTTCCGCAATGTTTTATAAACGACAACAAGAAATATGTGGTTTGTGTCACATTTAATAAATATTTTATTTTGTTGTATAAACATTGAGAGTAATAGCATTTAATCAAACTTCAATGTTTTCTAGAAAATATCGAAGTGCGACACACCACCGCATAAACTACGGGTAAGTAAGACAATTTTATGAAAAGTCATTGTGATTTGAATAACATATAAAAGATTCTTTGATCAAAATAACATAATTTCCGAAATGTATGTGAAAGTCGTCGTTGTCATGCATCCCCACATTTCTCTTATATATTTAAAGTAATATTTACTTGTGAATCATTATAATTTACTTTCGATTCTTTACTAACTTTGGACGCAATGGCAGTCGACTGTTTTAACCCCAAAATTTCCTCCAGAATCTCAAGAAACATTCACAGTCAAAAGTTCAAATTTCTTTTTCCACACACGTTTACAGCATTGTTAAATCTGTCGAATTTTTCCCCCCTCAATGAATATTTTTCAGCGAAGTTCTTCATTTCTAAAAAAGAGAAAAATTGCATTTAATGTTTATTTATAATGAATAGACACAAAATTATTTACATAGTATAAGTAAAAAAGTGTAGCTTTACATGGCATTTGTTTGTGTTAACTGGCCATTGGAGTTTGTTCTGTTGTAACGTTCAGTTGCATCTATACCGTAATGCTTTGCGTCATTTATTCCTAAACTACGCATTTAATCTTTTTTTCTTTCATATGTTTTGCTCAAAGATCGAACTTTTGTATTTAGAAGACCCATCCTACTTTCGTGATCGGCTTGCTTTATTGCAGAATAAATATGGAGATATTCGCTCGAAGGAGGTAAACAAGTCACGTGCATTGTTATGTTCGCTCCATGCTTATATGGTTAATCTGGTGATTACGTAGCCATGTTCGCCAGGATTGGCACGTGATTACTTAGCCATGTTCACATGGATAGTCTAATAATTACATAGCCGTATTCAAGAGGATCAAACTTTTATATGTACCTGCAAGGTGCCGACAATTTTTTCACAAAATTAGCGCTTAAATGAAGTATTCCTTATTGTTTCACAAAGAATTGCTGTTGTTTTCCAAGGGTTTGTGTTTATCAGTCGATGTGCGCCCCATTCATAATGAACGTCTGGAAACATATCATTGCTCCTTTCCTTTTTTCCTTTTATCATCGAAAACTAGCCTGACATCTTTTACACTTTTATGATTTCATAATACTTATTTTTTTCTTTCAGCTGGAAAAAGCAATACAGCCAGATCCATTGCAGTGAAAAAAACACCCGAAGGCTTGGAAACTGTCGACAATAACCTCATTCTGACTTCAATAGCTAGTGTAGAATGCTCAGTTAAAGTTTGTTTTCGTGTTCTTTTGAAAGGAAATCATTCATCTTTTTCATTAAACTTTTTCCTCCTGCCCCCCCTCCCTTCCCACTGAATTTTGACAATACGTTATGGAATACTCTCAGAATAAGTTTTTTTAGTTTAATTTGATCAGTGTGACTTTGGTGATATCAGACAGTTGTTATTTAGGATTTATAGAAATATTTGACCAGAACCTCTTAAGTTTTATTGTCTGCTGACTTACAATTAAGCCGAGTTGAATGCGCTTTTTCCATTTTGTAGCCAAAACCACAAAGTGCTGATATGGAAGCCAGCAACGAGAGGTCTGGGGAGAGTTCGACGGATCTTTCAGAACTACGAAAGCGACTCGAGAAAACCAAGAAGAAAGCTTTATAACTAAAATCAGCTGTCTTACCTATTATTAAGTAAATTGATATAAATGACTTTGTTCATTCAAATTTTTTGTTTATATTTAAATTATAGTGCTACAGTTATGTTCATTGTTCAGTTTGTAATGATGCAAGTAATAAAATTAAAATCAATACCAATGCACCTTAATTCTCTTAACAATGAACACGCGAGCATGTGCAATACTCGTGCTTCGGTCTCGGGCTTGCACTGATCTGCTCTCAAATTTTCCCAAAGGTTGTTATCTGTTTGCATAAGCCTGTGCAAACACAGTAAACATCTTTTATTTCTTAACTAGTGTTTTAGAATTTTCCATTATAATCAAGGCTGTAGTAGTTTGCATCAGCGCTAACACAGTTTGGTGCTGACGTGCTGCAAGCTAACCGCCTTCATCACCTCCTGTAAATAGTCCTTCATAACTTGAATTTCTATCACGTGACTCGCTCAACGAACGTTCATTGGATCAATTGCACGGTCGCTAAGGAATGCTATTAACATATACAAATATTGTGCGCTTTGAATTAATTTAAAACTGGTAAACTAAGTTCTAAACGATAAGTTGCGTAGTAATGTTGATTAAACCTGCAATTAGCCTCTAAATTTACTTAAAATGTTTTCGGGCTTAGTTTGAATTAGTAAGATTGCGTAACCTTTCTAGATCGATATCATTCAGCTTGTCTGGTGTAGCTTTGTTCATGAGATGAGACGGACAAACCAAGTTTTGCAATTCTCTACATTGAAGGACCTCACGTAGAGCATCCATTTTCAGATTAGGATTGTCACTAATGTCAAGTGACTTCAGATTTTCCAATTTTGACAACGAACCGGAATCAATGTCTTGGAGATTGTTGTCGCTAACCTTGAGGACAGAAAGACTTTTCAAATCTGAAATGCCATCAGTAATCTTCTTTATAAGGTTTCCATTGAGATGGAGCTCCTCCAGCCATGCCATACTAAACACTTTCTCTGGAATCAAATCGAGGCCACACTCCACAATGAATAAACATTTCAGTCTGATGAGCTTCTGGAAGTTATCAAAATCATTCACTTCAAGATAACAGTTTCTAAATTCAAGGTTCAAAAGGTTTTCGGAAATCATAGGATCAAAAATTGTACGAGGAATTCCTGGAAGATTGTTAAAAGACAATTTTTCTTCTTTATCTAACATAACCCTGAGATATGCAACTGGAAATCTCATGTTTAAAGCATGGGCAACCGCAATCTTCTTTTTGTTCTCTTCAGAAAGAAAACGAGCGAATCTTATGACGTACATTTTGTTGTAGTAATGCAATAGATGCAGTAGAAAACCCAGATCTTCCTCTACCGGATCTATGTCTGATAGCTGATCGTCAATTTTTGGAGATATTTTGTTTGAAAAAATATATTCATAGTTTTTACGACGCAATTTGACTGTCCAAAAAACTATGAAAAAGAATATCACTGCACTCACTGCCAAAACTCCGTTATAAATATGAACAATAACATGCATGGCAGGAGCTAGGTTATGGGAGCACAAAAAATAATCGTGAGGGATGGGAATGTGTTGAGGCAGTATACACGTCATCTTGTCTTTTAAATCATTCGAGTAATTATAATTAATAACGAGAAACGTTATTACTGAAAGTATTTGTAACACACTTTTGATAGTGTAGTGATTCGAAATTTTTTCAATGAAATGAGATGACGATATGTTTTTCTTTAGCTTTTGCACTTTCTCATACAAACCCATCAACGCACTTGTAGAGGTAGTGTCTGGAAGGAAATCAAAATTGTTGTAATGATCGATCAAGTCAGAAGTATCGTTGTTTGACACTCTGCTATAGTTGCTTGTTCGATTGTGTCTTTGCTGAAAAAGTGCTAAAGTGACTGTGGAATTAGTACATGGTGAATCGTAACACGCCATCACGAGATCAACAAATGTTTCAATTACCGAGGAAGTTAAAGGAAGTTTCAACCAGAAATTGTCGAGAATCAAAAGCCACAACGCCTCAACGAACAAAATCATCCACAAATACGACAGGTAGTTTGGAATCACGGTTTTACTGCATTCTGAATTGACAAAACTTTTGTATATAATATTAACTTTGTGATCTGTAACGACTTCCGTTCTTTTGCCAAAGCTTGTAGTTTGAGACCGGTAGAATTTTTTACATGTATCGGGAAATTTTAAATCTGCGAGAAGCCAAGATGCATTCAAATTTGGTTTTGACGCTTTGGGACAATTGACAACTGCTACACATTCAAAACTGCCTGATGTTACCTCCATACCAGCAACAAGAACGGATAACATTACTAAAAGTATCACTAAATAATCTGTTATAACATCCCAGACAGGCTTCAAAATTTTCAAATTTTCTTTTCCTTTGTTCGACAAATATTCCATGGGCAGCATATTGATAAATTTATAAGAATTGAGTATTACGATCAGTAGATTTGGCAAAACACTACGTTACACAATATATCAAATTCGCTTACTAGCGCTTCCGCATTTTGTCTGCACAGCTGGATAAATCGTTTAAATTTCAAAGTTTTGATTGTAAATATCGACCTTTGTACAATAATTTTTACTATTTGTAAACAAGCTGAGATGCGAACCGGTTCCTACTGTGACGTATTAGTTACCAGGTTTCCGACTTCGCGATTTTAAAAAACTTTTGCCGTTAAAATTTGAAAATTTTGCAATTCATACCGCAATAACTCGGCAAAAATCGTTTTAATTTAATTCTGATTTCCATTTTCATTATGTACATATTACAAAGATTCATATGTGTGAGTTTCATTTTTTTGACAGGGGCACTTTAAATTACAAAGTTTGTATACGTTGGTTAGCAACCAGGGGCGGATCTAGACCGATGCAACCGATGCGAATGCATCGGTCAAAATATTTAGATATTAAAATCTGCGAGTTTGCATTTTAATGAAATAAATAGCAAATATTATTTTCGAATTATTTAAAACGCACATTTGACAGTGATATATTGTTTAGTTAACTTATAGATTTAGCAGTTTTAAGCTAAAATTTGTTCTAGAAATAACATTTGTGTTCTCCGATAATTTTGTCGTATTCCATGACACAAATAGCGAAAGAAAAGTCGATAAAATTTAGCGAAATTTTGTCGTGAATACATAATTAGTAAGTAATTTAATAGTATTCTGCCAGCACGTCACGGTAGATGGAAGAGGCATCGCTACGTCACAGTAGATTTGCGATGCATCGGTCGATGCATCGGTCCCGAGTCCTTTTCCGCGTGAAATCTACTGTGACATCAGCAAAACCATTGTTTTAGGGCCTCACGTCACGGTAGATTTTGCCGCTGAGCGATGCATTTTTCATAATTTTGTGATTGTGGGCACATTGCACCGATGCATTCAACTTTGAACTTCAAAGTTGAATGCATTGTTATTTGATCACTTGATATAACTCGCAATCATCGATCGAAGTCATGGCTGTCGAGAATATCAAACACGATCTGTGTACTCTGCTTCGAGAAGAGAAGTCATTTGATATTAATGGAGTGCGTCGAACCTATGAAACGAGAGCTGCTACTTTTATTTCAAAATCCTCTCCTTGGAATCCCTTTTCAAAGGGTAAAAATGGGAGAGATATGTCAAGTGAAATGTTAATACCTAAGCACTTGACAATTCATTGGCAAAGTGGAGAACTAAGACCTTTAAAGTAAGTAAATTTACCTTTATGCTTGCATGTTTTGGAGCGATTATAGAATACCCGTCCATTTTTAAAGGCACCCATACAGGCTTAAGCCTTCAACAAGGCATATTATATAAGTAGATAGTGAGTGGACGGGTATTCTATAATCTAGCACATGTTTTAAATGTAAATAGTGTACTCATTTCAGAACGACGAACAATCATCATAAAATATACACGATGTCATATTACTTATGCAGCACTTATACTTGTATTCATATGTAATATAATACAATCGCTGGAAAATGCTTCTCGGATAATGAAAATTCAAAAATTTTCTTGGGGAGCATGCCCCCAGACCCCCCTAGCGGTGGCTCGCGCCTTCGGCGCTCGCAATGCATCGGTCAGCTAAGGAGCTGGATCCGCGCCTGTTAGCTACTAAACTATTTCAGTCACTTCCTTTGTAAACACGAATACTCCCGATTTGCAATTCGTTCAAAAGATCGAGATTTAAAATACCGAGACAGTTAAAAAATATTAAAAATAAACGACGTTGTGGTAATGTGAATCAAGTAAACATACCTTACTATTAGTATATAATATATTACCATAATTTCTAATTAGCAGCAATTTTAAAAAACACTTGAGAAAAACGACGATTTTTTTGAAAGCAAACATGTTTCGACATTATCAGAATGCCATCTTCAGTGCAGAATGGTTAGTGTTAAGTAATATGATACGTAATATGATATGAATAAACAATTACAATGATATGATATGAATAAATATGAATAAATATGATATGAATAAATTAATTACAATGAGTAGGTTTATGATTTAGTTACAAAATTATAAAATATTTACAAAAAGGAAAAGAAAAATAAGTATTAAGAACTTATAACAAAAAATATTATTATAAAGTAAATATAGTGTTGTAGTGGTGAACTTGGATATTTAAATCGGGATTAGTTTTATTAATGTGTAGAGCTTCCTTGATTTTGAGTGAGAAAGTGGATTGATCAGTGTCGATGATTTTAAAACAGGAAGGTGAGAATTTGTTTTTACATGAAGGAGAGGCTTGAAGATGTTTGTAGATAGTGGAGTTTTTGTCTGTGTGAGTATGTTCCTTTATCCTGGTAGATAATTGGCGAGAAGTTTCACCAATATAGCGGGAATTACATCCCGCACATGAAAATTGATAAACTACCATAAATTGAATTTTCATTCAATTCCCGCTATATTGGTGAAACTTCTCGCCAATTATCTACCAGGATAAAGGAACATACTCACACAGACAAAAACTCCACTATCTACAAACATCTTCAAGCCTCTCCTTCATGTAAAAACAAATTCTCACCTTCCTGTTTTAAAATCATCGACACTGATCAATCCACTTTCTCACTCAAAATCAAGGAAGCTCTACACATTAATAAAACTAATCCCGATTTAAATATCCAAGTTCACCACTACAACACTATATTTACTTTATAATAATATTTTTTGTTATAAGTTCTTAATACTTATTTTTCTTTTCCTTTTTGTAAATATTTTATTATTTTGTAACTAAATCATAAACCTACTCATTGTAATTAATTTATTCATATCATATTTATTCATATTTATTCATATCATATCATTGTAATTAATTTATTCATATCATATTACGTATCATATTACTTAACACTAACCATTCTGCACTGAAGATGACATTCTGATAATGTCGAAACATATAATATATTCATCTTGCATCCAGAACTGCTGTGGCTTGGAAACTGTCTACAATTATCGCATTCTGCTTTCACTAGTAAGTGTAGAATGCTCAGTTATAGTGAGTATTCTGCTATATTTACAGAATTTATTTAAAGATTTGACTACAATTGGCTGACTTACAATTAAACTCACCGGAGATTCCTTCTTTCATTTTTTAGCCATGGCAACAAAGTTTTCATTTATCCGGTGGCCGGTAAATAGAGGTCTGGAGAGAGTTAGACGGATGTGTAAGAACTACGAATTAAAGCGAATAGAAAAAATCAAGAATTTAGCTGCATTACCGATAATAAAGCAAGACTTTGTGTACCCTAACTCTTTGCCTATAGCTACATTATAGTGGTGTAGTTATGTCATGTATACATTTTTCAGTTCTTAATGATGCAAAGAATAGAACTATGAAAAATTCCAAGGCACTTTTCATTATTGACGTGCTCCCACCTGAACTCTCCGAGTGTATGTAAAAGAGTAATCACAATAGAAATTTTCTATGTTTCTTTATAGCAAGTACATCTAACTTCGAATATTAATGAGGTTTGCCTGTAGTATTCTGTTCCCTCGATCGTTTGTGTGAACAATGGCGTGGCCATCACGCTAATTTACTCGTGTTATTTTCAAACATTTTAGTTTGTCACTCAATGTAAAAACAATTAATATATAAATAAATAAAATTTGATTATGATTTAGTCGCACACACAATGAGGGCGACATAAAAGTCCCGCTCTCTCTAATCAAGGGCAACGACAATAGCGATGGCAGGATGACTAATAAATAAGCTTAAATCAATCAAGCAATCATGTAGTGAAAATATCGTTGTTGAACAACTAAGAGAAGATTTTGAAGTCCACTCGGTGAGTAAGAGTATAAGTGTGGGTGAACTTTTAGAATTCTAGTGTGAATTTACTAAACACGACCCAACTGGCAGAATGGATAACCTGTTGAATATGTCGGTGGATCGCGAATGGTTCAGAAGATTTATTTTATTTAAGAAAAAAACGAGTTTTACATTAGATAGCACAACAATAATCAACCATACTTATAGCACGTTTTTGTTTATATCACCATATTTGGTATATGGTCAGCGGTTAATATATTTAATACGAATGCTACTTTAAATAACACCAACACTCCTTCTCATTCGCAGTTAAATATCTAATTGTTCTTTTGATACGATTCCAATCTTTTGTAGTAGTTTTTCAAACTGTTCCTTACTTATTCCTTTTGTCAACAAATCTGCTAACATCTCGTTTGTAGCACAATATTGAATGTTCACGGAATTCTTTTCTATATGGTCTCGAAGAAAATGATACTTTATTTCTATATGTTTTCATCTTCCATGAAATTGAGGATTCTTTCCCATGGAGATAGCTGATTGATTATCTTCGTAGATTTTCAAAGGATCTTTCATATCAACATTGAGATCTTTAAGTAATTGACGAATCCAAATTGCTTCTTGAACAGCTGATCCCAACGCTATATATTCAGCTTCTGCAGTCGATAATACTACACAGCTTTGTTTCTTGCTTTTCCAACTGACTGCAGCACCGTTCATTGGAAAAATAAATCCGGACGTTGATTTTCTATCGTTAATATCTCCACCCCAATCTGCATCAGAAAATCCAACGCAGTCCAAACTTGTTTCGGGTGTGTAATGTAAGCCATAATCGAATGTTCCTTTCAGATATCGGAAAATTCTCTTAACTGCTGTCTAATGCTCTTGCGTAGGATTGGAACTGAATTTCGCGACGTTGCTTACTTCAAACGTTATATCAGGGCGTTTAGCCGAAGATAAATAGAGTAAACTACCAATTGCTGACTGATATTTGTGTTTATCAAACATCTCATTGTCCTCTGTGCATTTCATAAGCTTCGAACACGATTCAACAGGTGTTCCTACTTGTTTGCAATTCTCCATTCCAAACTTGTTTAAAATGGTTTTAGTGTAGGTAGTTTCTCCCAACCAAATGCTTCCATTCTTCTGGATGTACACGTAGTCCTTTCTATTGTTGTCTTCAAAACCTTGCGGTTGCTTCATATACACGTCTTCATTTAACTCTCCGTTCAGGAATGCTGCTGTGATATCCATTTGATGCAACTGCAACTTTCTCTGAACTGACAAGGCAATTACACTTCTAATTGATTCGAATCGCACTACTGGAGAAAACGTTTCGTCGTAGTCTTCTCCATATTTTTGTGTATAGCCTTGCGCCCCTAATCGAGCTTTGAATCTTTCAGCATCGCCATTTGAATTGCGTTTGATCTTGTAAACCCATTTGCATCCAACTGCCTTACGTCCTTCAGGTAGTTTTGTCAGTTCCCAAACATCATATTCATTGAGCGAGTCAATCTCTTCCTGCATAGCCCTTTTCCATTTATCGACATTTCGGTCAGCAAGTGCATCACCAAAGCTTTTTGGTTCTGCATTATTTTCGTCGACAATGGTAACCCATTCTCCGTAACGGTCCGGTGGGCGTCGTTGTCTTACAGGGAGAACCAGTGGTACGTCATTAACTACGTTGTTTTCACCATCGTCATTGTTCTCGTCATCATCAGAAAGCTGTAAGATCACACGTCGAGGTGGACTCTCGTTTGTCTCAGGCTCCTACTCAAATCCATATTGCTTTTCATTAAATTTGACGTCACGACTAAAAATGACTCTAGAACAATCTGAATCAAACAAACGATAACCTTTTGTTTCTGAACCATATCCCAGCAGAACACACTTCTTAGCTTTTGAATCCAGCTTTGTTCTCTCGTCCTTTGGTACATGAACATAGGCAACACAACCAAATGTTCTTAAATGACTGACGTCTGGTTTCACACCTGACCAAGCTTCAAATGGTGTCATCTTCAATAGACTTTTCGTGGGGCTTTTATTATGTAGATACACGGCTGTAGTAAGTGCTTCAACCCAAAATTTTTGCGGCAGCTTTGCTTGTATCAACATGGTACGAACAGACTCCATCAGCGTTCGGTTAAGACGTTCAGCTACACCATTTGCTCCGGTGTTTTTGGTATGGTGAGCTCTTGCTTGATTCCTTCTGATTTTAGGTAGCTCTTGAATTCATTCGACGTGAATTCGCCGCCGTTGTCGCTTCTTAAGGTTTTAAGTTTAAACCCACTTGCCTTTTCGACAGAAGCTTTCCATTCCTGAAACTTGCTGAATACTTCACTTTTCTGTTTCAAAGGATAAATCCAAACATATCGAGTTTTATCATCAGTAAACGTCAAGAAATATTCTGCACCACCATGGGATTTTACATTTAATTTCCCACAGACGTCACTCTGCACTAGACCAAGAGGATCAGACGCTCTGTTTGCTTCACCACGAGGAAACGAATTACGATGAAGCTTTCCTTTTGCACATTCATCACAGAATTCTAAATTCTTCTTGATGCCAAAATTTAATCCTTTCACTAAATTTTCATTCACCATTTGTCTCAATCTGTGACCTCCAAGATGACCAAGACGTCGATGCCACAGCATCTCATCAGATGTTCCAATTTCTTCATTCATGACTTTTACGTGTTCAAACGTGCACTTGCAATCCAATACAAACAAAATTCCAGCTTTCTTTGCAATACCAATCACTGTTCCATCTTTGCGAAAAATCTTACATGTCGTATGATCAAAATTGATAGCATTTCCCGCATCAGTGACTTTTGCAACACTTATCAAGTTGTAGCTGAGTTGTGGTACATACAGTACATTATGCAATTTACATTCTTGTACCTTTCCATTTTGAAGAATTGTGTTTAAGGTTACAGTACCAATTCCGATTCCACTTAGGATTTTCCATCTCCAAGCATTACATGCACATGATCTTCTATACTTTGAAAGTCTTCTAATAGATGTTTGTTATTGCACATGTGACTGGTAGCCCCTGAGTCGACTATCCAAGTCTCACCAGGAATATTCCTGTTCCCAACAGCAAGACTTTGCACAACAAGACCTAAACTCTCAGTTTGACGAGATTTATCTTTCCAAGTTTTCTGATTGCCTTGTTTGTCATGCTTTCTTTCCTTTTCCTTTTCCTTGGAATATTCCTTACAAAAGCGTCGAATATGACCAATCTTTCCACAATGATAACATTTTGGCGCTTTCTTCTTTTCTAGTGGTTTATTGTCCTCTTTTGACATCATCATAACTTTCTCGGAAGTGTTAGAATGCTTATCTCTATTTATTTTGCTTTCTCTCTTCGTGCAGCAATCGTTCAAGAACAACTTCCATTGCAGGTACTTCATTGCTTGCTTCTAGTGCTGTTACAAGCACATTGTAGCTCTCTGGAAGACTTGCAAGTAATGTAACAACTTTGTCTTCATCGTCCATCGGCGCTCCAATTACTGCTAACTCATTGAATATCTCCGTCATTTCTTTAATATGACATGACAACGAATTTCCATCGTTTAGCGTCAGATTATTCAATCGTCGCCTCAACGCAAGCTTGTTCGCCCAAGTACGCGATCAGATAGTTTCTTCCAAACAGCCACAGCATCATTTGGATCGCCTAGCAGATATAAAAGTGATGGGTCAACCGAAAGAACAATGATCGCAAGAGCTTTGTCTCTTCGACTCATAAATTTGGCATATGCTTCTGATTCTTTGTCATCAGGAAACGTTTCTTCATCGGAGACAATACTCCAAAGCCCATCCTTTATCAAAGCCATTCGACACTGAACTTTCCAGGTTACATAATTTGATCCATTCAAAGGAACTATTGTTGCCGTTTTCCATTCGCCCGCCATTTTGTTAATCGAAGAAATTATACCAACTTATTCTTTATTTAACAAACTTCGCTAACGCTGTCTGGGCCCATAACCTGTTGAATATGTCGGTGGATCGCGAATGGTTCAGAAGGTTTATTTTATTTAAGAAAAAAAAGAGTTTTACATTAGATAGCACAACAATAATCAACCTTACTAGAAATATGTTTGTAAGAACCAGACATAAGAACCAGAGAACCATAAGAACCATAAGAACATGACGTAAGAACCAGACAATAAATACGGCTAACCTGACGTTTACTCCTCATTTGACTCTGAAGATGACTACCGCTAAGGTTGTCGAAACGTCGGTCAACAACATCAAAAACAGTCCTTCTCAGGACTTCATTAACCTGGACGATCATCATTTACAAACATATAACGATACTCCCGGGTTCAAACCATTTACTTTCTTACTAGAAATACTTATAGCACGTTTTTGTTCATATAACCATATTTGGTATATGGTCAGCGGTTAATATATTTAATACGAATGCTACTTTAAATAACACCAACATAACCTTGCTGCATGTAGCATCATAAAATAAACACAATGAAACGCGTGCGCTGCATGATTAGTCTAGAGCTGTGTTTGCATTAGCCTATGCAAAACGTCTTAGCCCAAACAATCAAATCATTCAATCAATCAAAGAGAATTTGTAAATCAATCATGAGTACACATTAGAAGAATACAAAACGTTTTTTGTTTCGCATTATTTTTATTTTATAAAAGAAATAAAAGATGTTTTTCGTGTTTGAACTGGCCTATGCAAACCTCGGAGACGTTTGTGAGAACTCTCAAGCCGGTTCAAACCTCGACCTTCGGTCTCGGACTTGTACTGATCTGCTCTCGAGTTCTTCCAAAGGTCTCCTCGGTTTTCATAGGCCAGTGCAAACACACTAAACATCTTTTATTTCTTAATTAGCTAGTAAAGACTCTGGAATGCCGTCCCAATGTAGTTTGTTATAATCATATGCTTGGTGGATCAAAAGATAAAAAATTATGTTCTTAATTTCAATTGTTAATTTTTGTCAAAAGATAAATGCTGTGACTGACGAGCGTATTGGCCTTTTTTTGTTAAAGTTTGATGTCGTTCCATCTATCCCCACTCCCAATATCTACTGAAATAACTATAGTTTAATGCACAGTCAATCAATGGAATGGTCAAATAAACGTTGTTGCTGCTGTAACTGATTTATATCATCATATACGACATTGCTTTGTATACATATCACGAAATTTGTACGTGTACTTCACGGATACAAAAATCTCGTATCAGTTGACGAGCTGTGCAACACGATATTTGTTCAGAAACTCTAGAAACATAGAATCTTTCTTAATTTCAGGGTTCGTCTTGACGAAAGGCTATGCAATGCGCAATACCAAACTACTCGAGACAGTCAATTCACGTTACACTCATTTACCAACGATTAAACGATTTAGTGCTGAACATGGAGAACCGGTGCAATCATCAATCGAATGGCAAAACATACGTTGTTGCTGCTGTGACTGTCATCTGATTTATATCTGAACTTTTAATCAATGTGGAAAACATAAATGTCTCGAAAATCTTTGCATGATCATGCGACATTTTATATTTAAGTTATGAAAAAGATGATGAATGAGAAGGTTGTTAAGTTTTTTAAGCTCATTTACTGTATCCGAAACAAAATAAATATTTAGAAAAACATTACTTTGTATTATGACAAATGAATGTGTTTCTATGCCAACAGTCAGTACTGCAGTTTTGTAATTGCTGCACTGTACCAGAGAAATTTAGGTATAATATCTCTAGCATTGCATATATTGGCATAATGATATCGTGCATGCATACTTTATGAAAAAGATTAGAAAAATCGTTCACAATACATTTGCATATCAGACATTTCTAAAATACATATAGGAAGAATAACTTTCACCAAAATGACCTGTTTTAGTAAAAATGAAAATAATTCATTGGAATAGTTGATTTTACAAAACGATATCACTTCCATGTAAGAAAAAAAAAATTCCAAGCAATCGAGCACAAGAAGTTTAGCTGACTGTCCTTCTCTAGTTTTGAGGCTCGTAAATTTCCCAAATCCTCATTGCTATTTTATTTTCATATATACATTACAGAAAATTCCAACACGTTTCTTTCCTTCTACGTAAAATTTCATTTAAAGGTGTAATAAATACATGCAAACACAATTGTAATTTAGCAATTTCTGTTTTCTATTGGCATTCACAAAGTGCCTATGAAACGAAATTTTTACAAGTAAAATTATGTTTGCATTGAGCAGAATTTTTTAATTGACAGCGCACTATCTAAAAGAATTTATGCATGTCTTTTTTAAATCTCGAGATATTAAAGTTTTATTAATTCGAACTAACCTTACTTGTGACGTCACATTATAGAATGAGTTGTCGCAATGTTTCAAATACTGTTATGTTTCCTGACAACTTTATGTTGATACTAGTAGTTAGCATTTTACACGACTAAAACTTCATTATGAAGGTCACTCTACCATGTTGAAGTAAAATACCAAACATACCTAATATTTCTTGTTCCATATGCAATATGTGACGTCACAAGTTAGGTAAATCGAACAAACAAAAGCCTTAACACCTCGAGGATGAAAAGTGATATGCATTAACTGGTACAGAGAGACCATTGTCATTTTGCAATATCTGCTCAATGAAAGTAAAATTCATATAGCAAAATTTTCGTGTCAAGCACTTTAAACATGCTTCGTCAGCATTGCAAATACTGCAACGATTTTTACAAAATTGCCATCTTACGTTGATTAAACAAAGTAGCTAAAGTCTGTAATATATCAGATTGAAATTCAACGTTCAATTCAACTTTATTTTATATTTACAGTTAATTACATTAAGTATGATGAATATGTTATGAAAAAGAAGAGCGAGTTTAAAGAATAATTGGTTTTCAAAAATGTTTCATGAATTTTCTTTAAAAGCGAAGGGAAATTATGAAGAACATCACCCGACTTAAATAAAATATCGTGATCAGGTAATCAATTTCATTTTTTCTCCAATACACATTTATGCATTCTTTTCTTCTTTTCTTTCCTTCATTTTTTATTTCTCACCCTTAAAGTAATTGTAAGAAATAATTTTCTTTGCAGCCTTGCATAATGTGTATTTTGTTTTGTTCAGCCGTTTTCAGCTTACCTGTAATACTTTCCACGAAATAAGCATGACAACCCAAGTTTGCCAACTTCATCACGTAGAGCTTGATGTTCCAAATCAGGATTGCCGTAAGTTTCAAGCGAGTGGAGACTTTTTATTTTGCTTAATGAGCCAGGATCAATTTTCTTAAGGTGATTTTTTTTTAAAGATAAGATGGATAGATTTTCCAAATCTGCAATGTCAGCAGTAATCTTCTTTATGCAGTTTCCATCAAGACGTAGTTCTCTAAGCTTTTTCAAATCAAGCACTCCTCTCGGAATAGATTCCAGACCACACGTTACAATGGATAAAGACGTAAGTTGGGTAAACTTGTTAAAGTCCTTAAAATCATCGTGTTCAAGATGGCACTCAGTAAATTCGAGTTTCAAAATTTTATCGCAAATACTCTGATCGAAAATGGTGGGAGGAATTCCTCCAAGTTCAGTAAAAGACAATTCTTTTTTTTCTTTTAATCTGGTTTTTAAATCTGCAACAGGAAATTTCATTTTCAATGCATGTGCCACAAATTTCTTCTTATATTTTTTGGAAAGCAAATGTGCGAACCTTATAACGAACATTTTGTTGTACGAATGCAAATAATGTAGGAGAAAACCTAAATCTCCCTCTTCTGGATATATATCAGATAACTTCTTAGCAATTTGTCTAGGTATTTTGTTCTTAAAATCGTATTCATATGTTTTATTACGCAAACGGAAATTCCAAACAGCTGTTGATAAAAATATTAAAAAATTCAGAAATAAATCAATGTTATAAATGCAAACAATACAAAACAGAGTTGGAGCTAAACCATGTGAGCATAAGAAATAATCGTGTTGGATGGGAATGTGTTGGGTAAGTGTACACATCATTGTGTCCGCTTTTAAATCTTTAATCAAGAAATAAATATTAATAGCGAGAAATATTATTGCTGAAATAGGTTGTAAGAAACTTTTTATAGTGTAGAGATTCGAAATATTTATAATGGGATGAGATGTTGAGATGTTTTCTTTTAGTTTTTGCACTTTTTCATACAAACCCATCATTTCACTTGTGGAGGTAGTGTCTGGAAGGAAATCAAAATTGTAAGTTTGATCGGTCAAGTCGGAAGTATCTTCCATGGTGAGTCTGACGTAGCTTTTCTTTCGATTGGAATTTTTCTGGAACAGTGCACGTGTAACGGCAAAATTTGAGGATGGCGAATCGTAACACGCCATCACGAGATCAACAAATGTTTTAATTACCGATGAAGTTAAAGGAAGCTTCAACCAGAAATCGTTAAGAACCAATAGCCACAGTGCTTCGACGAACAATATGAGCCACAAATAGGACAAATATTTTGGAATTGCGCTTTTTCTGCATTCTAAATTGACAAAACTTTTGTATATAATATTGACTTTATGATCTGTAACGACTTCCGTTCTTGCCACAAAGTTTGAATTTTGAGAACGGTAGAAGTTTGCGCATACATCGGGAAATTTTAGGTGTGCTTGAGGCCAAGTTACATTCAAATTTGACTTTGTTACATGAGGACAGTCAACAACTGCTACACATTCAAAACTGCCAGATGTTATCTCCATACCAGCAACAGCAACAGATAACATTGCCAAAAGTATCACTAAATAATCCGTTATAATATCCCAGAAAGGCTTTAGAATCTTATATTTTACCTTTCGACCTTTCCAGAAATATTCCATGGACATCATTTTGATAAAACTGATTAGTTTTAATGTCAAATTTTTAGACAGTTATGAATGTTTGACGTGCCACTTTACGCCACGCTAAATACGCATTTAATTGTCTTTGTTAAAGTATTTATCACAAGGTTAAATAGTTGGAATATTATTAAACAAAAAGAATGATAGCACAGCGCTATAACCAACAACTACAAACAATAACGACCTTATCTAACAACATTTGAGAAACTAACCTTCCACTCCTCTATGTTTAACATTGATATTAGATTCTTTTCCAGTGGAAAGCGGGATGCTTTCACTGAAGGGCAATGATGTATTGTCTAACATTAACACCGGATTATCTAACAGATATTTAATATGGAATTCGAGCTTTGTCCATATGAACTGTTCAACATGCTTCCAAACAAAAATGAGCAGGAATATTCAGTTGATTAATCTATGATAAACCTTACACCTTTTAACTCTGCTATACCGGTCACAAGCCCGGGACTTGTAGCGTATAAGGCTCTCTGCTTTTGAGTAGACTTGTCTCGTTTACAAGGAAGAGGAGTGGAAGGTTAATTTCTCAAATGTTGTTAGATTTATTTTCTCAAATGTTGTTAGATAAGGTCGTTATTAATTGTAGTTGTTGATTATAGCCAATGATCTAGTACAATGCATTTCTTGCCAGTTTTAGCATGTGACAAGCATCAGGAACAAAAAACAGTGGGTGTTCATATGACTCATAGTTAAAAGAGTATTTAATGTCCGACAAATTTGATCCAAACTCACAACCAAGGGCTTTCATGCAATAAAAATTGGTGGCAGTACCGTCACAAGTCACACTGTAAATATTTAGCCCATGTGAAGATGCTAAGCGAAACGATTTGCTAACCAGTGCACTCAAATTTGAAGAATTTATTCCACTACATAACACGTAACCAATAGGACATTTCCAATGTCCTCGTAAACCAACTAACATAAACACAAGAGCTTCAGTAGCAACCTTGTCTGGATCAAAAGCAACAACATCCGCACCAAAATTGACAAACCCTTCATAATTTCTTTTACTTCTGTTGTAAACAACCCCTGACCTAATGTACATACCATCAAAAAGAAGAGCGTAGTCCCTATACTCCGGATTATTTCTTGCTTTTTCTTGTAGAAATGAAAACACATCACCAAAAAACCCTCGTTCACAGTTTACACTGGAAGTCCAGTTTGAGATAGCGCTTGGACATGGCAATGTAAAAATCATAATTGGCCAAGTAAAAATCTTTTACTTGGCCAATTTACTTCAATTACACCTGAATTCGATCGCTTTACAGTCAGATTCTTCATTGGGAAGGAAATATCTGCTCCACCTACGTTCGACTGTAAGTCAAAGCCTTCGAAATGCACACCTTGCGATTTGAATTTGAAGCTGCAGGCGTTGTTGCGGTTCGTCAAACTTGGCCAATTTTGTTTGTGTATTCTTCTATCTGGCGATATTGCCGTCAATCCAGGACCTAATAACCTTCAACCTCCTGTAGGCTTCAGAGGCTTATCAGTCTGCCACTGGAACATCCAAAGACTGACTGACACCAAATTAGAAGAACTATCTCTAATGCTCACCTCGAACAACAACAGTGCTGCTAAACTTGACGTCTTAATTCTCACTGAGACGTTCGGATCTAGTAAAATTCCAGACAGCTATTAAATGATACCCGGCTACACATTACACAGAAAAGATCGAATCGGGAAGAAAGGTGGCGGCATAATTGCGTATGTAAATGAGAAAGTTATGGCTTCACATCGAAGAGATTTGGAACTGGATGAGCTTGAAACTCTCTGGCTTCAAATTTGTCCTCATAAATCAAAGAGACCGATTTTGATATCTGGTGTTTACCGTCCACCTTCAGCCAACAAAGATTATAATGAGAGTTTGGGTAAAAATATTGAAAATGCCCATCTCCAAAACAATGAATTGATTATTCTGGGAGACTTCAATTTAGATTATATTGATTTCAACTGTTATTCAAAACATTGTCTCGCAAAGACACTGAACAGTCTTGGATTAACGCAAATGGTAAATAGAGTAACAAGACCTGCCTCTGATGCGTGCTTAGACCATATTTATTCTAGTCATCCTGCTAGAATTAGAGAAGTAACCATAGGTAAATCTGGACTTTCCGATCACCTGCCGGTCACTATCTTGAGGTGCTACAAAACCATGGATGCACAACGTAAACAACATTCCAAAATCAAATACAGAAATATCGACAAAATAAACAAAGAATGCTTTCTACGAGACTTAAGAGAAGCCCCTTGGGATATCTCCTTTGTTTTTCGAGATGCCGATAACATTGTTGAATCTTAAGAATGTTTTATGCAGTGCGGTGTTTGAATTTAAATGAAGATATGATCTTCGCACTTTGCTGGACAATTTAAGCAATCGTCTCAGGAACCTGAAAAAATCAGGTGACTCAACGGGATTCGAACCCATGACCTCTGCGGTGCCGGTGCAGTGCTCTGACCAACTGAGCTATGAAGTCACACAGTGGTGAGCAGGTCAATATTGTTGGGCTCATGTTTTCTCGTGAAAGGAATGTCGTAAGAATGTTTTATGCAGTGCAGTGTTTGAATTTAAATGAAGATATGATCTTCGCACTTTGCTGGACAATTTAAGCAAACGTCTCAGGAACCTGAAAAAATCAGGTGACTCAACGTCACAAGTATCAATATGGCGTCGTAAAAAATTCGCAAATAGTACCCGACTATAGCATGAGTATATATACATCTTTGGCACCCTCAAAATTCATGGAGTGATTAAACAATGACACATCTTTTTTTTTCCTTATCAGATATCATGTGTATAAAATAAACAGGGAGCCCTGTTCTTTAAAATTCTTATCACCCCCTAAAATATCATGTGTGGCTACCGTATGAATTGCCGCTACGGACGGAATGGAAAACAGGAAGTGACGTTTGAAAGGGTGTTGTTTTTAATAAGAGTAAAAGACAAATTGCTGTTGTTGAATGTTGTACGTGGGACCAAACGGTCCTTAACGTAACTTGAAGACAGTAAATTAAAGACAGTAATTGAAGATAATAATTTGAAACAATAAATTTGTAATTTGGTTTATTCTTGTTGTATGACGACTTGATAGTAACATCATGTTTTACATATATTATATGTAAAACTCTATTGCCACCTTAGAAAATAATCGCGAGGAAAGAAATTGGGTTTGGCAAGTGTACACGTCAGTGACATACGTCGGGTTTTGATTAGAGGTACTGAAATAGTGCAAAAGTAACTGCAAAATAAATACGAGATGGAACGTGACACGCCATCACGAGATAAATAAATGTTTCAGTTACTGACAAAGTTAAAGGAAGTTTCAACCAGAAATTGCCAACAATTATAAGCCACGATGCTTCAACAAACAGCAAGATACAAAAATAAGCCACATAGTTTGTGTAGTGTTATCTGACATATCTGTCTTTTTTAAATTGAGGTACTTCTCATAAGCTATATGTTAAATTACACTATACAATATTCTAATTAGTTACGTAATTAAACATCTAGTTAAATTACATGATAGCATCGATGGACCAGGAAACAAATGTTGAGGGAAGAAAACTCCCTGGAGGAGCTGTCTGTTGAAGACTTAGAGGCACCTTTTTCCTGCATCAAAATCCCAATATGTCATCTCAAGTTAGTGAAGATAACACTACAGTAAAGGAGCATTGCAATGTTGTTTAATCGCATATTTAAATAGCGAAAATTATCGTGATTGGGCGTTCAGCTGTCCAATACAACCAATTGAGGTGTTAGATTCATTCGGATCTGTTTAAAGGGGTTGCTGATGATGCTTCTAAAACCCCGTTTATACAAAACATTGATGATGAACGGTCAGTGAAAATTTTGTAATTGGTGATACCATCTTGTGTATTATACATATTAGCTAAACATAATAATCAGTCTGTTTATGGCTCCGAGTATGATAATGTATGTTAAAATTACATATTTCTTGCAGGCACAATTGGAAAGATTAAAAAATTTACTCGGCAGTAACATTGCGTAGCTTTTCTTAATCAATTTCAGTTAGGTCGTCTGCACCTCTGACCATGAGATGTAAAGGACAAGCCAATTGGAGCAAATTTCTACAGTCAAGGGCTTGACATAAAGCGTCTATCTCCAAATCAGGATTGCCGTCAAAATCAAGAGATCCGAAATTTTGTAGTCATGTCAATGATCTTTGGAGTTTGTTGTAGCCAAGCTTGAGGACAGAAAGATTTTTCAAATCTGAAATGGCATCAGTAATCTTTTATATGAAGTTTCCGTTGAGATGGAGCTCCTCAAGCCATGCCATCCTAAAATCGTTCTCTGGAATAAACTCGAGGCCACACTCCACAATGAACAAACATTTCAGTCTGATGAGCTTCTGGAAGATCTCAAAATGATTAAGTTCAAGATGACAGTTCCCAAATTTAGATTCAAAAGATTTTTGGAAATCATAGGGTCAAAAATCTTTAATAGTTTATGAGGTATTGTTGTTGTTTTGAATCATTATTATTTTAACACTGACAGGGGTGGATCTAGGATTTTTCAGACTTGAGTCATGGCGGATGCCAGCATGATCCCAAGAGAAATTTTGGTTTCTAGAGTCTCGGAAATGCAATTTTCAGAATTTTAGAATGGACAAAAAAATAAATTAAGTAAAAAGCCATTAAAGTAGGTACAATTGCATTTATCTCTTATTCACCTTTTGTGTCCAATTCTTGAATATAGTCATAAAAAAATTTGTGGACATTTATTTGCAATTGCTTTTTGTTGCTTCCTTCAGGGCTAAACTCTACAGTCACATTTTCCAGAACCATGTCTGCAGTCAAGCAAAAATTAGCAACACCATCCAGTGTAAGAATTGTTGGCATTATCTCCTGGTGGCTTTGATTTTGCTGCAAAACCCCAAAAAGTGTAAGACCAGTTTTTAATTGGTCCATCATTGCCAGCATATGTCCAATTCCTGCCATTACAATCGACCTACAACAAAAGATATTGATGCGTCAAAAAAGATGAACAACGTAGATTGAACTGTACGTATGAAAACATGACCATGGTTTTATACCGAATAATGTTGTCTAGTGAGGCCAATTTCTCCTTAGAGGGAGCACCCCTGTAGCCAATTGATTGCAGAATGCTCATCATGTCATCTGAGCAAAGCAATGTCCTCAGCTCTTCATCACTTTCACATTTAACTAACTGAATGTAATTAAGAATGCTATGGTAATAAGTAATAAGTAGAACAAATGAGAATTCAATTTTTTCTATTCTTTAAGCACAGCTTTGAGATATTTCAAAGTGAAATTTTCTTGCTTTTCTTAATGAGTGCATATTTTTTCCTTTTCAATTTCATCTTTGAAATTAGAATCATGAACAAACTCCAACCAGTCGTTGGACTGTATGCTGTTTACCCCTTCAGCCATATAATTAAATACATTCTATGCAAAGAAGCATCAGGCTGGTCCTCCCTGGGCGAGAGAGGTTGATTTTAATTCACCAGCAACCATGAAGTCTTCATATGCTAGTGCTCGTGCACTAAACAGTGGATAACCATTTGCATCAAACAAAGTTGACTTAATGTGTCATAGGACATCTATCTTTGATGGAACAGACTTAGCACTAAACAATGTATAAAACATACATTCAAACTACTACTTATTGGTTTCTTTGGGCAGTTGTACGGTATGAATTGAAAAAATCTTCACTGATTTTCTCACCTCTGAGAAACTCCCTCCTTGGCTCAGCACCATCAATAGAAGGTTAACCAGAAAACAAATTTTAAGACTTCCTCCTTCAGCAAACCACTAATCACAATGACTTTCCGTTTTCATAGGATGTGTCACAAACTATATACGTCATTGATTAGTCATATATATACTTAGATATGACGTGAGATAAACACATTTCATTGAAACTAAAGCAACCCAAAATTTATGGATGCATAACATACATGAACTTGAATGGTATCATTTATAAAAACCCAGTTGCTTTATTGTTCCTTTTAACTCTTTTATGGTGAAAATTTCTTAAGTGTATACTGATGACATCTATATGTCACCATAGTGCCGCTCATTACGATGAACAAAGTTCTATCAAGTATCACAGCGTTTCATCCTCGTATCATACGTACGCTTATCGTTCATGCATTATACGCTCATCATACGCGTATCCTTTTCGTATCATACATGTATCATTCTCGTATCATACGCGTATCCTTTTCGTATCATACGCGTATCGTTCTCGTATCATACGCGTATGTTTTCGTATCATACGCGTATCATATGTTAACAAATACGCGAGCGGTACTGTATTTACCCCTTCAGCCATATAATTAAATACATTCTTTGGCAAAAAGCACGAGGCTGGTCCTCCCTGGGCCAGAGAGGATGATATTAATTTACCAGCAACCATAAACCCTTCATTTGCTAGTGCTCGTGCACTAAACAGTGGATAACCATTTGCATCAAACAAAGTTGACTTAATGTGTTGTAGGACATCTATCAATACAATGGAACAGACTTAGCATTAAACAAGGTATAAAACAAACATTCAAACTACTACATATTGATTTCTTTGCACAGTTGTACAGTATGAATTGAAAAAATCTTCACTGATTTTCTCACCTGTGAAAAACTCCCTCCTAGGGCCACCACCATCAATAGAAGGTTCACCAGCAAAACAAATTTTAAGACTCCTCCTTCAACAAACCATTTCCGTTTCGGTGCATCCACATAATCTGCAAAAGCTAATCGCCTATGAATGGTAACTCTGTTGGTCGACATCCTGTTAACATTGTCCTGAAACAGTTGAACCACTTCTTGCATAGTGGCAACAGTTGGCTGTCCAGTTTCCTCTTCAGTCATGAGTGTTTTTCTAGGTTATTAGATCATCATCTGATAACTTGGCATTTGGGTCTATCCTCCTTTCTGCACAAATGTCTGCATGAGCTTCTATGTCTGCAATTGAATAGTATCCTAGACATGTAGGGTATTGATGTTGCAATAGATATTTTTCTATTCCATGCTGAGACACTTGTCCCTGTGACACAAACTTGTCCCTGTGACACAAACTTGAGACGTTGAGGTAAATGAACTTTGAGAAGACAAAGAAGAGGATTGGAGGATTTTATTATTTGCAACTTCCTTGAAATCCCCACAACCTGTTGTGGCTAATGACTTTGATGTTGAAGGATAAAACTCATGCTACTTCATCTAAATCTCTTCAAGTTCCTTGTCAGAACTTTCCTCAGAAATTGAATTTTCAAAATCATCTATTGTACATAGCCAGAAATACATTTTGGAGTATGGGAATAACAAATCTTCTTTATATTTTGAATGCAAAAATAGTATGTTGTTCTGGGGTAAATACCTCACAATTGACATGTCATTATACAAAAGAACATATTTTTTATACTTGTTAAATTGTTCATGATGTCTTGAATGTTTATGAATTGCTTTTTTAAGAAGAGCATTTCTATCAACATCTTCATCAACTCCAATTGTTATTGTTCTTGACTTCACCCTTACCAATACACCATCTCCATTTTTGTCTTTCACAATGCCAACCTGCACCTTCACCTCTTTAGACAACTTTGCTTTTTTCCCGCCATGTTTTGGCTTAAATTTTGATGATCTGTCTTCATCTTTCTTCTTACGGAACTCTTCAAATGAAAGGGGCTTTACTACAATGGTCTTGCTGGGAGGTTTTGAGCCTATTTCTGTGTTTAAATACAGTTTGAAATATATTGTTACAGAAAATAATACAATAGCCAAAAATATGAGAAAACATATCAGAAGAATAGGGATAGATAAGAAGATTATAAATAAATAAAAAAGAGAATGAACAACTTCCATTTTATAATTGAACGAACGTGAGTGCACTTGTATTTTATAAACTGTAAGATTGTATACTTACCGACATCTGATAATGCACAAAATCCACAGTTGTGGTAAAATTTAGGTTTATCCAACAGCTTTGCTCCACAACTTTGGCCGAACGTTATGCCATAAAAATTACACTTTCAGACTCCTGCTTTATTAGATTCTTGATAAGATTTACCAAATAGATTTTCTGAAAACTTCAAGTAATTGCATTATATTCAACTCATGCGCGCGCACAAGTTTGAACGTTGCACCGAGAATAAGCAATATTGTTAAGGCGAAGCAACAAATGTTCCATGGACAACATAGTATTTTGTGTGGAAATATTAAATGTTCTATGAAAAACATAATATTTTGCATGGAGGTATTGTGCCATTTGTGGCCCACCATACTTTTAGTATATAATATATTCGTCTTGAATCCAGAACTTCTGTGGCTTGGAAACTGTCTACAACTATCGCACTATGCTTTCACTAGTAAGTGTAGAATGCTCAGTTATCGTGAGTATTCTGCTATATTTACAGGACTAATGTAAAGATATTACTACAGCATGTAAAGTTGTTCTTATTGTTGGCTGACTTACAATTAAACTCACTGGAGATTGCTTCTTTCATTTTTTAGCCATGGCAACTAAGTTTTGATTTACCCAAAGGCCGGTAATGAGAGGTCTGGAGAGAGTTAGACGGATGAGTAAGAACTACGAATTAAAACGACTAGAAAAAATCAAGAGTCTAGCGGCATTACCTACAATAAAGCAAGACTTTGTGTACTTGAACTTTGCCCATAGCTACATTAGAGTGCTGTAGTTATGTGATGTATTCATTTAGCTTTTAATGATGCAAAGAATAGAATTATGAACAATTCCTAGGCACTTTTCAGCATTTACGTGTTCACACCTGAACTCTTGGAGTGTATGAACAAGAATAATCACAATAGAAATTTTCTACGTTTCTTTATAGCAAGTACATCTAACTTCGAATATAATGATGTTTGCCTGTAGTATTAGGTTCCCTCGATCGCTTGTGTGAACAATGGCGTGGCCAGCACGTTAATTTACTCGTGTTATTTTCAAACATTTTAGTTGGTCACTCAATATAAAAACAATTAATATATAAATAAATAAAAAATGATAATGATCTAGTCGCACACTCAATGAGTGCAACATAAAAGTACCGCTCTCTCTAATCAAGGGCAACGACAATAGCGATGGCAGGATGAATAATAAATAAATTTAAATCAATCAAGCAATCATGTATTGAAAATATCGTTGTTGAACAGCTATAAGGAGATTTTGAAGTCCACTAGGTGAGTAAGTGTATAAGACCTTAGCCATTTCATTATAATTCGTTCATTGGATCTTTCCAAGAGAGATATTTAACTTTTTTCCATATAGCATAAAGAACTTAAAAAGATTATCAATTTTCAATATCGTTAGAACGTTTTATAAATCAATAAAACAGTTAAATGAATGTGTAGATAAACAATTGTAAACTCTTGACAAAAACTAGTTTTTCCTTATGTGAATCATGCAAAGTAATGTCAAAACGATTCGTTTGCATATTTAAGCAAAAGTACATATCTCAAAAAAAATAAGGTAACACAATTCTTTTAAAGAATTTATTCATTATTTTTAAATTGCCTTTATAATGAAATAAAAAAGTACCATGGCAAAATTTGGTGTTGTAAACTATTCGAGTATTAATGACGCTTGCCTGTAGTAGTCGTTTTCCTCGCTTGTGTAGACTGTGGGGTAGACAGCACGTTTATGTACAAAGGTAATGCGAATGTTTTGGTTGTAAAAACGATGAATATTTGAGTGTATAACTGAATAATTATTTTGATCTTAAATTTACCAAAGTAGCACGCTAGCTACCCTGACTGAATGTAGCATAAACTAATAATATGACGGATTCTGGAATGCGGTCACAATCTAATTTATAATCATCTTATGTTATGGAGGTCAAAAGGTAAGTAGAATTATATTATTAATTTCCTTCGTTAATGTTTGTAAAAAGGTAAATGTTAACAAGCGATGCTGTAATTGACTAAAGTTCTTGCGTGTTTCCTGCTTTTTTACTATCTATGATCTACATGTTCTGTTAAAGAATGACGTCACACCATTCCTCAGATCTATACTGGAATGTCTACTGTTTGAAGGCACATGCGCACAACAACTCATCTTCATATATAAGTGAGGCATATCCTCTGCTGTTTTCCTCTTAAATAGATATAAATTTGAAAAAGGACTTGATGAGCGCATTTTCGTCATTTATTCACTAAACTGGAACGTTAATTATATGCACTCAAGTAGTGGCGTATAATTAATTATGTATTTATAATTATATACTTCAAGTAGAACTGTTTTGAAGCATGCCTTATTTGGTGGAAAGATTATTTTTGGCACTTTCTACTAATTTATTTTGTTATCTTGTTTGAACTCACAAAAGCTACCATCATTTTCCTCTTAAAAAATTCTGTGGAAGTTAGGTTTGCGGTTGGTTAATGCTGCTCCGTAATTTTGTTGACCAATTTAACTTGCATGCGAAGAAAATCGTTGAATTCAATTTGTACGTGATCAGGATATACTTTCTTTCAGCAGCAAAGTTATCGAACCTTCTGTTTGATATCCTCTCACTTATAATAAGATTCAAGTCAATAATAAAGAAGCTCTTGAGAGATTGCCTATTATTTGGCATAATACAGCCAATCAAATTCGATCTTGATTGATGATTTTTGATCCGTTTCCATAGTTGCACAGTTGATTTGTCAAGAGCAGATTTACATATCTAAAATATTGGATAAAATTGTCCCATTTTTTAGTTTCAATGTGATTTTATTTGTAATCAACAGATAGGTGATCCAAAGGATGCCGTACGAAAGATGATCCGTGCCCTGCTGAAATGGGTGACAAAAATCTACCCGGCCAGTAAATTATTTAACTTCCTGGCGGATGGACTCAGGTCGAAGAACGCAAAACACGCACGGAATGTTTAGGAGAGATTGCTTACTTAATTAGCGTATACGGTGAGAACGTGTGTCAGCCAAGTCCCGCGAAAGCGCTTCCCGCCATTGCTGCACAGATCGCTGACCGAGATAACAGCGTAAGGAATGCTGCACTCAATGCCATCGTCGAGGTTTACAATCTAGTTGGTGAAACAGTCTATAAATATATTGGAAGGGTGAGTGTAGTAATCATATATACAACACGATTGTCTTTCAACAGTTGGTTTGAAGTATACTGCCAATCACAGTTCTCTTTTCATTCCATCGAGATCATGATGCGGTATGTGCTGTTGATTACATACGTTCAATTTCCACGTCCTGTTTACATCTTAATTATTCTTTTTGATATATCCGAACAGATATCTTTCCAGCAAATGATTAGTAAAAATCAGGGATAAATTTGCCCTAATGTTTGTGGTTTCAGAAAAATTAAGTAATTCATAATTGTCGACAGTAAAATTTTCCCTCTTGCACAATAGAGGATTTTTAGCACCACATTCACTCCATATCTATTGAGCATGTGAAACAAAGTTAAAGTTTTTGTATTCGCTGTCACGTCTGTTTTGTGCTATGTTTTATAAACTTGAAGAACTAAGGTTTACGTTCTTCACTTTGTGAGATTGAACTTTGATATTTTGATTTTCTGGTCTTTATGCAATTGTTATCGTAAAGCACGTTCGTGAACTTTTTTTATTAATCTTGTAACCTCTTTGAAAACTGTATTTTAGGTCGTCGCTTTGCTTTCCATCAATATTTCTCATATGTAAAGCGTTTACAGGCTTTTTCCAGAGGATTTTACCTATAAAATGAAAATGGTATTAAAAGAAAATTTATAAAACAGGGTGTTATGTTCTCCGTTCTAGATATCTGAGAAAGATCAAAGTTTGTTGGACGAACGCATCCGTCGAGCGGGTAAATCCAAAACTGCTCTGACTGAACGGGCTAAAGCAACCAGTCAGTCAACAAAGAAAGCCAGTGAAACTGTCGCTACTGTTGAGAAACCATCAAAATCAGCTAATACAACTCAAAGCAAGTATGTAGTCCTGTCTTCCTAAAACTTAGCAAAGATATATGTTTCATTTGTTTGAGCTCAAGTGCCATGTTTACAAGGGTTTAATCGAAATTATTTAATTTTTTGTGAGTTATACCATAATGCAATGCGTGGCGCGATCTTTGTGATTGCAACCCAGAGTTTCTCATTAATAATTTTCTTTGAGGTGTTGTCATTTTATTTGGTTTCAAGTAAGATTAGCTTACATGCCGAGAGCTCAGCGTTTTCTTTGTTAATTAAAGTAGCTGTTTTCCATCAGGCAAAAAATTTAAATTCGGTTTGAGGGGGACTGGGTTGGACCTAGAATTCCCGAGGGTTAGGTATTAAGTTAATCAAGCCCAGGTTTCGGTGCTGCAACTAAATTTGTTTAGTTCATTAATATTTTTAAGCAGCCATCTTATTTTGTGGTGGTGAAGTTCGTTGTATCTTGAAGATAATGTGTGGTTGCAAATAGGTTGAACTTCATTATTGTTGTGACGACATCTTTTTAAAGTATTTGCTTGTTTAACATCTTGTGCCTCTTCAGTCCTTTTTGTTTCGCATATTCATGAATTTAGAATAGAAAGGAAAATCCATTCAAACTCAGTTTGTTAAAAGTTATTTTTAAACTCGGATTACTATAGTGCTGTTCTGTATAGCCAGAAAGCTTCGAATTATTTCCATGAATTTTAGATCGATTTCAGCAAAAGTTGAGCCTGCTGTCCAACAGTACTTTTCATTGGATTTCGATCAAATCGAGGCGGGATCAGGAAAATCAAGCAATGCGTTACCATCTTTAGTGACCAATGACGACGTAAATGATTTATTAAATGAACCCGTACCTTCATTGCCTAGAATAACGAGGTAAGGGGAAAATTTTTTTGTGTTTGAAGTTGGTTTTGTACGTGAAGATAATCTTTTGAGCGGACCTTGTGTAAGGTGAAGACAGGCAGATTAGACCCATGGAATAGTCTTACACCCTGACACACATGTGTAGTGTTTCCAGATTCTCTTGCGGGATGGCAATTTATTGAAGTCGTGCATTTTTTTGCCGAGAAAATCATTAAAAAAGAATTGGTGTTTATTTCAAAAAATATGAAAAGAGATATTTTCTTTCGCTCCCCTTTCCATATTTGTGTTTACATTTGATCATATTGACAAAAAAAACAATTGTTTTCTTTTTTCACTTACGTCACTACCGGCACACCTGTGTATCAGTCAGTCTTACTTACTGAAGGTTTTTTCCGGTCAGTTTTCGCATGTAAACAGTTTGAGGAGAGATAATCAAAGATAATCTGTTCTCTTCATTTTCTTTATATTACTCGTTTTTACTAAATTTTCGTATATGGATTAATAATAATGGATTTAGAGATTTCATTTATTGTAGATATAGCCACAGAAATGTAGTTATTCCAAGTAGCTATGTTTTGATATGTAGATAAAAAGTCACGGGATGTACTAATTTTATCTTTAGTGCCGTCTTGTTAACGAATCCCTTCCTTTATGTACTTTCCATCTTGTGTGGATTCACTTTTCTTGAATTTACGACGGGATTCAGCAAGTTCACTTTTCTTGAACTTACGACAGGATTCAGCAAGTTCATTTTTCTTGAACTTACGACACGATTCAGCAAGTTCACTTTTCTTGAACTTACGACACATCATATTTATTTATAGGAAGCATTTATGGTTGAAAGTTTGACTGCTGCTACGATATTCACGCCGTATTTATATGCTGTACTTATGTAGTCAAATCAAACATGTTATAGCCGTCATTTTCGGAGTCGCTTAACATGGCCAACCAAGCGCGAAAAGCATGACCCTGATACTCATTCTTTAATATTTTTTGTATGGTTTGTAGTTCATCGTCCAGTAGTCCAGGTCGTAAGATGTTCTCACCCAGCAGCTCTTCGGCGGCCGTTGATTATTGCGTATCTCAAATCGCGAGCAACGAAATCAAGATGGCCATTACGGCTTTGAAAGAATTGGATGATCACTTCAAGGATAAGGGGTCAGCGGTGTGGTTAAAACATCTCAATCAGGTAGGTTTAGATGAAAAACTTGGGTCAGCGGTTTGATTGAAACCTTTCAATCATATTCTTAGCACAGAATAAGAATATACAGAAGAGTCGCTCATGTCGGAATTTTTGTTGTTTTTGTTCCCGCGCATGGTGGCCACCATTATTCCAGCGAGATGATTAAGGTTTTTGACTCTTTTCAAACCTTTAAAAAAGATCCGAAGTCATTTCTTAACTCAAAATATACTTGAATTCATTATTAAGTATTGACGTCATGTAATTTTAATGGTTGGAAACAAGTGAGAAATCCTAATCATCTGGCTGGAGTAATGGCCTACATGAAGACACGTTGTACACCTGAGTGACCATTCTGTATAATCATTATTCTGTGTTCTTAGTGTAACAAATGTACTCATGAAGTGGCACAGTTTCAAACAATACAGCAATTTTCTTTATGCCTGTTTTGTGTGTTTTCTTATGAAATGACATAGGATCTTGATAATCAGATGTGGTTATAATTAGATCAATGATTAACTGTAAATTAGATTGCTCAGATCTAATAAGATGGGATTATAGTTGGATCAATGATTAACTGTAAATTAGATTGCTCAAATCTAATCAGAAGGGGGATATAATTGGATAAATGATTAACTGTAAATTAGATTGCTCGAATCTACTCAGATGGCTGTTATAATTGGATCAATGATTAACTGTAAATTAGATTGCTTGAATCTAATCAGATGGGGTTATAATTGGATCAATGATTAACTGTTAATTAGATTGCTCGAATCTAATCAGATGGGGGTTATAATTGGATCAATGATCACCTGTAAATTAGATTGCTCAAATCGTATATCTTTTTGCAAATTACATCCACGTTCCATTAACTCTATGCTCTATTATCCATCCGAACTGGGAATTCGATTCGTGACGTGACCTGCACGAAGTTCTTGGAACCAATCAAATCGTTTCATTCGTGAGTGTCATTAATGATACATAAAATGAAACCCGATTGTTGTAATATAATGCCACATGTGATATTGCATTGTCATGAACTTTCGTTGTGCCATTTAGCAACTATAACAATATGCAAACATAACCAAACACTGTTCTCAAGTAGCCTGAATGAACCCCTTGTTCATCATATATTTGATTTCCTTGCAGCTCTGTGGAGGACACTAGAGAAGAGGTCAAGGAGGGCTTGAGACCGCCCCCAGACCCCCCCCCCTCCCTTCTATAATTTTGGAAGATTAAAAATCTTGCGCCAAATCTCTTAAATCACACCTACACAACATAGCTGTAATATTAAATAATAACTATTTCAAAGACTTCAGTGCGGTAGACGTACCAGCAGATGCATTAAACTTTCTTGTGTGTGTAGGATTATTCGTATGTAGCAATCCTTAAATTAGATTTCTGGAGATCTAATTTTAAAAGTGGACCAATAGGTATGCGCTGGAATCTCCCTAGAAATCTCATGCCTTGAGGACGAGGCCCCCAATATTTCGTAAGTGTCTGCCGCTGATGCAGCTCGATTGCCGGCGTGTGTTTACAGTAAGAGCTGCCCTCCATATGGTGACATCGTCTGAACTCAGCGATTGCTTGAATTGTTTCATGTTTTTTTTTAGTTCCTCATTGCTTGTATTCTTCAACAACGCATGATTCTATCTACTCACATGTTATCGGATTCTCATCAAGAAGAAGACATAATAAACCTGTACAAAGCCATTTTTAGCTCCTACTTCACACTGTTCGCCGACTCAACGCTTGCTCGGGCGATACCGAAAGAGATTCTGAAGGATCTTATTCACGTGATGATAACGACTTTGTTGGACCAGAACTTAATAAAGCTTTACGAAGGTCCTCAGGTCATCCGATGCGTGAATAAACTGATGCTTAACATTACCGAGAAACCAAATAGAAATTATATACTGGGGTAGGTTAAATTATCGCAAGGTCGTTGCAAGGCAAGAGAGCAAGCACTACACTATAGAGCGAGGCTGAACATACCATTTGAAGTTCGCTATTTATGATGATTATGTGCCTTCAAAACGCTTAATGTTTGCATTGTTTGATGTTGGGATGAGTTATTTTAGATAGGGTTTTCGTGTTTCGTATTCGAACTTGACATCATGTTTACAAAAGAAATAAGTTTTGATAAAAACGTTGGTTTAGTGGGTCTACCAACCGTCTTTAGTGGAACATTGCAAAACCTTCTTTATGAGTTTTTTTACGGTTTTAAACACTTTTTTTGTACAAAATGAAACATAAGTCGATTGTTTCAACAAACTGAATGTAATGTCTTTCTTTAATTCAATATTTGGTTTTCTAAGGTTTTAGACCCTGTTTTTCTTTTACGAAAGAAAACACACACCGAATGTTTTAACTAAATGTTATATCTTTCTTGAATTCAATATTCGAGATAATGTAGAGTGAAATTAGTAATTTATTTATTATTTTTACTTAAACAAAAAAGTCTATTTCGCTCTTCGAAGTTGAATCAAAACGACCTACGTAGAAAAAGTATCTCAATTCCAAAGACTTCACCTGTTATTCAGAATTTGTTTTTGTATTTTAGCTCCTTGATTAAATTGCTTCAAGACAGCGTGACGCATTATTCTAGCGCTCCGCAGTTCATTGATCTCATAATGAAGGTTAGTCATTGCCATGTAACTCCATTATACGGCATTGGCCATGTCATGGAGAAATATTTGTGTTGTCCAGTTAACACAAACTTACGTCAATGTACTTCATGCATGCACAGTATACCCTAGGGCACTCATTCTTCTTTGTACATCAACCTATAAGCCCTTTTTACTTCACTCATATATAGTGCTTGCTTTATTTACTGCTTGCGTCGGCAAATATATGCTGGCAACTTGAACATGCAATTATTTGGTCAGCGTTCGCTACTAGTAAGCGCACTTGCGTGATACTTCTAACACTTTACTATAAAGTAGCATCGCGTGGCATCAGTAGTGTGAAACAGTGTGAATGAAGAACTAAAGTGTTCTGAAACATTTCTATAATGTTTTAGTGCTTATGGCGTGTAACGCGAAAACTACCTGTTACTATACAAGATCTTGATTTAAGTCAAGCTTTACTAGACATTCATCTATTCGTTGAAGCACACCCTACTTCAACATGGAAGCATCGTCCTGACGATACTCCATTGAAAACTATCAAAACCCTACTGCATTCTTTGATTCGAATAAAGGACAAGCAGGTATGTGACATCATTCTACGTTTTTTGGTTTAGAAAGTGAATTTTTTCCTTACCGTTTTTCACTTACGTCATGTGTAACTGAACATAATAGGATGTGTACGTTATATGTACATATAGCTAAATAATACTTTGTAAGTGACGTAATTTTATCGTTTAGATTTTAGATCATATAAATTTGATAGAGAATTCGGAGCAAAGTGAGATTTTCCTGTACATACGTGCGACGTTAAAATCCAGTCCACCCAAACAACAGGTCAAGAAACAGACGTCCGTACAAGATGAAAAATCGTCACGTGAACTCACGCCGCAAACGGTAAGTGAACTGTTGTCGCCTTCCTTGGTTAGAATTAAATAAGTGTGTGTCAACCAAGATGCATCGCGCGCTTTTGTTTATATTTACGTCGTTACTTTAGAGCTTGCTGCATACTGAATTCAATTTCGTCACTACGACGTCTAATTTAGCTATCTGAAATGTTGGCAAAAAACATAGATTAATTTATATGGCAGTGCTGTGAATAATTCCCTATTTTATATGAAATGTTAGCAAAAAAAACATTGATTAGAAACTCTATTTTACATTAATTATCATCGTTTGTCTAAGTTGCATGGACAACAATAACATAATTCACCATTTTCTCCACCCACAAAGTGACAGTCACGCAGTGATTAGCGCGCAATGCATCTTGGTTGACACACATTCTTTAAGTGTCATGTCGACGTTAGGTCATGTATAGTTTACGTCTTTCTTCTTGTTGAACTTATGTCAATGTTCATTGATAATTCTTCGATCTCTCTCAATCATAAAAACAAAAACTTTAGTCGCAATAATTATCTAACTATATCATCAAGGTTTATCAATGGTTGAAAGTACGGTTGATTCGATACTTCATTTAATAATTTATGTAAAAAGCGAATAATTAGAGTTTAGTGTTGGTGTCTGATTTACCATTCATGTTACTTAGGTAGGTTTTCAATGGATATTAATGAATATTTGGCCTCCAGCCTAGTTTCAATCACCACCACCCCTCCCCCTCTATTATTCCCCCTTTTAAAATGTACCGAAACCAGAATAAACTGTGAAGTCAATCTCACGATAGACTCACGACTAATACCATTGTTAATTATGCTTTTTTCGTTCGTGTAAGCATTAATTTGTTTAAAACTTGCAAATGTGAATGTTAAAATAGACACATGCTCTATTTAAAAACATACAAATTACATCACGTGTTACTTTTTTCAAAATGCACCTAAGCACGAACTGGATTGGCTGTATTTTGATAAATAAAATTAATAGTAAAACATTCGTTGAGTGAATTAGTACGCGCAAGCAATTTTGCGTGAGAACTTAATCAGCCCCCAGTCTCTTTTCAGATCCCTTTTCTAAAAATCTGCCACTTGAAAGGTAGTGGGAAAATATGTACCTTTAGGTAGATGAATTGTGGAACGGCGGTACAATTCATTTCATTACACATTTCCATGTGAACTTCGTATTGCATGGTTAAGTTCAGAAAGCACTCTTAAAGAATTTGAATAGCGCTTACTTCACTTATTAAATATAGAAATTCTTTATTCTGTCTATACAGCTCAATTGTTTGTGAAGTAGCTGATTTTACTACTCTAACTCGAGCGATTTTAGAATACAGAGCGCAGTTTTTATCATTTTTATATGTTGCTATAGTTTTATTCATTTTGTATGTTTTTCCTCTTAAAAGCCAATAACTCCGAAGATGAAAACACACAAGCTTAGTCAGGATATACACGACTCTCTTGGTGATATTTTTAAAAAGATTGGGACCAAGGAGACTACGAAAGAGGTACTATAGGATGCGCCTACTTTTTATAAATGAAATAACACATAATTTTGTGGCGAACACTTTATATATACTAAGCCCTTATTAATCGAGCACGAGATCTTTAAAGAGAAATATTAGACCATTTTTTTATATTAAAGTGTGGTATTTCTCTGTGATCTAACAAGCTTTAACTAAAAATTTAAGTACTTGGACTATATCATCGGGCTGACTTCTCCACTGATAGTGTACTGGTCATTCTTATAATGTACTTGAGAACTGTCGGTTGTTGATTTTATTAAATGAAGAAGCTTTGATTCTTATAGGGTCTCGTGGCTCTTTACAATTTTCGACTAAAGCATAGAGATGTGGACATAGAGCCTTTTCTCGAGCAAACGTCGGATTTCTTTCAAAAATTATCGCTCGAGGTCAACAAAACTAAAAACAGACCTTCGCAAGATTATACCACAGGAATCTATTCTACAAACAAACGATACTCACCCGGTTCAAACCATTTACTTTATAGCCGGATATAATTAATTTTCTTTCTAAAAAATGAAAGTTCGTTGTAACTTTTACTTTGGCATATGTCTCAAAAATTGTCCTATTCAGACTACATTTTTAATTAACATAACTTTGAAAGTACACTTTATCTTTTAATGACAGTTTTTTCATATCACTTTTCAATGTCAAGTTTTTGTACTTTATGTAATGTATGCTTTACACAACTTGTGACGTTGCATTACATTGAGAGAATTTGAAATGGCGGGTATATTTGCTTATATGTTCCTTAACCAAGCAGAGTTTCTTTTATTGTGAAGAATTAATGGTGCAAACAATTGTCTGATCATTTCAACCAAAAGTTGCCTTGAATTTGAAGGATGTTTTGAAAGTTTACAGCGAATCGTTGTGCAAAATGGCGTCAAAAGTTTTGTAAATCGGACATAATCGTGAGAGAGAAAAGAGATATGCATAAGCATAAAGCCTGTTTTCAACTAGCTACAATAGGTTATGATACGTGGCTAGTTAAAAACAGGCTTAGACTGCTTTGGGAAGTACACTGTCGTTTTCAAACTTCTGTTGAATGAAAAGATTATTTAAAAATTAGTATGTTCTGGTCAAATGCCCTTTATAAGGTGTTTTGCTTGCTGATGCGCCGTTAAGCTAATCGTGAATTACAGATGGCAAATTTGCCTTTAAACGTTTACATGGCCCGTTTCCACTTAAGAGAATTTTCCATGGAACGTATATATTTCCATGTTGTGCATGCTCTTACCTGACTAAATAGACAAAATTCAGACATTTGTACATGAATAAACATTCTGTTTTTTTCCACTTGAAAATTTGATCACGTCTTCTACCTTACTTAGCGCATGCGCAAAATGGAAAATTATACGTTTCGTGGAAAATTTTTTAGTGAAAACGGGCCTTTAGGTTTCATGTTGTACAGCGTGCGAATCGGAGCATGAATAGAAAGTGCAAAAACAAAGCGACATAGAATGTAACTTAAACATGTCAATTTTTACAGACCGAATGATTAACTTTTCTCACTGTTTTTTCCTTGGTCATACATTATCGAACTTCATAAATAAATCATTCAGTAGATTTAGTTTTCCATTGTTTTGTTAATTGAGATTATGTTTTTCCGTAATGTTTTAAAAACGAAAACACGAAATATGTGGTTTGTGTCAAATTTAATAAATATTTTATTTTGTTGTATAAACATTGAGAATGATAGCGTTTAATCAAATTTCAATGTTTTCTAGAAAATATCGAAGTGCGACAAACCGCCGCATCAACTACGGGTAAGTAAGACAATTTCATAAAAAGCCATTATGATTTGAATAACATATAAAAGATTCTTTAATCAAAATAACATAATTTCCGAAATTTATGGGAAAGTCGTCATTGTCATGCATCCCCTCATTTCTCTTTTATATTTAAAGAAATATTTTCTCGTGAATCATTATAATTTACTTTCGATTCTTCACTAACTTTGGACAAAATTGCAGTCGACAGTTTTAACCCCAAAATTCTTCTCCCGAATCTCGAGAAACATTCACAGTCAAAAGTTCAACTTTCCTTTTCCACACACGTTTATAGCATTGTTAAATCTGCTGAATTTTTCCCCCTCAATGCAAATTTTTCAGCGAAGTTCTTCGTTTCTACAAAAGAGAAAAATTGCATTTAATGTTTCGTTATAATGAATAGACACAAAATTATTTACATAGTATAGGTAAAAAAGTGTAGCTTTGCATGGCATTTGCTTGTGTAAACTGGCCATTGGTGTTTCTTCTGTTGCATCGTTCAGTTAAATCTATACCGTAATGCTTTGCGTCAATTATTCCTAAACAACGCATTTAATCTTTTTTTGTTTCATATGTTTTGTTCATAGATCGACCTTTTGTATTTAGAAGACCCATCCTACTTTCGTGATCGGCTTGCTTTATTGCAGAAAAAATATGGAAATATTCGCGCAAAGGAGGTAAACAAGTGATTACGTAGCCATGTTTGCCTGGATTAGCACGTGATTACTTAGCCATGTTCACATGGATAGTCTAATGATTACATAACCGTATTCAAGAGGATCAAACTTTTATATGTACCTGCAAGGTGCCGACAATTTTTTCACAAAATTAGCGCTTAAATGAAGTATTCCTTATTGTTTCACAAAGAATTGCTGTTGTTTTCCAAGGGTTTGTCTATCAATTGATGTGCGCTGCCATTCACAGTGAACGTCTGGAAACATATGGTTGCTCCTTTCCTATTATCCTTACATCATCGAAAACTAGCCCGACATCCTTTACATTTTTATGATTTCATAATATTTTTTTTTCTTTCAGCCAGAAAAACAATACAGCCAGATCCAATTGCAGTGAAAAAAACACCCGAAGGCTTGGAAACTGTCGACAATAGCCTCATTCTGCTGACTTCAATAGTTAGTGTAGAATGCTCCGTTAAAATTTATTTTAGTGTTCTGTTTGAAATGGAAATCATTCTTCATTTTCATTTAACTTTTTCCTCCTGTCCCCCCCCCTCACTGAATTTTGACAATTCGTTAGGGAATAGTCTCAGAATAATTTTTTTTAGTTTAATTTGATCAGCGTGACTTTGGTGTTATCAGACAGTTGTTATTTAGGATTTATAGAAATATTTGACTAGAACCTCTTAAGTTGTTATTGTCTGCTAACTTACAATTAAAGCGACTTGAGTGCGCTTTTTCCATTTTGTAGCCAAAACCACAAAGTGCTGATATGGAAGCCGGCTATGAGAGGTCGGGAGAGAGTTCGACGGATCTTTCAGAACTACGTAAGCGACTCGAGAAAATCAAGAAGAAAGCTTTATAGCTAAAATCAGTTGTCTTACCTATTTTTAAGTAAATTGATATAAATGGCTTTGTTCATTCAAATATTTTTGGTTATATTTAAATTATAGTGCTACAGTTATGTTATATGTTCATTGTTTAGTTTGTAATGATGCAAGGAATAAAATTGAGATCAATACCAATGCACCTTAACTTTCTTAACAATGAACTCTCGAGAATGTGCAACCCTCGTGCTTCGATCTCGGTCTTGCACTGATCTGCTCTCGAGTTCTTCCAAAGGTCTCCTCGGTTTGCAAAAGCCTGTGCAAACACAGTAAACATCTTTTATTTCTTAACTAGTGTTTAAGAATTTTCAATTATTTTCCATTCCCGTCGCTAAAGAATGCTATTAACATATACAAAAATTGTGCGCCTTGAATTAATTTAAAACTGGTAAACTAAGTTCTAAACGATAAATTGCGTAGTAATGTTGATTAAACCTGCAAATTAGCCTCTAAGTTAACTTAAAAATGTTTTTGGGCTTAGTCCAGCTGAGTAAGATTGCGTAACCTTTCTCGCTCATTTTCAGTAAGTTTGTCAGCAGCTCTGTCCATGAGATGCGAAGGAAAATCCAAGTGGCGCAAATTTCTACAATCTAGGGCTTGACGTAAAGCGTTCATATCCAATGCAGGATTGCCTTTAATATCAAGTATCTTCAGATTTTCCAATTTTGACAACGAACCGGGATCAATGTCTTGGAGTTTGTTGTCGCTAACCTTGAGGACAGAAAGACTTTTCAAATTTGAAATGCCATCAGTAATCCTCTTTATGAGGTTTCCATTGAGATGGAGCTCCTCGAGCCATGCCATGCTAAACACTTTCTCTGGAATCAAATCGAGGCCACACTCCACAATGAATAAACATTTCAGTCTGATGAGCTTCTGGAAGTTATCAAAATCATTAACTTCAAGATAACACTTTCTAAATTCAAGGTTCAAAAGGTTTTCGGAAATCATAGGATCAAAAATCGTACTAGGAAGTCCTGGAAGATGAGATAAAGACAATTTTCCTTCATGGTCTAAATTGGTTTCTAGAACTGCAACAGGATATATATCATCCAAATTCTTCCTCATGCTTTTGAAAAGAAAATGAGCGAACCTAATGACGTACATTTTATTGTAGACGTGCAACAAATGAAGAAGAAAACCAAGATCTCCATCCTCTGGATGTATTTGTGATAACTGATTACCACTTCGTTGACGTATTTGATTGGAAAAATCATATTTGCATTTCTTACATAGCAACACAAATGTCCAACAAAATAATATAAGGAACATCACTCCACTCAATGCCAAAAGCGTAACATAAACATAAACAATACAATACATGGCCGGAGCAAGGTTATGGGAACATAGAAAATAATCTTGAGGAATGGGAATGTGCTGAGTCAGTGTACACGTCATCGTGTCTTTTATATGTTTCAAGAAATAAAAATTAATGAAGAGAAATATTATTACTGAAATGAATTGAAGCCCACTTTTCAATGTATAGAGATTCGAAACTTTTGTAATGCAATGAGATGTTGATATGTCTTCCTTAAGCATTTGCACTTTCTCATACAAACCAAGTAACGCATTCGTATTTTCTGGAGAAAAATCGGCATCATTGCATTGATCTGTAAAATTGGAAGTTTCGCCAGTTGGGATTCTTAAGTATCCATTCGTTTGTTTGAAACTTTGCTTCGTTACTGCGTTAGTGACTCCTGAATTATTACATGGTGAATCATAACACTCCTTCACGAGATCAACAAATGTTTCAATTACCGACGAAGTTAATGGAAGTTTCAACCAAAATTGTCGAGAATGAAAAGCCATAATGCTTCAACGAACAACACGATCCACAAATAAGCCGAAAACTCTTGAATCGCGCTTTTACTGCATTCTGAATTGACAAAACTTTTGTATATAATATGGACTTCGTGATCTGTAACGACTTCCGTTCTTTCAACAAAGCTTGTATTTTGAGACTCGTAGAATTTTTTGCATGTATCGGGAAATTTTAAATTCACAAGTGGCCAAGATGCATTCAAGTTTGGTTTTGATGCACTGGGGCAATTGACAACTGCTACACATTCAAAACTTCCTGATGTTACCTCCATACCAGCAACAAGAACGGATAAAATTCCTAAAAGTATCACTAAATAATCTGTTATAACATCCCAGATAGGCTTCAAAATCTTAAAATTTTGTTTTCCTTTCTTCCAGAAATATTCCATGGGCATCATCATCTTGATTAACTGATAAGAATTGAGTATTACGATCAGTAGATTTTGCAAAACGCTACGTTACACAATATATCAAATTCGCTTACTAGCGCTTCCGCATTTTGTCTGCACAGCAGGATAAATCGTTTAAATTACAAAGTTTGTATACGTTGGTTAGCAACTAAACTATTTCAGTCACTTCCTTTGTAAACACGAACACTCCCGATTTGCAATTCGTTCAAAGGATCGAGATTTAAATTACCGAGACAGTTAAAAATATTAAAAATAAACCAAGTTGTGGTAAAGTGAATCAAGTCACCATACCTTACTATAGACCCTTTGCAGTGACGTCACGCACGCTTAGCAACTGTTGCTGGGGGAGCATCTGGAGGACAAGCACTTGTGCATTGCTTTATATGTTAATATGGCTAGTAACATAAAGTCAGCGCTTTCTAGGTCAAAAAAAGGTTTTTTGCCTGGATATATAGAAAATATTCAGTGTAAGGATAGTAAAGCGCGTTACAAAATGAAATTAGGACATTGCAATGGAGATGATCCGTACGAAATACCAAAAAATCAATGGCTCGACGATATCGATCTGTGGCCTGCTGTCAGCTACATTCATGTTGGCATGTATTTATTATTTTCGGTCAGTGCGTACACGAAATAGCAGTTAAAAACTGTAAGAGTCTTGATAGTTATCAAAATTTTGTGAATGGATGGGTGCGTGAAGTGTTGGTGAAAAATATGATCATTGCTTGCTTATAGCTCAAAGCAGCTTGTCGCACCAACAGAGATTCACCTTCCAAGAGTCTGATCACAAGCATTTGCTATCCAGAGCTGAAGAAATTTTCAAATGCAGCAACAAGATGGGGTTGCCAGCATGAAGAGGTGGCAAGAGACAAATATCGGAAATGGGTAAACACAAACCATGAAAATGTTTCAGTAACAAACAGTGGATTCTGGATTCATTTGACCCATGGATCTCTTGGTGCTTCTCAAGATGGGCTTGTCTCTTGCCAATGTTGTGGCAATGGGATTTGGGAAATAAAGGTTTGTTATTCATTGTGTCTATGTTTCATGGGGGAAAGGTCAACATAATAATTACATCACCTGTTGATTTTGTTTTGATAGTGTCCATTTTGCCATAAAGATGAGACAGTTGAAACTTCAATAGATGAAAGGTTGTTTTGCATTGAAGTAAAAAGTGAAGGCACAAAACAGCTTAAAAGAGTTCATGCGTATTACTATCAAGTACATTTGTAAATTATTCTAATTTCATATAACAAGCTTAATGTATAGCAATTCACTTTCTTAAGTTATTGCTCAGTTGTCATGCACTAGTTTCAGCTAATGTGATTTTGTTGTATGGATAGAAAAAGACTTGTTTTCATAAATTCCTTTAGCAAGCTTAATGCATAGAAATTCACTTTTTTAGGTTATGGCTCAGTTGTCATGCACAGGTTTGAGCTACTGTGATTTTGTTGTGTGGACAGAGAAAGACTTGTTTGTTGAACGAATCTTTCAAAATAACGAATTTCTAGAAAGGAAGATAGAGGCAGCAAAGAAATTTGTGTTGAGGAGACTTCCAGAGTTAACTGGAAAATGGTACTGAAGACCCAAAAAATTGAATAAATGAAATATAATGAATCAAATGTCTTATAAATATTATTAGTACAATTTTAAGTGTATGCATGCAAAATCTTTTAAAAGATATTATTTAGTCATAAGGTAAGACAGAATCACAAATGTTAATTAGTGCACAGTTAACAGTAACTATTTTGTCTATTGTAGTGGGCTCATTTTCTTTAGAATTGACAAAATCAATTGGCTGAGTTGAACTCAGAAGTGTATATTTCTTTCTAAGGTTTCCAATCACTCTTTCCACATGAATCCTCACATTAGCAATTCGTCTGGTTTGTTCAACTTCAATGCCACTGAGCTGTTTTTTACCCTTAGTAAAAGCTGGCATCTTGATAGTTGCACAGTACAAACCAACTGACTCCTGGATATCAAAGCCTTTATCAACTAAGATTACATCTCCAGGTAAGAGCTTATCCAGGAGACCACTGTTCTCAGTCAAATGTTTGTCACTGACTCTTTCTCCCAGCCATTGGAAACAAAGCTTACTGTACACTGGGGGAGTGACAGCATTTAAGTACTTAATCGTGTTGTGGTGCTTGTAGGATGAGTAAGTTTGTGCCCTCGCAAGAGGATTTAATGCACGATCTAAAAAAATCTCAAAGCAGTCAATGATGGCAGCACATTTAGGGCAGTGTTTTCTAAAATCCATGGGCAAGGTCTTTCTTAAGGCTTCCCTATCAGGCCATAAAATAAGAGGGCTTAATCAATTATAAAGAACAATTACTTGTAAGAAAATTCTTGATACAGTTCCCTTGTTGATGTTTCCAAATCGATAAGCCAAATCTACACCAGTTAAATTAAAATACAGTTTCATAACTGTTAAAAGCAACTGCCTAAATGGTAACAAAGAGCATTTGGGAGAATGCATAAGGTAGGGGCGTACCAGTTCGAGTGTTGCTGACAAGATCTTCCAATTTGGCAGACCAGTGTAAAAGAGGACTTTTTCGTCATCATTTAAGAAAGATTTCTCGTCAAGTGTCATGTCACTTATCTTGTTTTTTAACTCAAGATTTTCTTAGGTCAAGCGATTTATCTTGCTTTTAATTGCAGTTATTTTATCCAAACTCAGTTCTCTTTGTGAATATTTGGTGTTCGATTCTGATTCTGACAATGAAGCAGATGTGGCTGATATGACTCCGTGTTCTTCGTCTACAAGATGGGTTGTCAAGGTCGATTGGGTCACTGCTGACAGTACTGTTTCAACGGATTCACTTTTTTTCGTTTTTCATTTCTTTCCGAAGTACGAGCATAGCGATCGACGTCAACTTTTTCCACATATGTATGTCCAAGATTTTGAGATGGAGCCCAGTCTCGATTAGTTTGGTCCGTTAAAGCCGATGGCTTCCTTGTCATTGTAAACAAAATAATAAATGGTATAAAATGACACAAACGAACACAACAAAGCTTTTTTCAACTCATTGGCTTACCAGTAACAAAATGAAGGCTACACACTCGTAAATACGTGCATTTAGAATCATCAATGTCTGCCCGACGAATTCTTCGAAGCCACAAAGAACGACGTTCCTTGTGTAAATCTTGCAATATTTTGCTTGCATTGGTTTTCACAGCTGGTATCCGATAAAAACTTAATTCCTTATCCCTATCAGCACGCTTCGAACAGCCATAAATTGCGCTAAAGTTAACCATCCTTGACAATAATATTGCTTTGTTATTTACATGTCGCGTTTGCTTGTCCTCCAGATGTAACGTCACCGGGATTGTGACGTCACATGCAATGGGTCTATTAGTATATAATATATTCATCTTGCATCCAGAACTCCTGTGGCTTAAAAACTGTCTACAATTATCGCATTCTGTCTTCACTAGAAAGTAAAGAATGCTCAGTTATCATGAGTATTCTGCTATATTTACAGGATTTATGTAAAAATTTGACTACAGCATGTAAAGTTGTTCTTATTGTTGGCTGACTTACAATTAAACGCACCAGAGATTGCTTCTTTCATTTTTTAGCCCTGGCAACTAAGTTTTGATTTATCCGGTTGCCGGTACGAGAGGTCTGGAGAGAGTTAGATGGATGTGTAAGAACTGCGAATTAAAACGAATAGAAAAAATCAAGAATTTAGCTGCATTACCTATAATAAAGCGAGACTTTGTTTACTTGAACTCTTTGCCTATAGCTACATTATAGTCGTGTAGTTATGCCATGTATTCATTGTTTAGTTTTTAATGATGCAAAGAATAGAATTATGAATAATTCCAAGGCACTTTTCAGCATTTACGTGTTCCCACCTGAACTCTCGGAGTGTATGAACAAGAATAATCACAACAGAAATTTTCTACGTTTCTTTATAGCAAGTACATCTAACTTCGAATATTAATGATGTTTGCCTGTAATATTCATTTCGATTGTGCGAACAATGGCGTGGCCAGCACGTTCATTTACTCGTGTTATTTGCAAACATTTTAGTTGGTCACTCACTGTAAAAACAATTAATATATAAATAAATGAAAAATGATAATGATCTAGTTGCACACTCAATGAGGGCAACATAAAAGTCCCACTCTCTCTAATCAAGGGCAACGACAATAGCGATAGCAGGATGACTAATAAATAAATTTAAATTAATCAAGCAATCATGTATTGAAAATATCGTCATGGAACAACTATGAAGATATTTTTTAAGTGCACTCGTTCAGTAAGAGTATAAGTGTGAGTGAACATAGTCATTGAACAACTATGAGGAGATTTTTTAAGTCCACTCGTTCAGTAAGAGTATAAGTGTGAGTGAACATCGTCATTGAACAACCATGAGGAGATTTTGAACTCCATTCGGTGACTAAGAGTATAAGTGTGAGTTAACATCGTCATTGAGCAACTATGAGGAGATTTTGAAGTCCACTAGGTGAGTATATGTATAAGACCTTAGGCATTTCAGTATAATTGATTCATTCGACTTTTTCTAGAGATGTTTAACAGTTTTCTATATAGCATAAGACCTTATAAAGATTATCAATTTTCAACATCGTTAAATTGTTTTATAAATCAATAAAACAGTTTAATGAATGTGTAGATAAACAATTATAAATTCTTGACAAAAACTAGTTTCTCCTTATGTGAATCATGTAATGTAATGTCATAACACAATTCTATTAAAGAATTTACTACTTAATCATAAATTTCTTTTATAATGAAATAAAAAAATACCATGGCAAAGTTTGGTATCGTAAACTATTCAAGTATTAATGGCCCTTGCCTGTAGTAGTCGTTTTGTTCGCTTGTGTGAACAGTGGCGTAGACAGCACGTTCATGTACAAAGGCTATGCAAATGTTTTGGTTGTAAAAACGATGAATATTTGAATGTATAACTGAACAATAATTTTGATCTTAAATTTACCAAACTAGCACGCTGGCTACCCTTACTGAATGTAGCATAAACTAAAAATATGACGGATTCTGAAATGCCGTCACAATCTAATTTGTAATCATCTTATGTTAGGGAGGTCAAAAGGTAAGTAGAATTATATTATTAATTTCCTTCGTTAATGTTTGTAAAAAGGTAAATGTTTACAAGCGATGCTGTAATTGACTAAAGTTCTTGCGTGTTTCCTGCTTTTTTACTATATATGATCTACATTTTCTGTTAAAGAATGACGTCACACCACCATTTTCATTCCTAAGATCTATACTGGAATGTCTACAGGTTGAAGGCACATGCGCTCAACAACTCGTTATCTTATATAAGTGAGGCATATCCTCTGCTGTTTTCCTCTTAAATGGATATAAATATGGAATTTTTGCCCTTTCTTCACTGTTCACAACACAAATAGTCCCTAAAGTTCATGTGCAACACACACGCGTACGTGCAAGGGCGTACCTATTTTTATAACCATAGTTCTCAATTTACATTATGACGTCAGACACATTAGTACGTCTTCATCAATCTCGTAAATCATTGGTGGAATTACTTTTGATGAAAGAGACTAAGACCTTTTCTTCAAAATCAGTCAAAAGTTTTCTTGTGAAGTGTTGAGCACAAGGAAAACTTGCAGTATGAACTAGGCAATTGACAACACTATGATTAAGTTACGCTGCAGTCTACAGACAATACCGAAATTTCATCTCAAAAAGTTTACATTGTAATGAAGACAATTGAGAATTCTGTTGCCCACAACAAAAAATATACAAAAAAACAGTCCACGGCGATGTTTACCTTTCATTTTTAATAACATATAAATAAACACAATGATACGCGTGCGCTGATTGGTCTAGAGCTGAGTTTGCATTAGCCAGTGTAAAACACATCTGAGCTCAACCAATCAAATTAACCTAAACAATCAATCAGTCAAAGAGAATTTGCAAATCGATCATGAATACATTTTAGAGGAAAAGTTAAAATGTTTGTCTTTTTCGCATTATTGTTATTTTATAAAAGAAATAAAAAAAATTTGTCGTATTTGCATTGGCTTAGGCAAACCTCGGAGATGTTTGTTAGAACTCTCGAGAATGTGCAACCCTCGTACTTTGGGCTCGGGCTTAGACTGATCTACTCTCGAGTTCTCTCAAGTGTCTCCTCGGTTTGCAAAAGCCTGTGCAAGCACAGTAAACATCTTTTATTTCTTAACTAGTGTTTAAGAATTTTCTATTTTAATCAAGTCTGTCGTAGTTTGCATCAGCGCCAACACAATTTGGTGCTGGCGTGCTGCAAGTTAACCGCCTTTATCACCTCCAGTAATTGGTCGTTCATAACTTGACTTTCTATCACGTGACTTACTCAACGAATGTTCATTGGATCAATTGAACGGTCCCTAAAGAATGCTGTTAACATATACAAAAATTGTGCGCCTTGAATTAATTTAAAACTGGTAAACTAAGTTCTAAACGATAAAGTGCGTAGTAACAAATTAGAATCTAAATTAACTTAAAAATGTTTTCGGTCTTAGTTTGGCTGAGTAAGATTGCGTAACCTTTTTTGCTCGTTATCATTCAGCTCGTCTAGTGTAGCTTTGTCCATGAGATGAGACGGACAAACCAAGTTTTGCAATTTTTCACATTTAAGGACCTCACGTAGAGCATTTATTTTCAAATTAGGATTGTGGCTAATGTCAAGTGACTTCAGATTTTCCAATTTTGACAACGAACCGGGATCAATGTCTTGGAGTTTGTTGTCGTTAACCTTGAGGACAGAAAGACTTTTCAACTTTGAAATGCCATCAGTAATATTCATTATTACGTTTCCATTGAGATGGAGCTCTTCGAGAGGTGCCATACTAAACACTTTCTCTGGAATAAACTTGAGGCCACATTCCACAATTAATAAACATTTCAGTTTGAGCTTCTGGAAGTTATCAAAATCATTCACTTCAAGATAACAGTTTCTAAATTCAAGGTTCAAAAGGTTTTCGGAAATTATAGGATCAAAAATCGTATGAGGAATTCCTGGAAGAGTATTAAAAGACAGTTTTTTGTCTTTATCTAACATAACCCTAAGATCTGCAACTGGAAATCTTACGTTAAAAGCATGAGCCATAATCTTCTTTTTCATCTCTTCAGAAAGAAAACGAGCGAATCTTATAACGTACATGTTGTTGTAGTAATGCAATAGATGCAGTAGAAAACCTAGATCTTCCTTTACCGGATCTATGTTGGGAAAAATATATTCATAGTTTTTACGATGCATTTTAACTGTCCAAACAAATATGAAAAAGAATATCACTCCACTCACTGCCAAAACTCCGTTATAAATATGAACAATATAATGCATGGCAGGAGCTAGGTTATGGGAGCACAAAAAATAATCGTGAGGGATGGGAATGTGTTGAGTCAGTGTACACGTCATCGTGTCTTTTAAATCTTTCAAGTAAAAATTATTAATAACTAGAAACATTATTACGGAAAGTGTTTGAAACACACTTTTGATAGTGTAAATATTCGAAATTTTTTCAATGAAATGAGATGACGATATGTTTTCCCTTAGCTTTTGCACTTTCTCGTACAAACCCATCAACGCAGTTGTAGAGGAAGTGTCTGGAACGAAATCAAAACTGTTGTCAGAAGTATCGTTGTTTGACACTCTGATATAGTTGTCTGTTCGTTTGTGTCTTTGCTGAAAAAGTGCTAAAGTGACTGTGAAATTAGTACATGGTGAATTGTAACACGCCATCACGAGATCAACAAATGTCTCAATTACCGAGGAAGTTAAAGGAAGTTTCAGCCAGAAATTGTCGAGAATCAAAAGCCACAACGCTTCAACGAACAAAAAGATCCACAAATACGACAGGTAGTTTGGAATCACCGTTTTACTGCATTCTGAATTGACAAAACTTTTGTATATAATATTAACTTTATGATCTGTAACGACTTCCGTTCTTTTGCCAAAGCTTGTAGTTTGAGACCGGTAGAATTTTTTACATGTATCGGGAAATTTTAAATCTGTGAGAAGCCAAGATGCATTTAAATTTGGTTTTGACGCTTTGGGACAATTGACAACTGCTACACATTCAAAACTGCCTGATGTTACCTCCATACCAGCAACAAGAACGGATAACATTACTAAAAGTATCACTAAATAATCTGTTATAACATCCCACCAAGGCTTCAAAATTTTAAAATTTTCTTTTCCTTTGTTCCAAAAATATTCCATGGGCAGCATTTTGATAAATTTATAAAAATTGAGTATTACGATCAGTAGATTTTGCAAAACGCTACGTTACACAGTATATCAAAATCGCTGACTAGCGCTTCCGCATTTTTTCTCCACAGCAGGATAAATCGTTTAAATTACAAAGTTTGTATACGTTGGTTAGCAACTAAACTATTTCAGTCACTTCCTTTGTAAACACGAATACTCCCGATTTGCAATTCGTTCAAAAGATCGAGATTTTAAATACCAAGACAGTTAAAAATATTAAAAATAAACTACGTTATGGTAAAGTGAATCAAGTAAACATACCTTACTGTTAGTATATAATATATTCATCTTGCATCCAGAACTGCTGTGGCTTGGAAAATGTCTACAATCATCGCATTCTGCTTTCACTAGTAAGTTTAGAATGCTCAGTTATCGAGAGTATTCTGCTATATTTACAGGATTTACGTAAAGATTTGACTACAATTGGCTGACTTACACTTAAACTTACTGGAGATTGCTTCTTTCATTTTTTAGCAATGGTAACTAAGTTTTGATTTATCCGGTGGCCGGTAACGAGAGGTCTTGAGAGAGTTAGACGGATGTATAAGAACTACGAATTAAAACGACCTGAAGAAATCAAGAATTTAGCTGCATTACCTATTATAAAGCAAGACTTTGTGTACTTGAACTCTTTGCCTATAGCTACATTATAGTGCTGCAGTTATGTTATGTATTCATTGTTTGGTTTTTAATGATGCAAAGAATAGAATTATGAATAATTCCAAGGCACTTTTCAGCATTTACGTGTTCACACCTGAACTCTCGGAGTGTATGAACAAGAATAATCACAATAGAAATTTTCTACGTTTCTTTATAGCAAGTACATCTAACTTCGAATATTAATGATGTTTGCCTGTAGTATTTAGTTCCCTCGATCGCTTGTGTGAACAATGGCGTGGCCAGCACGTTCATTTACTCGTGTTATTTTCAAACATTTTAGTTGGTCACTCACTGTATAAAAAATTAATATATAAAGAAATAAAAAATGATAATGATCTAGTTCCACACTCAATGAGGGCAACATAAAAGTCCCGCTCTCTCTAATCAAGGGCGACAACAATAGCGATGGCAGGATGAATAATAAATAAATTTAAATCAATCAAGCAATCATGTATTGAAAATATCGTCATCGAGCAAATATGAGGAGATTTTGAAGTCCACTCGGTGAGTAAGAGTACAAGTGGGAGGAAAATTTTAGAATTCTGGTGTGAATTTACCAAACACGACCCAACTGGCAGACTGGCTAACCTTGCTGCATGTAGCATCATAAAATAAACAGAATGAAACGCGTGCGCAGCATGATTAGTCTAGAGCTGCACTGTAAATTTTAAGGTGTTAATTTAACACTAAAAAGTCGTGTTAAATTAAAAGGTACAGAATAACACCATTTCGGGTGTTATTTTCTTACTGGTGTTAAATTAACACCGAGTTTGGTGCTAAAATAGCGCCTATTCTTGGTGTTATTATAGCACTTGTTAAAGTGCTAATTTAGCCCTTAACGTCCGGTGTCAAAATGACACTTAAATTCGGTGTTATTTTGTAACCCCTTTTCTTATTGTTTTTTGTAAGGCCAGTTAAACACGCGACACAAAAATGCTGAGCATTAAATATATTTAAAAAAATCAGATGATTTAGATGCATGTATTCACACATATAAATATATACAAAACATAAAACATACTATAAACAAGTCAATATATGAAACAAGTAAAGTTAAATGTATATATATATAACTAAATATATAAAACATCTTAGAAATACTACTATATTATAATCTCTAAAGCCTCAAACTTTTCACAAACTTTTGAACTGAAACCCTTTTCTTTGCATTTGCGGGCTTACCCATCAAATCTACTTCCAAAAGGGCATAAATGTTACAGGCCTTTGGTGTATACTCCATATTAAGTATATAAAATGTACCTAGAAGTAGTACTATAGACAATGAAATTTCTATATTTTTTTTGACAGATTTAAAAAAATTTGCCCTTCAGTAGCAATTACAAGGGGGTCCAGACTCCCTAATTCTCCCGATCCAATTAGTCGTGGGTAGGTGGTGTTTGCTATTTCATCATCAAAAGAGTCATCTTCCTAAACAACAGCATCAACATAAACACAATTAGAATTACTAGGTCATTGAAAGTGAGACACAATATTGTCTTGTCATGACAGTAATATAATTGTATTTTTATTAAAGCATACATAAAATTTTATCCATGCAGTTTTTATATAGTTTCGGTATCTATTACTTACGCAGCAGATCTTGAAAACTAAGCAATTTGCCGTGGATTTTTCATTCAACACATCCTGAATAATCAATGCTGTAACTGCACTCCTTACATCTGCAAAATATACAACCAACTTATTAATAATTACAGTATACGCATTTTGTCATTGTAGATTTAAGTGCTCATGCTTTAAGATGAAACTCTACAGTGGTGGATCGAGCATAGAGTTTTTAGGGGGGGCTTGGTTTTGTGAGCAACTAAAATCCGAATGCTAGAAACAAATAAATTTGCTAAATATTTTATATATAATAATAATAAATGTTCAGCGTTAATTAAAACTTAAAAGTCATGAAAATGCCATTTTTATCCCTCTATGCACCACGCTGTTGACGAGAGCTTAGAGAAGCACCCTGTGCACCCTCCCATAAATCCAATGCTGGAACTCCGTAAATGGTCAGACTTAATTGAATACACATACCAGCTTCCTTATTAGGTTTTTGCAACAGCATGGCTTCCATCTCTGACATCAATATTTTTATGTGTTTGTTGTCACTATTGCCTGCCCATTTCATTACATTTTGAACCATGTTATTGTAATGGATAATCATGTTGCTGGCTTCATTTTCGTCTGCCAAAATTCGACCAAATTCTGCTTTTACCTATTCCAGTTGCAAAAATACAAGTTACAAAAAAAAGCAAGTTTACTGCAAGATGTCAACTACAACTGGTAAAATTAGCTGCCCCCATGATTTTGAGGATAGTTCTATGCAATAGTTCTGTTCAAAAAATATTTATTCTTACCTCTGAAACAAGCTGAAGAGCTGGATACTCAGTCATTAGCTCATTCAACACTTTTGGTTCATTTATAAATTTTTGGCGCCGGTAGGGGTTTGTTCAACTCCATGAGCTCTTTCATTAGTCGATATTTTTTGTTTGTTTTCGTCATCTCGGTTACCATGGCTTTTTTATGTTCTTCGCACGTTTCTGCAGTCTCACCATTATCCATATCATAAACATCATACAGCTTACGTCTTTTCATTTTTGCTTCTGGCTGCTTTTGTGTAGTTTGAGACACACAAACAGATCTTGTTGTTGAATTTGTCTTCTTTCTACGCATGTTTTTGAATCGATTAGTGATTGCTTTCAACCATGACCCCTGTAACGAAGAAAGTTCATGCTGTACATTATAAGAGATAGCGAGAAAAGCTATAGGATTTCTTCTAAAGATTATCTTATGCATTAAATATTATGAATATGACTTACTGTACCAGCTCCAAGTGAATCGACAAGAAAAGTATATTTTTCTACAATCATGGACGCCACTCTTTGTTTTTCTTCTCTGGATGGAAACATTGTATGAGCTTTAATAGAAGAACAAATGTCCCTAGTAAACTCATCCCTAAGGTTTCCATTAAGTTTTCCTGCTTGCAGTGCTTCATGCACTCTTGGAGAAAACTGTAAAATACAAAAGATAAATTTTAACATCAGAATGTGACCTATTATGAGGTATATTATTTAACATACAGAAATAGGAAGTTTAAAATCTTTTATCCAGCTCTTGTTCGGTTTCCTTTCTTCCACAAGTACAAAGCTTGGTGAAGGTTGATCACTCTTTTCAGATGCTATGGTATAACGAGGTGTACTGGATGTTGTAGGTGACGGTGTGCCTGTTGACAAATGAGCTTCTTCAATTGACGCTGAAGAATTGCTGACATTGTCATTTATGGCAAAGGAATGACTAGTGGATAAAGCGATCTTCTGGGTGGATGGTTCAATGGTGGATGGAACATTTCTTAATGGTAGAAACTTGTCCAAGTTGTTAATCGTTGCCAATGAATTTTTGATTCGTATAACTTGCCTCCTTTTATGCCACATGCCTTCAACAGCTCATTAGATGTATTGTTTATAATACCAGCTGAATCAAACTATTCAAGTACAAAAAATCAAAATTAAATTAAAAAGATATATGTATGTTAATGACTGAGCGAGAGGTTCGTACAGGAGGATACTGGTCGAGTTGTTTTTTCGCTTGTACTGACCGAGACTTTGGGGAGGTCCATTCAAGCGAAAAAAGAACAGCCATTTGATGTTTGGATTGGGCTTTGACCAATCAGAACGCGCGTGAAATAAATTTAAAAATGTTTTCCAGAGATCCCAAACGGCCAGAGGCCAAAGGCCGTTTTTTATGTCGAGAGGAACTATTTTTCTATTCGGACCGAAATATAAACGGTAAATAACGTATTTATTTTTTGTCAAGCGGTTATGGCAGTTGTGCCATAATGTAATCTTGAATTTCATGCGTAAAACTTTCGTCCCTTTCATCCATGTTTACGTTTTCTGCTATATTTTCGCTAACATTTTCCACGATATTTCCAAGCTCGTCGGCATAGCAAAACTCGCTTTTCGAGTTTCAAACTATCATTCAAATCCATTGTTAAAAACGTTTTCCAAATAACTTTTTTAAATTACTAAAACAGCTTAATTTATTGGCTTTAACATTTGCCAGGATTCCGCGGACCGGAGTAAAAAAAATGAAGTAATTTATTCGAACATCAACTTAGCATGCCGCAATAATAATGATTTGGTATTTTTACTTCATAGTCTAATGTAGTTTGGAACCACAGCAGTTGAACTTTCACTCATAATGCTTGACGTCTTAGATTACTTAGTCATTTTTATCTTTACATTTTATTTCCCTCAATAATTTCCCACTAAATTCAAGTATTGTTTTTCGGTATGGAGTCCATATTTACCAAGCAGTGTTAACAAAAGCAACAAAAGTCGTCTAGTCACAACGTCAACACGCAAAATTCATGCACTCGTGCTAAATTTAATTTTATACACATACCTCTTCATCTTCAAGAATAGAAATTACACTGTCCTTTACCCCTGCCTTCTTAAGATTATCAAGCAACGTGGAATCCATCCGACCTTAAACGTATAAAATTTGTAAAACACAAATACAAAAATTTCTACATGAAATATAAGCACGAGGAGAAGTATGTGTCACAAGAAATTTCATAAGAAAATACATTCAAAAAAGCTTTGTATTTACCTTTTTAAAAGAAGGGAGATCGTCGAAAGCAAATAACTTAAATCCAATGGCTCTTTAAGCCTTGTAATATTGACTTTTACGTTTAGTTCATAATAAAATATAATTTGACAACGCTGCACAAACAGGTGAAATCACGATGAAAATCATGAAATGAAATATGATCAGTGTGACAGTGACAGTTGGCTATAAGCATTTTACCGCGTTTTTGCATATAGTCGCTAATATCACATTTCACACCATATATGGTAACAGAGTTGAGCCGGCACTCTCTTCAGAAGTGAATTGTATTCTTGAAGTGAATTATGTCATGGAGCGTCTATATCGATGTAATATTTGCCTAGAATTCGTTTCAGATTCTCTTCAATTACTAATAACACATTTTTGCCGTATTCATCGTGATGAACCAAATTTTCATGTTGTTTGTGGCATCGATGGCTGTGCCAGGACGTTTAAGAAATTTTTCTCATTGAGAAATCCCCTTATTCGAAAACATAACATCGTGCGCAATACGAGGAACAGCGCAGAGTTGAATACTGATAGGGGAAACGGCAATGCTAATCAAAATCATGATATTGATAATACAGACCCTGAACAGGAAGAAGAGTTACTTTTAAGTTTTAATGAACTCACAAAGCCAAGGTTCCCCCTATAAAATCCATGCTTAATCCATCTCTGGTTAATGTAAAATATGTATTGCCGCTATTTTTTACGAAGTTTTTAAACTGTTTAAATGAACGCATAAGTCAACTGTTCTGTTATCCGTGTCAGAACGAAAACAGCTGCAGTTTGATATAAGTATAAAAATAAGTTTAAAAAACAGTTAAAATGAGTGTTATTTTGACACCCATGATTTTACAAGGAGAGTGGTGCAGAAATACCGCCCTTTATAAATTATTGTAACTCTTGCTAATGGCGTTAATTTAACACCAACCACTTAACACCTAAAAACAGTGTTACTTTAGCACCTTTGTGGCAGAAGAAGGTGCAGTTCAGCACCATTCATTGGGTGTTAAAGTGTTGAGGTGTAAATTTAACACGCTACAATATGTTTAAGGTCATATGTTGTTAAATCAACACCAATATTGGTGTTATAATAACACCTTTTATTTAACACCACCGGTGGGTGTCAGTTTAGCACTAGAGAAAGTGCTAGTTCAACACCCCAAAAATAACAGTGTGTGTTTGCATTAGCCTATGCAAAACGATCTGAGCACAACCAATAAAATCATTCAATCAATCAAAGAGAATTTGTAAATCAATCATGAGTACACATTAGAAGAATACAAAACGTATTTGTGTTTCGCACTATTGTTATTTTATAAAAGAAATAAAAGATGTTTTTCGTGTTTGCCTTGCTTATGCAAACCTCGGAGATGTTTGTGGGAACACTCGAGCATGTGCAACCCTCGTGCTTCGGTCTTGGGCATGCATTTATCGACTCTCGAGTTCTTCCAAGGGTCTCCTCGGTTTGCATAAGCCTGTGCAAACACAGTAAACATCTTTTATTTCTTAACTCGTGTTTAAGAATTTTCCATTGTAATGAAGGCTGTAGTAGTTTGCATTAGCACCAAGACAATTTGGTGCTGGCGTGCTGCAAGCCAACCGCCTTCATCACCTCCAGTAAATAGTCCTTCATAACTATACTTTCTACCACGTGGCTCACTTAACGAACGTCTATTGGATCAATGGAATTAATGGATCAACGGATCAATGGATCAATTGCTAAAGAATGCTATTAACATAAACAAAAATTGTGTGCTTTGAATTAATTTAAAACTGGTAAACTGAGTTCTAAACAATAAATTGTGTAGTAATGTTGATTAAACCTACAAATTAGCCTCTAAATTAACTTAAAAATGTTTTCGGGCTTAGTTTGGCTGAGTAAGATTGCGTAACCTTTTTTGCTCGTTATTATTCAGCTTGTCTAGTGTAGCTTTGTCCATGAGATGAGACGGACAAACCAAGTTTTGCAATTTTTCACATTTACGGACCTCACGTAGAGCATTCTTTTTCAAATTAGGATTGTGGCTAATGTCAAGTGACTTCGATTTTCCAATTTTGACAACAAACCGGGATCAATGTCTTGAAGATTGTTGTCGCTAACCTTGAGGACAGAAAGACTTTTCAAATCTGAAATGCTATCAGTAATCTTCTTTATGAGGTTTCCATTGAGATGGAGCTCCTCGAGCCATGCCACACTAAAGACTTTCTCTGGAATCAAATCGAAGCCACACTCCACAATGAATAAACATTTCAGTCTGATAAGCTTCTGGAAGTTATCAAAATCATCTGTTTCAAAATTACAATTGCTGAATTTGAGTGTAATGAGTTTTTCGGGAATTAATTGCTCAAACATTTTGGGTGGAATTCCTGGAAGACGAGAAAAAGACAATTTTTCTTTTGGTCTAAAGTGGTTTATAGAACTCAACAGGAAATGCATCAGCCAAAGTCTCCTTTGTGCTCACTTCGGAAAGAAAATGAGCAAACCTAATGACGTACATTTTATTGTAGGCGTGCAATAAATGAAGAATAAAACCAAGATCTCCATCTTCTGGATGTATATGTGATAATTGAATACCACTTCGTTGACGTATTTCAATGGAAAAATCATATTTGCATTTCTTACAAAGCAACACAAATCTTAAAAAAACTATTCTAAGGAATACCACTCCACTCAATGCCAAAAACGCAACATAAACATAAACAATACAATTCATGGCCGGAGCAAGGTTATGGGAACATAGAAAATAATCGTGAGAGATGGGAATGTGCTGAGTCAGTGTACACGTCATTGTGTCTTTTATGTGTTTCATGAAATAAATATTAATGACGAGAAATATTATTACTGAAATGAGTTGAAGCACACTTTTATATGTATAGAGATTCGAAACTTTTGTAATGCAACGAGATGATGATATGTCTTCCTTAAGCGTTTGCACTTTCTCATACAAGCCCAGTAACGCACTCGTATTTTCTGGAAGGAAATTGGCAGAATTGCATTGATCTGTAAAATCGGAAGTTAACGTATTTGTTTGTTTGTTTGAAATTTTGCTTCATTACTGCGTGAGTAACTCCTGAATTAGTACAAGGTGAGTCGTAACACTCCTTCACGAGATCAACAAATGTTTCAATTACCGACGAAGTTAAAGGAAGTTTCAACCAGAAATTGTCGAGAATAAAAAGCCATACTGCTTCAGCGAACAATACGATCCACAAATAAGCCTAAAAGTCTTTAATCGCGCTTTTACTGCACTCTGAATTGACAAAACTTTTGTATATAATATTGACTTCGTGATCTGTAACGACTTCCGTTCTTTCAACAAAGCTTGTATTTTGAGACTCGTAGAATTTTTTACATGTATCGGGAAATTTTAAATTCACAAGTGGCCAAGACGCATTCAAGTTTGGTTTTGATGCACTGGGGCAATTGACAACTGCTACACATTCAAAACTGCCTGATGTTACCTCCATACCAGCAACAAGAACGGATACATTACTAAAAGTATCACTAAATAATTAGAAAATTAAACGAGACTTACCTGAAGTCGAAGTTTGATTGAAATTCTATGAGTTACTGTTCAGGAACTAGGAAGTCATGTGAGATAGAGCCCGCGATATCAAGATCAGTTTTTAAAAATTTGCGAACGTCCACATAGATATTGGGAGGCAAGTAGTATTTAACATCATTTGAAAAGAAGTAAGTTAGTAGTTGGGTGGGTGACTTCCTAGTTCCTGAACAGTAACTCATAGAATTTCAATCAAACTTCGACTTCAGGTAAGTCTCGTTTAATTTTCTAATTCTATTTCGTCACTGTTCTACGTCACTAGGAAGTCATGTGAGATTTTAAAGCAATGTGGACATGAGCAATAACTAATAACAAAATAATATAATTGAAATCTCACATTTCAAGTCTCACAAATGGCAGAAAGTAGATCATTGCCAAAGTTCTTCGCCTCAATTGGTTTATTATAAAATGTTTGAAAAGTTTGTTCATTACGCCATGTAGCTGCATTCATAATAGTGTCCATAGAAATATTCAATGCATTTGCCGCAGAAGTTGATGCAGTTCTAGTGCTGTGTGCACTGTAAACTTCAGTATTTATACCAGCATCCTTTAACACGTATTTTAACCATCGGGAAATGGTCACTGAAGTGACCGAATGATAAGTTTTTTGATAACTCAATAGGAGTTGTCTTGCACCATTTCGTATGGGTGCAGTGGCATTTAGATAATGGGACAAGTAATTGAATACACATAACCCAGGCTCTGGTGGATAAGCCCGAAATTCTAAAGGAGCAGCATGCTTACCAGGTTTAGATGTTTTGAGCAGTTTGTGCACATGAAAGACTATTCGATCTTCTTTCTTCTCCATATGAGAAATATCCAATGCATGAAGTGTTTGGCATCGCTGACCAGATAACAAAGCTAAGAGCATTACTGTTTTTAGTGTTGATGATTTCAAACTGAGATCTTTCGGAGGGTGGAGATTTCGAAGATTTTCGAATACCACTGAAACGTCCCAGACCATGGCATATCTAGGAAGAGCTGGTCTTGCAACAAATACACCTTTAACAAACCTAGCAACGAGTGGATGTGTACCAAACGAGATGCCACTTGGTAGAATGAGGATAGTAGATAAGGCGCTCCTTGCAGTATTAATACCGCTGTAGGATAAACCTTCCTGGTATAATTTTGTAAGAAAATTAATGCCCTCCTCTACAGAGGACGCGACAGGATCGATATTGTTTGCATTGCAATATTGTCGCCAACGGTTAAGGTATGTAGAATATTGCTTCTTGGTACCGGTCCGCCAGGACTGCTGGATGATTTGAGAAGCCTCTGGTGAAATGCCTCTATCAGAGAGGAGTTCCCCGATAAATGGCAAAGTAGTAGCTCCAGCTTTGTATGGAGAGGGTGGATTTGATCCGGATGAGCTGGAAGAGTTAAGGTCATTCTTCCTCTAGGTAAAACAACAGGATGTGCTATTAGCATCTGCATTAAAGCTGGCCACCAACTTTGTGTTGCCAGTTAGGGACTAAGACTAGTCCTGTGCTTTTCTCTTGTACTATTTTTGTAACACTTGCGAAATTATGCTAAAGGCGGGAACGCATAAAATGTATAATTGGCCCACGATATCGTAAAGGCGTTGACAGCTATAGCATACGGGTCAGGTTGGTATGAAACATAGGGTTTCACTTAATGATTCAACCTTGACGCAAACAAATCAATGTTCGGAGTTACGTCTAGTTTTTGAATGGCACACGTAAACAGAGTCTTGTTCAACTGCCATTCTGTTTTTCTGCGTGATATTCGAGATTCTCGATCCGCAGTGACATTTTGTAATCCTGGAATGTGCGCTGCTGTCAACCAAATATCATACGAAATGCAGCAATTCCAGACATTACATGTCAACTTGTGAATAGACCTTGAGTGACATGTGCCCATTTGATTAATGCAAGCTACAGCGGTAGTATTATCAATTAATACCTTAACATGCTGACCTTTTAGTTCTGAAGAAAACGACTCAAGGGCAAACAATACCGCAAGAATTTCCAAATAATTTATATGATTTGAAGCCTCCAAGGGCGTCCAGTTACCCCAGCACATACACCATTTAGGAGCAGCCCCACCCTGTCAACGACGCATCTGTTGTTAGGCATATGCGAGGTTCATTGTGAGTAATTTGCCTGTAAGTCGTGCATATTGATGACTGCCACCATCGTAAATCATGTATGGCCTCTGAAGACAGGGTCATTGTCTTGTCAAAATTACCCCTTTTATCCATTTCCAGCCAGCAATAATGCAACTGACCGTACATTACGCCCGGGAGACTCGAAGTTAGAGTGCCCAAAACCCGAGAAACATCCCTTACTTTTGGGTGAGAAGCTTGTAGCAACTCATGACACATGCGTTTTATCTTCTCGGCTCGTTCTGTCGTTACAAAGTAATTACTTGTGAGGGAGCTAAAACTGACTTATCCGGATGTACGTAAAACCCCACTTCACTAAATAAGCAGATGGTATCTCGAATATTCCGAACACATGAAGCATATGTGTCGGATGTCATCAATAAATCCAACCGAAATATGTCCTTTTTGACGTAAATTTGAAAAAACAGGTTTGAGAAGTTTTGTAAATTTTCGTGGGCAGATGGCTAGGCCGTTAGGAAAACAGACAAATTTATATAGTTTCCCTCTCCACCAAAATTTGAGAAATTTTTGATATGCTGGGTGAATAGGTACGGAATACTAAGCATCTTTGAGATCGATGGAGGCCATAAAACAATTTGGTTTCATAAGCCTAATAGCTGACCAAACACACTCCATTTTAAAATGGTGATATCTGACATGTCTATTTAAGGATTTCAGATTAAGAATCATTAGAAAAGAACCTTCTTTTGGGGGGCAAGTGAAAATTGGAGATACAAATTCCCCTGATTCAGAGTGAGAAATCTGCAAAACGCCTTTTTTGCGTAATTTGTTTATTTATAAATCAATATTGTTCATTTCAACCTCGGGTAGCTGTATTTGCTTGGGTAAAGCTCTTTGAATCGGAATTGTGTCAAATTAATTTTTTGTCCAGACACTGTCTCTATGATTTTCTTATCAGAGGTGAGTGTTTCCCATGTACTTAAATAATTTGATATGTTGCCAGCCTGATAGGTCTCCAAGCTTTTATTCAAATACGCTATAGCGTGGGTACAAAAGAAGAATACTGGTTTACCTGTAAAGTCTTAAAATTTCTTAAAAATTCAGTGTTTTCTACTTGCGATCGTTCATTGTGTCCGATCGTTTCTTCCCGAATTGGTTCCTTTTCGACCGATAGGGTGTTGCCCTGATGACGGGATAAAAATGGCGCCATTGTCGTTTCCCTTGATTGGAATGTTGCTGCCAAATGGTGTTAGAAGAGCTTGTTGTCGCGTTGCCAATTTTGTTGGATGTGCGAATATGATTAATTTGGGTTTGCAATTCATCTCCAAACAAATATTTCGTAATGGGAACATGCGATGCGCATAAAGTACTAAATTCTCGATGGAGATTGGGACGTATAGCGTGCCGTCGTCGTTGAGACAATTCAAAACTTACATGTCCCAGAATCGCTATGATATCAGCGTTCATACGAACAAGATTATCAATATTCAGTTCGCTGCTGTTATTGCGGGCAACCAACAGATCATTGGTGGTTTGTGCTGCTATATGACCGACATTCGTCAGGGCTGATTGAATTGCACTCAATTGTAAATCACGGCCTCTAGCTGTGCGGTCTAATTTTCCCCAAATTTCGGGGTTTACCTTAGGTACAATAAGGCGATCGCAGTTCTTAGGCCTAAAATATTTAGCCTGTTTTTCCTTCATTTGCTCGTCGCTCAGCTTATTCAGCCAACGCTGGTTGATAATTGAGGCGAGCTTCTCGTTGACGGTTGGTGAAGTTTTCTCAGTTTCGTCTATAGTCTGCGAAATCTCTTCCAGCAACGGGTCCACTGCTAGTTGTTCTGCTTCAGAATTGCGCTTGGTCGAAGGTTCTTCGTTTTGTGCCAACAAGACTTCACAATCTGCGTCATACCCTGATTCAGGGACTAAAGCACTTGCTTTCCTCTTACGAGTAGACTCTACTGTAGAGGATACTGAAGTTTGCTGCATTAACCTGAGTGATTCACTCATTGCAGACATTGCTTCACTCATCCTACAAAGGGTGGTTGCCACATTCAAATTCTTTGACGTGACTTGCACTTCTTCGCTTTCTTCCATCATCTCATCTTGTTCATCGTGTTCAGCAAAACCCAGAAGTGCTGCTTCATCTCCGACATCATCTCTTGTCATATACTCTTCACTTGTAGAAGCCATAATTTAAAAAAAAAAATTGTAGTATAATGTGGAAAGGTACTTTTTGTAACTGATCACTGTGAAATCTACGCTCGAACTGATCTTGATATCGCGCGCTCTATCTCACATGACTTCCTAGTGACGTAGAACAGTGACGAAATAGAATCTCTTATGACATCCCAGATGGGCTTCAAAATCTTAAAATTTTGTTTTTCTTTCTTCCAGAAATATTCCATAGGCATCATCTTCATTAACTGGTAAGAACTGAGTATTACGATCTGTCGATTTTGCAAAGCACTACGTTACACAATATATCAAATTTGGTTACTTGCGCTTCCGCATTTTGTCTGCACAGCAGGATAAATGGTTTAAATTACAAAGTTTGTATACGTTGGTTAGCAACTAAACTATTTAATATGAAAGAATGTTTTATGCAGTGCGGTGTTTTAAAATTAAATGAAGATATGATTTTCGCACTTTGCTGAACAATTTAAGCAATTGTCTCATGAACCTGAAAAATTCAGGTGACTCAACGGGATTCGAAGCCATGACCTCTGCGGTGCCGGTGCAGTGCTCTGATTAACTGAGCTATAAAGTCAGACAGTGGAGAGCAGGTCAATTTTGTTGGGCTGATTTTTTCTCATTTTTCAGGCTCATGGGACAATTGCTTAATTTGTCCAACAAAGTGCGAAGATCATATCTACATTTAATTTCAAACACCGCACTGCATAAAACATTCTTTCATATGACATTCCTTTCACGAGAAAATATGAGTATTGGTGTGGATACAAGAAAGACCCTGCGATATACCATCGTAGAATACCTATGCGTGAGCCAGTCGGATAGAGTTTATTGTAAGCTTGTTCATCAATTAATTTCGTTTTCCCTAAGTTGTTTGAGTAATAATTTCACCTGGGTTTCACGTTGTAGGGTGACTTTCACAGGGTCTTCGTTTATGAGTTCGAATTTTAAAATCATCTCATCCTGCTCTGACACATTCGACCTCATGATCCACAAAAGCCTCCTCATCTCCAAACTAAAACATCCACTTAACACCCAAGCCAGCTCCATACCTCTTAAAATTTCTAGTCTCAACACCTCACCCGAACAATACATCACATCACACTCACACAGCCACAGTAATCTGATACCTCTAGCTATGTAAGTAACTCTATATATCTATAATTCTTGTTAACATCCTCATTTGTCTGAAGATGTCTTGAGTCAAGACGAAACGTCACAATTTTAATAAATTTCACAAAACCAAATTGTTTATGACTATGTTGAAAATTATTTGCTGGGCTCTAATATTTGTTTTAAAACTAAGCCCTTAGTAACCAAGCTCGAGATCTTTACTGAGAAATAACGGACCGAGGTATTTTTGTACAGACTGAGCCCGTAGGGCGAGGTTTGTACATAAAGACAGAGGTTCGATATTTCAAAGTAAAAACCGAGAAAGCGAGGCTATTAAAAGGTTCATTTTATGGCATTGTTTGACCTGAAATAAAGCTTTCTATCTTTTCTCGTCCTTGCTGTTTTGCATTCACTCCTGAAGTATTTTCAGTAAAAAGAAATCGTTTGAAATTGTGTTGTTCCGATTTTAAAACTCACTTTCCAAATGTTTTTCGTAAGACTAACATTAGTACAAGATCATTTCGTCGTTTTTTGTTTTACAAAACGTTTGCTGTTTGCTTTACGAAGTTTGTTTACATTTATTTGTTTTGTAAAATTACGCATTTTAGACCGTGGTCCATTACGGAAAATAATGAGCAATAAACATACCAAGAGTGAATGTTTGTCAGATGAGCCATTGCTATACTAAACCTTTAATGCACAAAGTAATAAGATTTTCTTGAATGAAAATTTCAAGGTGAAGGTAAATGTTTACTCAGTACTATCCAAAGCAATTTTTTTACTTTGGTTTTGATTTATGACCATTGTTTACTATTACAATGCATACATTATTTAGAGAAACACCAAGGATTATCGACAAACTAGCAGCTCGAGCAACCCTTTACTCATATTTAATATCTTTATTGTTTGTAATCAGCCACTTTGTGCAAAACAAGCTAGGAGTTGATTTGAAGACATTTTTGTGGTACTATATATACCACAGTGTTGCTAACTACTGTAGGCAAGTTCAATTTCAACACAACTCTATTCTTAACTTCACATCATATTTTCATATAATATAAACAGACCCTAATCCATTTCTTGGGACTAAACAGCCTTATCTCAATTCATAGTGGGATGGTTTTGTTGATTTGTTTGATGCAAGATATGTACATTTCAAGGAGTTTAACAGTGTCTTACATTTATTTACGTAAAAAATAGAAGTGATTGGGCCAAAAAACATCAACTAAAGCATGACGTTGTGGTAAAAAAAGGTTCACAAAATAAATGAAATAAATAAATGAAACAAAATAATAAATATTGAAGACTGAAGATTGATCACTAACGATGAAAACAATTATCTTGCTTACCGGCAGTTTCATGAAACCATTGAAATGTTTTCTTTTCTTGCACTTCTTCAGCAACCGTTTGTCACACACGTTTTCAGAATGTTTATTGTTGAACTTTAAAAAGAGTTTGCGTTTGGAATATTCAATACTAACGAAATTTTTAATCGTCGCACGAATACTATAAAATATAGTGTTAATTGAAATCAGGAGAGGAGAAAACGTTGGCTAAGCATGAGCCTGTGCAACTCCGCTGACATTTTCGTCCAAAATTTGCCATATATGGTATAGTGGCATCCATGTTTTTGACAACATGTTGCGCTAAATAAAATATAATAATTTGGATGAGATTGTACGTCCAGGTAATTAGTATACATGTCAGTGTTTGGGACTGGTAAATTTTTTACATGTGTCAAATTTTTCACATGTGTCAAATTTTAATTTGCCTTTGATGAAGATGTATTTGAGTTTGGTTTTGATTTGCTGCGACAGTAAACATCTGCTACCCATTCATAACTACCATACAGATGTTCCCTCCATCCCATCAAAAAGAACGTTATCCTAAATGTATTACTAAATAATCGCATATAACATCCCAAATATGTGAGGCCAATTTCTCCTTGGAGGGAACACCCCTGTAGCCGATTGATTGCAGAATGTTCATCATGTCATTTTATGAAAGCAATGTCCTCAGCTTCTCATCACTCTCATTTTTAACTAACTGAATGTAATTAAGAATGCTATGGTAAATAGTAAAGGAAATTTAGTATATTTACTAGATTACCTAGGAATAATTGCTAAGGTAATAAGTAATAAGTAAAACAAAGGAGAGTTCAATTTTTTCTATTCTTTAAGCACAGCTTTGAGATATTTCAAGGTGAAATTTGCTTGCTTTTCTTAATGAGTGCATATTTTTTACCTTTTCAATTTCATTATTGAAATTAGCATCAACCAACTCCAACCAGTTATTGGACTGTATGCTATTAACACCTTTAGCCAAATAATTAAATACATTCTTTGCCGAGAAGCATGTGGCTGGTCCTCCCTGGGCCAGAGAGAATGGTATTAATTTACCAGCAACCATAAACTCTTTATTTGCTAGTGCTCGTGCACTAAACAGTGGATAACCATTTGCATCAAACAAAGTTGACTTAATGTGTCGTAGGACATGTATTAATACGATGGAACAGACTTATCATTAAACAAGGTATAAAACAAACATTCAAACTACTACATATTGGTCTTTTTGTGCAGTTGTACAGTATGAATTGAAAAAATCTTCACTGATTTTCTCACCTGTGAAAAACTCTCTCCTTCGGCCACCACCATCAATAGAAGATTCACCAACAAAACAAATTTTAAGATTTCCCTTTTTAGCAAACCATTTTCGTTTCCGTGCATCCACATTATCTGCAAAAGCTAATCGTCTACGAATGGTAACTCTGTTGGTCGACATTCTGTTAGCATTGTCCTGAATTAGATTAATCACTTCTTGGATAGTGGCAACAGTTGGCTGTCCAGTTTCCTCTTCAGCAATAAGTGCTTTTTCCAGGCTATTTTGATCATCAGAAGATGATCAAAATTACACATTAGAAGAATACAAAACGTTTTTCGTTTCGCATTGTTATTTTATAAAAGAAATAAAAGATGTTTTTCGTGTTTGAACTGGCCTATGCAAACCTCGGAGACGTTTGTGAGAACTCTCAAGCCGGTTCAAACCTCGACCTTCGGTCTCATGCTTGTACTAATCTGCTCTCGAATTCTCCAAAAGGTCTCCTCAGTTTGCATAGGCCAGTGCAAACACAGTAAACATCTTTTATTTCTTAATTAGCTAGTAAGGTCTCTGGAATGCCGTCCCAATGTAGTTTGTTATAATCATATGCTTGGTGGTCAAAAGATAAAAAATTATGCTCTTAATTTCCATTGTTAATTTTTGCCAAAAGATAAATGCTGTAACTGACGAGCGTATTGGCGTGTTTTTTGTTGAAGTTTGATGTCGTATCCCCACTCCCAAGATCTACTGAAATGTCTATAGCTTAAATGTACTAATGCTCAACTACTCATCTTGATGGGTCTTCTTAGAAGTGTTATTGATTGGGCTTCTGACATGCATCCTGGTTTTTGTAGGGTATTTGCTGGATAAGTGTGAGCTATAGAGCAACAGCAGAACTAAAAGATGCTAGATTGTAACACGCAATCACGAGATTAACAAATGTTTCAAGAAAGGACGAAGTTAGAAAAATTTTGAATTATATACTGTCAAGAATTAAAAGCCATAATGATTAAACGAACAAGAATAACGACAAAGAAGCAAGATAGTTTGGAATTGCACTTTTGGTGCATTCTGAACTGACAAAACGTTTGCTTTGTGACTTAATAATAAGCTCTTAATAACTGAGCTCGAGATCTTTACTGAGAAATAACGGACCGAGGTATTTTTGTACAGACCGAGCCCGTAGGGCGAGATTTGTACGTAAAGACAGAGGTCCGATATTTCAAAGTAAAAACCGAGAAAGCGAGGCTATTAAAAGGTTCATTATATGGCATTGTTTGACCTGAATTAAAGCTTTCTATCTTCTCTTGTCCTTGCTGTTTTGCATTCACTCCTGAAGTATCATCAGTAAAAATAAGTTGTTTGAAATTGTGTTGTTTCGATTTTAAAACTCACTTTCCAAGATCTTGTACTTAATGTTATACTAACATTAGTACAAGATCATTTCGTCGTTTTTTGTTTTACAAAACGTTTGCTGTTTGCTTTACGAAGTTTGTTTACATTTATTTGTTTTGTAAAATTACGCATTTTAGACCGTAGTCCATCACGGAAAATAATGGAACAGAACAAATGTTTTTGAACCATTCAAAGCACGCAAATTTTCCGTAAGTGACGCTTGCCATATAATAATGATAAATATTCCGTAGCGACCTGTAACCTAAGTTTGACAAAACTTGCAGTTTGGGACCATTGATTTCTATTAAACTAACTGGATATACAAGGGGTCTGGGAACTGTTGTGCAAAACATGGATGCCAAAAGGAAATTTTGGACGAAGAACTTCCACTTGAAAAATTATCCAAGAGACTAAAAATCAACAAAGAGACTTTGCCAGGGTTATTTGTTTGTACAGGTTCACCTTCACACTTTGCAATTTATATTGTTTATGATTTCTTTTGAAATCTTTATCAGATACATGCAAGTTTTTCCATCCCTTCTTCCTTCTTTTGACTTCAACTTCATTGTAGCCAATGCATCCAATATGAATCTTGGATCACCTAGAATCATACCAAGGGTGAATGTTTTTCAGATGAGCCATTGCTATATTAAACTTTTCCTGCACAAAGTAATAAGATTTAAGGTAAAAGGAATTGTTTACTCAGTACTATCCAAAGCAATTTTTTACTTTGGTTTTGATTTATGAACATTGCTTACTATTACAATGCATACTTTATTTAGAGAAACACCAAGGGTTATCGACAAACTAGCAGCATCGAGCAAACCTTTACTCATATTTAATATCTTTATTGTTTGTAATCTGCTAATTTGTGCAAAACAAGTTAGGAGTTGAGTTCATGACATTTTTGTGGTACTATATATACCACAGTGTTGCTAAATATTGTAGGCAAGTTCAATTTCAACGCAACTCACTTCTTAACTTCATATTTTCTGAAATATAATATGAGCAAACCCTAATCAGTTTCTTGGGACTAAAACAGCCCAAACTCAATTTATAATGGGAGGGTTTTGTTGATTTTTTTGATGCAAGATATGTACATCTGGAAGAGTTTTACAGCGTCTTACATGTATTTACGTAATAAATAGAAGGGATTGGGCCAAAAAACATCAACTAAAGCATGACGTTGTGGTAAAAAAAGTTTCACCAAATAAATGAAATAAAATAAATAAAACAAAATAATATATATTGAAGACTGAAGATTGATGACCAGCGATGAAAGCAATTATCTTGCTTACGGGCGGTTTCATGAAACCATTGAAATGTTTTCTTTTCTTGCACTTCTTCAGCAACCGTTTCTCACAAAAAATTTCAGCTTGTTTTATTGTTGAAATTTCAAATAGATTTTGCGTTTAAAATATTAAATACTTACGAAATTTGTAATCGTCGCATGAATACTAGAAAAAAATAGAGTGTTGACTGAAATCAGGAGGGGAGAAAATGTTTCCTAAACATGAGCCTATGTAACTCCGCTGACATTTTTGTCCAAAATTTGCCATATAAGGTATGGCGGCATTCATATTTTTGACAACATGTTGCGCTTAATAAAAAAATTAATTTGGATGAGATTGTACGTCGAGGTAATTAGTATACATGCCAGTGTTTGGTACTGGTAGATTTTTTGACACTTTACATGTGTCAAATTTTAAATTTACCTTTGATGAAGATGTATTTGAGTTTGGTTTTGATTTGCTGCGACAGTTAACATCTGCTACCCATTCATAACTAACATACAGTTGTTATTTCCATCCAATCAAAAAGAACGTTATACGAAATGTATTACTAAATAATCGCTTATAACATCCCAGATAGGCTTCAACAATTTGCAAAGCAGCTGAGAAAACGACACATTAAATACATTGTCTCTGGTCATTATTGATTCGGGTACTCAACACTGACGAAAAAACAAGCACTTTAATGGAAATTGTTGTATAAGACAATCGATAGCTGCGTATTGTGTTGCAAACTGCGCCGCACGATATTTGTTCAGAAAAAATTGAGAAACGTAGAATGTTTCTTAATCTCAGGATTTTGCCTCCATGCACGAAAAACCGTGCAACCTCTAATACCACTGCACACGATATAATCATGTTACATACATTTACCAACGTTTTGGTGTTGAACATGGACAATATATACAGTCATCAATGGAATGGTCAAATAAACTTTGTTGCTGCTGTAACTGATTTATACCATCATATACGACAATGCTTTGTATACATATCACGAAATTTGAACTTCACGGATAAAAAATCTCGTATCAGTTGACGAGCTGTGCCACACGATATTTGTTCAGGAACTCTAGAAAAATAGAATCTTTCTTAATTTCAGGATTTGTCTTGACGAAAAGCTATGCAATGCCCAATACCACACCACTCGAGACAATCACGTTACACTTTATTTAACAACGATTAAACGCCTTAGTGCTGAACATGGAGAACCGGTGCAATAATCAATGGGATGGCAAAACAGACGTTGTTGCTGCAGTGACTGTCATCTGATTTATATCTGAACTTTTAATCAATGTGGAAAACATAAATGTCTCGAAAATCTTTGCATGACCATGCGATATTTTATATTTAAGTTATGAAAAAGATGATGAATGAGAAGGTTGTTAAGTTTGTTAAGCTCATTTACTGTATCCGAAACAAAATAAATCTTTAGAAAAACTTAAAACATTACTTTGTATTATGACAAATGAATGTGTTTTTATGCCAACAGTCAGTATTGCAGTTTTGAATTGCTTCACTGTACCAGAGTAATGTAGGTGAAATATCTCTAGCATTGCATATATTGGCATAATGATATCGTCCATGCATACTTAATGAAAAAGATTAGAAAAATCGTTCGCAATACATTTGCACATCAGACATTTCTAAAGTACATATAGGAAGAATAACTTTCACCGAAATGGCCTGTTTAAGTAAAAACGAAAATGCTTCATTGGAATAGTTGATTTTACAAAACGATATCACTTCCATGTAAGAAAAAAAAAATCCAAGCAATCGAGCACAAAAAGTTTAGCTGACTGTCCTACTCTAGTTTTGAGGCTCGTAAATGTCCCAAATCATCATTGCTATTTTATTTTCATAGGTACATTACAAAAAAGTTCCAACACGTTTCTTTACTTCTACGTGAAATTTCATTTAAAGGTGTAATAATTACATGCAAACACGATTGTAATTTAGCAATTTCTGTTTTCTATTGGCATTCACAAAGTGTCTATGAAACGAAATTTTTACAAGTTAAATTATGTTTGCATTGAGCAGAACTTTTTAATTGACAGCGCACTATCTAAAAGAATTTATGCATGTCTTTTTAAAATCTCGAGATATTAAAGTTTTATTAATTCGAACTTACCTTACTTGTGACGTCACATTACATAATGAGTTTTCGCAATGTTTCAAACACTGTTAAGTTTCCTGACAACTTTATGTTGATACTAGTAGTGAGCATTTTACACGATTAAAACTTCATGATGAAGGTCGCTCTGTAATGTTGAAGTGAAATATCACCAAACATAACTAATATTTCTTGTTTATTATGCAATATGTGACGTCACAAGTTAAATAAATCGGACAAACAAAAACCTTAATACCTCGAGGATGAAAAGTGATATGCATTAACTGATACAGAAAGACCATTTTCATTTTGCAATATCTACTCAATAAAAGTAAAACTCATATAGCAAAATTTTCGTATCAAGCACTTTAAACATGCTTCGTCAGCATTGCAAATACTGCAACAATTTTTACAAAATTGCCATGTTACGTTCATTAAACAAAGTAGCTAAAGTCTGTAATATATCAGTTTGGGATTCAACGTTCAATTCAACTTTATTTTTTATTTACAGTTAATTACATTAAGTATAATGAACATGTTATGCAAAAGAAGAGCGAGTTTAAAGAATAATTGGTTTTCAAAAATGTTTCATGAATTTTCTTTAAAAGCGAAGGGAAATTTCGAAGAGCATCACCCGAATTGAATAAAATATTGTAAACAGGTAATCAATTTCATTTCTTCCCCAATACACATTTACGCATTCTTTTCTTCTTTCCTTTTCTTCATTTCTTATTTCTCACCCTTAAAGTGTACAACATTTAAAATTGTAAGAAATAATTTTCTTTGCAGCCTTGCATAGTGCGTATTTTGTTTTTTTCAGCCGTTTTCAGCTTACCTGTAATACTTTCCATCAATTGAGTATGACAACCCAAGTTTGCCAACTTCATCACGTAGAGCTTGATGTTCCAAATCAGGATTGCCGTAAGTTTCAAGCGAGCGGAAAATTTTTATTTTGCTTAATGAGCCAGGATCGATTTTCTTAAGTTGGTTTTCTTTAAAAGATAAGATGCATAGATTTTCCAAATCTGCAATGTCCGCAGTAATCTTCTTTATGCAGTTTCCATCAAGACGAAGTTCTTTAAGCTTTTTCAAATCAAGCAGCCATCTCGGAATACATTTTAGACCACACGTTACAATGGATAAAGACGTAAGTTTGGTAAGCTTGTTAAAGTCCTTAAAATCATCGTTTTCAAGATGACACTCAGTAAATTTGAGTTTCAAAGTTTTATCGCAAATACTCTGATAGAAAATCGTTGGAGGAATTCCTCCAAGTTTAGTAAAAGATAATTCTGTTTCTTCTTTTAATCTGGTGTTTAAATATGCAACAGGAAATTTCATTTTCAATGCATGTGCCGCAAGTTTCTTCTTGTTCTTTTTGGAAAGGAAATGTACAAACCTTATGACGAACATTTTGTTGTACGAATGCAATAGAGGTAGGAGAAAACATAGATCTCCTTTTACTGGATCTATATGAGATAATTGATTAACAATTTCCTTCGAAATTTTTTCGTCAAAATCATATTCATGTTTTTTTACGCAAACGGATATTCCAAACAAATATTAAAAGAAATATTACTAAGTTCAGAAATAAATCAAAGTTATAAATGCAAACAATACAAAAAAGAGCTGGAGCTAAACCATGTGAGCATAAGAAATAATCGTGTTGGATGGGAATGTGTTGGGTAAGTGTACACCTCTTTGTTTCCGCTGTTAAGTCTTTAATCAAGAAATAAAAATTAATAACCAAAAATATCATTGCTGAAATAAGTTGTAACAAACTTTTGATAATGTAGAGATTTGAATTATTTTTAATGGGATGAGATGTTGACATGTTTTCTTTTAGTTTTAGCACTTTTTCGTACAAACCCATCATTGCACTTGTGGAGGTAGTGTCTGGAAGGAAATCAAAATTGCTGTATAGATCGTTCAGGTCGGAAGTATCTTCTATGGCGAGGCTGACGTAGCTTTGGTTTTGATTGGATTTTTGCTGGAACAGCTCACGTGTAACGACAAAATTTGAACATGGTTAATCGTAACACGTCATCACTAAATTAAAAAATGTTTCAATTACCGGTGAAGTTAAAGGAAGCTTCAACCAGAAATCGTCAAGAACCAATAGCCACAATGCTTCGACGAACAATATAAACCACAAATAGTACAAATAGTTTGGAATTGTGCTTTTTACTGCATTCTGAATTGACAAAACTTTAGCATATAATATTGACTTTATGATCTGTGACGACTTCCGTTCTCGCCAGAACATGTTTTCCATGTGCATATAAAAACCGTGTTAGGATTTATACTATGTATAATCTCTGATGATGGCTTTGCAAAAAAGTCTATTGCAAAGCCATTTGCGTATATTTTGATATAAAGTACAAATTGTGCTATCAAGATTGAAACTTCAATTCTAATGTTTGTTTTTAGATATATTCGTGCAGTTATATTTGACATGCCATGTTGGATGATATTGTATTATGTCTACTTTGTCAAAGTGCTAGACGTGTCGGTATACAAATATAAAAATATTTATTATACAATATTTTATATAATTATTACATCTGTTTATTGTATATGAGTACAGAGCTTATAGAGAGTAAATTTTAGATTAAATGAATTAGATAAAGTCTTATTAAATAAAGTCTTATTGCGCTGGAGGTAGTTTAATGAATTGTAAAGATCGATGTAAAAGTGCAACGATAGTATTTAGTATTGACTATTGAAAAACAAAAACCTTCATTCTTACTCCAACATGTTTTCTAGTTCGACGACTTCTTGATGCGACAAATGAAACTTCATCGACAAATTAAACTTGATCTACATTTACAAACATGTAAATTAAACTTCGTTCAGTAGGGAATTGAATTAATTCAAACTATGTGAATCTAGACTTCATAACATGGAAATTCTTTTATTTTTGATATAAATATCCTGGAAAACCAAGTTTGAAGCCACAATGTCCATAATATATTTACGTATACAAATGGTGCACTGTGTCACACTGCATTTGTCATCAAGACTTCTTGACCGCGCGCAGTTTTGAGCACCAAATATTGCCCAACTTTGAACATAAAATTCACCAACTTTTACCTGGAAATTCTCGACATGCTTGGTGTCATATTGATCAAAAAGATGATATTTTTCGATGATGCAAAAAACCAAACTACGATTTTTTTATTTCATAGGCACTAAAGTGTAAGTAAAAGTAAGATTGGCTATTTCCTTTAAAATGCAAAATTATAGAAAATAATATACGTACCAGGGGCGGATCTAGGATTTTTCAAACATCAGTCATAAAACGTCGAAGGCGCTCCGCACCTGGGGGGTCTGAGGCATTCTCCCCTGAGAAATTTTGAATTTCAGAGCCTTGAAAATGCCATTTTCAGCGTTTTAGAGCAATACAAAATGTATTTGTGGGCATCATTTTTGCGTAAAAACAACACATTTTGCTTACGTTTTTTTCAAAAAAAAAAAAAAAATGAAGTGAACAATACTTGAATGTTTTGCCAAATATTTAGGCTCATTATCATGCCAAATATATGGCTCATTAGCATGTCTAGGAACGTAAAATTTATTTTACAATAATGCTATTCAAAAACAGATATAGTCTTTAAAAATTTCTACCAAGTTGTCAGGCATAGACCCCCATAGAGACCCTCATTCAAACCTCTATGTAACGAGTTTAGTTAAGTTAGAAATTTGGTACTACAAGTGACAGTTCATAGGTATAGAAAAGCTCAGACTTCAAACCATGCAAGTTTATTGTAACCCTTTACCCATCTCCACATCAGTGCCAGCAAATTCACCTTTTGAGAAAAAACTCAAAATTTTTTTCTGCCGAAGGTTAAGCAAAAATTATCAGAGTGAAAATTTGCAGTTAAGGACAGCTTAATGCCATAAATGTTTATTAGGCATTTCACTAGACTATTATCTCCTGTAAGTATATGCAAGGTGTGCTATATAGCACTAGTAGCATTGTATTTGCAAATACAAACAGAATATATCCAACATGTCTTTAATTATATAATTACATGAATGTAAAAATTGGTTCATGTGTCATGCTTACTGGTTATGATAAATATCTTTTCATATGATCAAAGCTTGTTTAAATGTAAATCAGAAATAATTTAGTTTATAAATTATATTGATCATCAGAAAAATTACCTAGTGATCTTGAAAAATACTTTGCTGTTTTGCCAAATTTCAAGGTTTATCTGCATACATAGAAAGACATTTTTACTTTATAGAAAATGCTTTTCATACATCAATAGCCCTTTGGAATTTATGGCAAACAATCTGGTATGAGCCGTAGATTAACACACCTTTACATCTCTACATGAGGTGTTCAGTTAGAAAAGGGGACAATATGTGACATGGGACAACATTCCATGTATGTGAAATACTCAGGTTTAATACCATTCCAGTCAAATTGTCAAAATAAAAGCTTCATGGATCAGAAGACTCAAAATCACAGGTTATAGTAAACAGCTTCTCATGTAATCAATGTTAGTTTTCTCAAATCTTAAACAATATGTAGTATAACTGTCCAATGATTGAATGATCAATGATCATAAACTGAAAAACCCCAAACATTTGTTTATGATAAAGTAAATAATAGTATGGCGCCTTATGGCTACAGATTTTTTATCCATTGAAATATATTTGCAGGAATGTAGGATTTCGCTGCCGTATAACGGCCACGATTCCCCAAGCACTAAAGAAATCATAGCTAAAAGTCCTTCGTCAACAACAATTTCAGAAGCATCAATCTGCTTACCATACGCCATATTGACATAAATCGCATCACACACTCGCATAATTGACTTTGATATATTACATTCATGCATACACTTCACTTGTCCTTTACTTACGATTTTGGATGTAAATTTCTGCTGATAAAACTCAAGACAATGTTGGCTTTCTTTTGAACATCAATGACTGAAATGTCGCTTGCGAGATCGTCTTTGCCAAGCATTTAAAATTAATCCATAAATCCATAAATTTCCACCCTCTTGAAAAAATTCACATTTTGGACAGCAGCATTCATGTCAATATATGAATTTGTAAAAGATTTCCATAAATTCCATCTGATTGCAGTTTAGTTTCTATCATGCTTATAAAAATTACTATAAAACGATCAAACATTCAATTCAGACAGTGAGCTTGACTATGTTAGTTCAGTTGGCTATCAGTCGAAATCCGTCAAACCAATCACAATAAAGCAAAATTCAAATGAACCAATTGTAAGATAGCAATTGGACTCCTTATACGTCCGGCCACCCTTATTATCAGTCGAGACCATTCCAGACTCTCCACTGATCTGGCTATTGACCAATAAAATAAGCGTTTTGACGTTCATAGACTCCTTTATCCGTCGAACCAGTCAAGCCACCCCGCTTATCAGTCGGTTATTCCAGGTCAATTAAAATTCAACTGATCTGGTTACCAACGAGATATTCATTGATTAGTTATTACTTTTCAATAATAAATAATGCGGGATTTTTATCACGAAGTAAATGCGATAAGAAAATAAGAATAATTAATGATTTTTTAATTAATATGAATAGGTAATTTTTGAATTTCAAACATCAGTCGCGCGACGGATTTGACATACTCTAGATCCGCCCCTGATACGTACGTTATGTACGTCACAACATACTTTAACTTGACCTGTTTCGAGACTAATGCACCCTGGTGTGACAAACTATTTTTATGCTATGCAAATAATTAGTGATTACTCACTGTAAAAAAATTTCCAAGCAACAAAGATGTCTTGGCTAAATCTGGTGATAAATAATTGGATAGTGCAAACAATTTTTCTTACTTTCTGTCTTACTTTGGCATGGAAGGCTCTGAAATGGATGACTTCAACAACAAATATAATCATAAACAAAAATAGCAGACAATTGAATTTTTCGGAGCGGTTTGTAGAAAGTTGGTCCCATTCGTTGAATGGCTTGGGAAATTTATTCTGTTGTATATCACTAACGTTAAAAGAAAGTTTTGTAACATATTAAATTTTGGAACGTATTCATAAATTGAACAATATACCATTTTACATTATCCACAAGTAGCCTTGCTTAATTATTATTAATTTGATGTAATTTCGTGCTAAAAACATTGCGAACAAAGCATTTTGTTGTTTTAAACCACTTAGCCATTGAGCTTCACATGTGTGCCAATATATTGCGAACAAAGCATTTTTCTCTGCTGAACACGTAGCCATTTAGTTCACATTTGTGCTAGAAGTAAATTATACAATGTTTATATCAGTATAAATGCATAATGAATTTTCACTCGGCTCGAAAAAGCTTCCAATAGCTTTTAAAATACACAAATTAAACATCATATCCATATGACTTGTCGTGACCTGTCGTCAAAACACGTAAAGCAAGCATAATTTGCGCTCAAACACTACAAATATACTTATCTAATAAGCACGATATGGAAATTGAGCTAGAGATGTAAACGTGTGTGATTCGGCGAGTTATTGGTACTAGTTGTTTTTTTAGACAAAAATTTCGTGATCTACAAACACGAAATTGATTTCTAATTCAAAAATTAACCAATAAGCTGTCAAGCATTTAAAAACAGAATTTTTTTTACCATAAACATGTTCATGCTGAAGATGACTTTATATCGAAACATGTATCGTAAAATACGGCAAACTGCTATCCTTCAACTTCGAGCTTAATGGTTAGCCTTCGGATTATGGATTAATTTGGCCTATTTATAGTATAAGAAATTTGATAAATATCGTTTACTTTTTCGCAATAATAGAAGGATATGATGAACGAATGTATAACTGAAATGTCGATACTCATGGATCTGTGCGCATGCGAAATCAAATCAACCTTGTCTCAAATACAATTGCACTGTTACAAAGAGTTTTCTTTATCGACATGGTGTTTAGTCTGTTAAAACAATTTTTAGATTATTTTACTAGACTGCTTAATTTGGAATGTATTTCGAACAACGTTTGCCTTTTGAAACTTTGCACTGTCCTTGGATCCCTATATAGTTTTTTACTGGTAAGACAAGGTCGTACAATTCATGTACAGAATTGATTTTAATAAATTACAATTTCCCTCTCCCCTGTTGTCATCAATTGACTTAGTGGCAAAGCCGAAGTGCATAATATTTGACAAATTTTGTGCAATTAATACAATGAATTTCTTAGGTGCACGTATTTTGTTGATTTACATCATGATGAAACCTGGTACGTGTAAAATTGTTACCAAGAAATAGAGTTAAGAGACAGGAGAAAGATACTTCCATTGTTTTTGTTATTTTACTTTCCCATACACTATTTTATACTGATATGTTTTACATCCCCAATATTATTATTGACATCACACAAACACATATTACAAAATAAGAAAGCGGTACAAAAATAATCGTTTCCGTTACGTGTGAACGCCTAAACGTAAGAGTTTAATTACGGCGAAACTTTTTTCCCTGCTTAAAATGACGCATTAAAATATTCCAAAACAGTCGTGACTGACGGTGATAAATATTGTCAGAAAAAATGAACAGACTTCAAATAAATGTAACTCAAATAAACTGAAGCTAGCATTAATCCGGATTAGTGTGAACAGAACAACAAGTGTCAAAAACTTTACTGCAATCTATTGTGACATCATTGAAAATTCTATTTGTACATGTAATGTATTCAATTAGAGATAGAAAAATTTGCCGACTAGGGCTTTCAATTTATTGCCGAAGATAATCTTTCTAATTTGAATGGGTTTTACGATTGTGTCAACAAGAAAGTAATGAAGAGTACTAGTGTTTTGCTCTTAAGCTCGTTTCAAACGTCGCATTTTACATTAGCCGATAATCTATTAACATGCAAATATCAAGGTTTTTTTTTTGTCCATAAATTATGTTTGTTTCAACCGTCGTCGATACGACGTCAAATCATGTTTGCTCAAATCACGTCGTCGTCGTCAACACGACTACCGTCGTAGATTGAACCGGAAGTCAAAGACGCACGCCACGCCATTTTCACGGCGTCTTAGACGAAATGTCGTGTTTGCTAAATCACTCTATTATGTTAAATTGACGTCAACAAGTTCTCAAGCCGCCCAGCACTCATTTTGAGGCAATAACGTCACGTACGCATAACTCGTTCATTATAAAAAACAGCAAAATTATTAGTTTTGCTATTTTACATCAAACTTTAGCAACAAAACGCATAGGGGGAGTTGACTACCATCGAAATGGCCTGTTTTGAAGAGGGAAAATATTTCATTGAAAATGTTTCTACAAAGCGATATCTGTTCTCAACGGGAGATAAAATTAAATGCAACCGAGGAGACGAAGGTGGCTGGTTGTCAAGTCCAAATTGTGTCGGTGCCGATGCAAACTACTACAATAGAGCCTACTGGAAGTTTGTTCCTCAAGGTGATGGAAAGTATTTCATTGAAAACTTAGAAACCGAGCGCTATCTGTTTCAAACTGGTGACAAAATTAAGGGCGATCGAGGTGCAGAAGGTGGTTGGCTGTGTAACTCTGGGTTTGAAGCTCCCAGTTGTGTCGGTGCTGACGCGAACTACTACAATCGAGCTTACTGGAAACTTGAACCGCAAGGAGAGGATAGGTATTTCATCGTCAATGTGGAAACACAGCGTTATTTGTTCCAGGATGGCTCTGAAATTAAAGGAAACCGAGGTGAAGTAATATTTGTTTTTCCCATAACGATACAAAACGAATTCAACCCTGTGATTTTCAATTGGGCTTAAATTCTTGTATAAGTTAATCACAATGGTAGTTCTTTGAGCGAATTACCAGATAAAAGTCTAATTAGTAATATTTATTAACAACAGGAGACGAAGGCGGTTGGCTTGAAGCACCGAAATGTGTTGGCGCTGATGCAAATTACTATAACCATGCTTATTGGAAAATACTCAAACAGTAATATCCGACTTTGAATGTGAAAGGCAAACAGAGAAATTGAGCATTTTTAATTTAGTTTTTATTGTTGTACTATGTAATTCATTCTCATTTCTTCTTTCGTTATTTGTCTAGCTTTGACGACAAATAAAAGAATGTTTTTGTTTTAAATATTCCCTAGCATTGCTTAATTTATTTGTTTTAATATTACTAATTTCTTTTTGTTAACTAATGCTGAACATGATATCAAAAACACATACTGAAATACATATATGTTATTTACCAGCTGCAAACATTGCTTCGTCTGAATAATAAAATGCACTCTTGCTATGACAACTTTCGTCTGAATACACTTTGCTTACTCATTAAATAATTTACATAATCAGTTTTAAATATTTGCATTTCACTTCGTAAACAAATTCAATGTGAAAAAAGTATCACTTTTGGACCGCTAGGTAAATATCGTAAAAGCTGCACGGTCAGGCAGCCAATCAAATGGCTGGAAATCAAAAAATACGCGTTGGACCGCTAAATAAAAAAATGAATATATTTATTGTCGACTCATACAAAACCACATTTATTGTTTACCACTTTGAAAACAATCTGATTGCTTTTTGGATTGCAACCAACCTCTATGCAATAAATATTTAAACAATGTAAAATGTTCTAGATGCTGACGTCCACTGTTGCCCACAATAGCATTGATAAAATATCCTCGTATATTTCTGGTCGTTACGCAGCACGCAGCTTCCTTATAACTTTTTGTGTGCGATACTTAGTCAACATGAAAAAAGACTATACATAAAAATCGTAATAGCCTGTTCCTTGGACGCAACTAATTTTGCAGATCATGTAATCAAAATAAATAAGAGAAACGTTTAAATGATCGTTTTCGACTGGAGTGCGAAATTGCTGTTCTTTATGATGGTGACAACCAGTGGCGTACCTAAACAAAAACAATTGGTCGTGCTATAGCGAGAACAAACATGAAGTTCTAGTACAGTTGGTGGCAACATAAGTTGTCGGTGTCGCCAGTTATGGACGCTTCAATATGCGACTTTCATATTTCATCCTTTTGGCAATCACCCAGTAAATTATGCATGTTGAAATAATCAATTTGAGCCAATGCAGTGGACTTTGAACGAAACAGTAAAGGCAACAAAGTAACCGCTGTTTCTCCACAATAGCGCACAACCAATCTTTCCTTTCGCATCAAGATTGTTGGAGCCCCTTATCTCTCGTTTTCAGTGTAAGCGTAGGGATTGGTCGTGGGCATACAAACAAAATATTTCTAATTTATAGCGTCGCGTGAACAGACAACCCTTCGTAAAAGCTCAGAATCGATATCTCTGACTCTTTCAGCTTCAGACGCGACGTTTGACTGTCCTTGATTGATTTCCATGTTCAGACACAATCCAATAACACAGTAAAACGATGAATAATTTGACAATATTTGAAATACTCGTGCGAATAAAGTTGGGCACGACCAAAGGAAATTATTCGGCGAATGAGCACACGTACAAGTCAATGCAGCCTTATATATTATTAGTAATTTATGTTTGGTCATTCTCGTCTGATCAGAGCACGACCCAACTAAGGCTGACAATACCCTTTTTAATAGACCGTGAGGTTTTCTAGCCAATCAGCGCTTAGGAATATATATAATTTGGTCGTGCCGGCCTGAGTAGAGCACAACCAAAACCGGGCGAATGCCAATCCATGTGCTTTTAGGCAATGATTAGGGCAGATGTCAGGCAGAAACATAATATAGTTTAAGTAATGCGAAATACATATTTCAAAATGCAATTGAAGCATTAGAAATGGATTTTGTTTTCGCTAATATCTGTTAACATGAGAAACAATTGGTTGAAAAAACCTTAGTTCGAAAAATGTTTGGTCGTGCTGAGCACGACCTCTATCTACGCCACTGGTGACAACTACTAGTGGCAAGGTTACAAAATGTTTCTTCTTTTATTTCAAACAACTTTGAGCTTTGATGCATCCCCTCATCTTACAAAATTCTTCTTTACTTACTCCGGGTACCCGTAGGGTATACGGAGCTTTAAATTCGCCTGTGTTTTTTCTTCGGTGTCGTTAATTGGCAATTCTACAGTTAGCCCACTAGTCGCGCATAACAAATATCCACATTAGCTTTTCAGTAGTGCTAAATTACTATATTATTAAGGGCTGTTTACATGATCCCGGCAAACCGAGTTTCGTGATATGATTTCGAGGTATTGAAAGGAGTCAAGACTTCAAGCGTAAAAATTACAACTGTTTATTAAGTACCACAAGTCATTTCTGTTGTGATTCTCAAATTAGGCCAAATTGGTTGTTAGAATTTTAAATGTTTGTGTTATTATCAAACAAGAATGTTGTGAAATTACTAGAGAAGATTTATCTGATGATGAGCATTGAATCGTTTCCATTTGCCAAAATCATTTATCGCTTGACTGAATCCCGGCTACCGGGGCTCATGTTATCGGCCTCTAAGGTTGTCGATATTTTGGCAACAATTCACCAAAGTTTTTCAAAGTTTACGATTATGTTTAATCAGAATGATTACGAACTACGATATTATGAATACCACGTAGTAAAGTATATTCTGCAATGAAGGTTGCAACCAAAGTACCGATAAACTTGCCAGCTATAGTTGAAGCGAGGGTTAAAATAATCCGAAAAAAGCGTGTGAATATTTATTTAGAGCACAAGAAGTAATCGTGATGGATGGAAATATGCTGGGCTAATTTACTCCTCATTGTGTTTTTCATGTCCTTCATGTAATTAATATTAATGACGAGAAATATTATTACTGAAAGTAGTGGAAAAACATTTTAGATGGTATAAAGATTTGAAATTTGTTTAATGGGATTAGATGTTATTATGATATCTTGTAATGTTTGCACTTTGCCATAAACGCCATAAAGGGTGTATTGTATGGAAGGAAATCAACATTGTACGATTGATCGTGATCAGTCAAGTCAACAGGATTACCTATTGGGATGCTGAAGTAGCCTTGGTTTTTATTGGAATTTGACCACAAAATGAGCCACAAACATTGATTTTTATGAGAATTATTTCCCAGTTTCTTTTAAGAGTAGAAGAAATTAAAACTTAACTCATTTCATAAATTTATTATCTTGTTGCTTTCCTTCCACTAATACCTGGATCACGAGAAAAGTTTTTATGATATATTATTTCCCTCTCTGAAAAATCTTTTTAGAATTTTTCTGGAAGGTAAAATAGTTTAGCTTTTCCTTTTCAGTTTCACTTAGTTCATCTTCTATTCTTTCTTTAAGTTGATAAGGATATCCCAGGTTGCGCAAATTCGCACATGAAAGGGACTGGTGGAAAGCGTCCACTTCCAATTTATGATTACCATCGATATCAAGAGATTCGAAATTCTCCAATTTTGTCAATGAGTTTGGTGCAATTGTTTGAAGTTTGTTAACATCAAGCCTGAGGACTTTTAAATTCTTCAAAGCTAAAATGTCAACATCAATTTTTTTTATTAGATTTCTACTAAGATGAAGTTCTTCAAGCCCTGTCAAAACAAAAACTCCTTTCGGAATTGATGTTAGGCGAAATTCTAGAATAAGCAAATATTTCAAAAAAAAATAAGCTTGGTAAAGTTCTCAAAAAAATCAGGATGAAAACGGCAGTTGTTAAATGTGAGCTGGACGAGATTTTGGCACACTAATTGGTCAAAAATCGTCTGAGCAATTCCTGGAAGAGTGCGAAACGATAATGTCCGGTCTTTTTCAACAGTGTCTTTAAGAATTGAAACAGGAAATTTAATGTTTAATGAATGGGTATCGATCTTCTTTCTGTTCTCTTTGGAAAGGAAATGAGCAAACCTTATAACGTACATTTTATTGTAAGAATCCAATAGATGAAGAAGAAAACCAAGATCTCCACCTTCTGGATCTATGTCAGACAGCTGATTAAAAGAATGTCTGGGTAATTTATTGGAAAAATCATAATTACATTGTTTATGATCCAATTAAACGGTCCATTGAACTATCAAAGACAGTAACACTGCACTCAATGATGAAATCCCCACATAAATGTATATAAAAAAGAAAAAGCCGGAGCTAGACATTGAGAGCATAAGAAATAATCGTGAGGAATGGAAATGCTTTGAGTGAGTGTACACGTCATTGTGTCTTCAACATCTTTCATATAATAAATATTAATGGCGAGAAATATTATTGTAAAAAATATTTGTAACACATTTTTCATTATATATAGAGACGTGAAACCGTGACACTGGGACGCAAAGTTGCCATGTTTTGTGCTAGTGTTTGCACTTTCTCATACAAAGCCGTCAACGCACTAGTAGTTGTACAGTCAGGAAGGAAATCTAAATTATAGAGTTCATCGCTCAATTTGGGAGTATCATCATTTAAGATACTCACATATCCAGTGGTTTTCTTATAATTTGACTGAAATAGTGCAAAAGTGACTTCAAAATTAGGACAAGGTGAATCGTAACACGCCATCACAAGATCAACAAATGTTTCAATTGCCGACGAAGTTAAAGGAATTTTCAACCAGAAATTGTCAAGAATAAAAAGCCACAATGCTTCAACGAACAAAATGATCCACAAATAAGCCAGGAAGTTTGGAATTGCATTTTTGCTGCATTCAGAATTGACAAAACTTTTGTATAAACAGTTGATATTGTGATCTGTAACCATCTCTGCTCGTTGCACTTAGCTTGTTCTTTGTGACCGGCAGAATTTTTTACAAATGCAAGAAAATTTTAATTTTGTTTGTGGCCATGACGCATTCAAATGTTATTTGCTATGTTTTGACAATCAACAACAGGAAAACATTCAAAACTGCCAGATGTTACCTCCATTCCAGCAACTAGAACAGCTATCATTGCCAAAAGTATCACTAAATAATCTTTTATAACATCCCGGAGAGACTTCAAAATCTTAAAATTTTCCTTCCCATTCTTCCTGAAATATTCCATGGACATCATCGTGATAAATTGATAAAATTAATGAAGATGGATTTTCAATTTTAAGTTAGCGTTCAGAGTTTTGTCTGCTCACAGGAGTATAGTTATTTAAAATACACAAATTCTATTTTTTAGTTGCTAAGCAATTTTAAATTCACTTCCTCTCCCAACATGCAAATTCATTTTCACACTTGCCATTTCATTAAAACAGCTAGACTTGTTGGAAAGATACTGTAATAAAATCATACAGCTATACATCAGTTATATATTTTCTTGTATAGCGACGCTCGTTGAAAGGACAATTCAGAAACCTGAATTATAAAATAAAAATAATAAAACGTGTGTGGTGATTTGTTGTCGCTGCCGCTAAATCTTTTTGTCAGCAAATTATTTAGGTTATGAGCACATAGGATATCTCGAAATATTAGGCCCAAAAAATGTAAAATTTGTTAATAATTAATTTTGAATTAGAAAAAGTGAAGTGTGCAAAGAAGGAACATGGCGATGTCGTTCGATCACATGTTTGAAATAAGAAAAGCGACTGAGCGTACAACATTCGAATCGAATACATGCTCTCTGAAGGTTATGTTGAAGCATGTTCTTAAAAACAAGCTAATGATGGTTGCAAGGAAGTCAAAAATGTATTCAAATCCATTGGCATGATGGTAGGGGGTGCAAAAATGCCATGCCCACTTGCCAGATATTGATTTCAATATGGGAAATAATATAGGGCATCGAATTTTGCATTTGGTTTAAAAGTCGTACTTGAAATTATGCAATTCAAACTATTACATTACTCGATATCTAAAGTCTAGAAAAATAGGTATTTAAGAGATTCTTAATTTAAAAATAATTATGTGGAGGATTCTTCCATGATTTCTTTAGAACTACTCGCACCTTTGGTGCTCCGCTCGGACATAGCAGCAACGACGACAAAAGCAATTTAACACTGTGTTTGATGTCCTATAATGAGCATTTTCAACGGTTCTGAAACTAGCTAATGGTAGAAAGTATGAATTAGTAAATAAAAGTACTAATTCAGTTACAAACATTCAACAAAAACGTAGGAATTTGCAAACAAAAACGACGGAATATCGATCTCCAACGCTCTACTCGAAGACGTTAAAAGAACATAAAAGGAAATAAGATGCAATTTTAGCCATATTGAACTAAGCATTGAAGCTAAAAAAGAAAATTAACTTCGTAGACGCAACCCTTAACCTCAACAGATACACCTTTCATTATCTATGAAGAACTCACTCACTCGTGTATGTATTTTCCAAATTATACTTAAAAACCCATACAACTATTATATATATACTAAGAACTGCGTTAACATTCTTTGTAGGTGTATATTTATTGGTTTTTTTTATACAATTGTTTTTATGGTAACCTGTATTTTAATTACTGGGAAGATATTTTCGGTAATTATGTCAACTTTCATTAAAAAAATTGTATGAATAATAATATTTTTTTAATAAATGATCATATAAAGAAGAAATTTTAAAAGAAAAACCATCGTATTTAAACCAAACATCATATGAGAAACAAAAGCTAGTTTTAAGAATATCACCAACGACGATCTAACTGAATCTTGGGGACTTTCGGGATCACCCACCTCTTACTCTTCTATGTCCAGTCTTTTTTGGATTGAGATTGTTTAGCTTTTCCTTTTCAGTTTCATTTAGTTCATCTACTCTTTCTTTAAGATGAAATGGACATTCCAGGTGGCTCAAATTCCTACATGCAAGGACCTCACGGAGAGCGTCCATTTCCAACTCATGATTAAAATCAATATTAAGTGATTCGAGATTTTCCAATTGTGTCAATGAGTTTGGTGCAATTGTTTGAAGTTTGTTATTGTCAAGCGTGAGGAACTTTATCATTTTCAAAGCTGAAATTTCAACATCAATTTTTTTTATTAGATTTCTACTAAGATGAAGATTTTCAAGCCATTCCAAAACAAAAATTCCTTTTGGAATTGACGTCAGGTGACAATCTAGCATGGACAAATCTTTCAGATAGGTAAGCTTGTTAAAGTTCTCAAAATCATCGGGATGAAAACGGCAGTCGCTAAATGTGAGGTGGACGAGATTTTGGCACACTAAGTGATGAAAAATCGTCTGAGGAATTCCTGGAAGAGTGCTAAACGATAATTTTTGTTCTTTTTCTACAGTGGCTTGTAGAAGTGAAATAGGAAATTTAATGTTAAATGTATGGGCATCGATCTTCTTTCTGTTCTCTTTTGAAAGGAAATGAGCAAACCTTATAACGTACATTTTGTTGTAAGAATCCAATAAATGAAGAAGAAATCCAAGATCTCCACATATTGGATCTATATCGGATAGCTGATCAAAAGATTGTTGAGGTAATTTTCAGAAAAATCATAATTATTTTGTTTACGACACAATTGAATAGTCCTAAAACTTATCCAAAACACTATCATTCCACTCACTAATAAGATTCCATCATAAATGTATACAATAAAAGACAAAGCCGGAGCTAGGCCATGAGAGCATAAGAAATAATCGTGAGGAATGGAAATGCTTTGAGTGAGTGTACACGTCATTGTGTCTTTATATCTTTCAAACAATGAATAATATTAATGACGAAAAATATTATTATAAGAAATACTAAAAGCACATTTCTGATTGAGAGACGTGAAATTGTGACATTGGGACGCGATGGCCAAGTTTTGTGCTAGTGTTTGTACTTTCTCATACAAACCCTTCAACGCACTAGTAGTTGTACTGTCAGGAAGGGAATCTAAATTATAGAATTCATCGTTTAAGTTGGGAGTACCATCATTTGGGATGCTCACATATCCAGAGGTTTTCTTATAATTTGACTGAAATAATGCAAAAGTGACTTCAAAATTAGGACACGGTGAATCGTAACACGTCATCACAAGATCAACAAATGTTTCAATTACCGACGAAGTTAAAGGAATTTTCAACCAGAAATTGTCGAGAATGAAAAGCAATAATGCTTCAGCGAACAACACGATCCACAAATAAGCAAGGTAGTTTGGAATTACGCTTTTACTGCATTCTGAATTGACAAAACTTTTGTATAAACAGTTGATATTTTGATCTGTAACGACTTCCGTTCGTTCCGCAAAGCTTGTAGTCTGAGACCGGTAGTATTTTCTGCAAATACTAGAAAATTTTAAATTTGCTTGTGGCCACGAGGCATTCGAAATGTTATTTGCTATGTTGCGACAATTGACAACTGGAACACATTCAAAACTGCCGGATGTTACCTCCATTCCAGCAACTAGAACAGCTATCATTGCCAAAAGTATCACTAAATAATCTTTTATAACCTCCCAGACAGATTTCAAAATCTTAAAATTTTCCTTCCCATTCTTCCTGAAATATTCCATGGACATCATCGTGATAAATTGATAAAATTAATGAGGATGGATTTTAAATTTTAAGTTAGCGTTCAGTATTTTGTCTGCTCACAGGAATATAATTATTTAAAATACACAAATTCTATTTGTTAGTTGCTAAGCAATTTTAAATTCACTTCCTCTCCCAACATGCAAATTCATTTTCACACTTGCCATTTCATTAAAACAGCAAGACTTGTTGGAAAGATACTGTAATAAAATCATACAGCTATACATCAGTTATATATTTTCTTGTATAGCGACGCTCGTTGAAAGGACAATTCAGAAATCTGAATTATAAAATAAAAATAATAAAACGTGTGTGGTGATTTGTTGTCGCTGCCGCTAAATCTTTTTGTCAGCAAATTATTTAGGTTATGAGCACATAGGATATCTCAAAATATTAGGCCAAAGAAATGTAAAATTTGTTAATAATTAATTTTGAATTAGAAAAAGTGAAGTGTGCAAAGAAGGAACATGGCGATGTCGTTCGATCGCATGTTTGAAATAAGAAAAGCGACTGAGCGTACAACATTCGAATCGAATACATGCTCTCTGAAGGTTATGTTGAAGCATGTTCTTAAAAACAAGCTAATGATGGTTGCAAGGAAGTCAAAAATGTATTCAAATCCATTGGCATGATGGTAGGGGGTGCAAAAATGCCATGGCCACTTGCCAGATATTGATTTCAATATGGGAAATAATATAGGGCATCGAATTTTGAATTTGGTTTGAAAGTCGTACTTGAAATTATGCAATTCAAACTATTACATTACTCAATATCTAAAGTCTAGAAAAATAGGTATTTAAGAGATTCTTAATTTAAAAATAATTATGTGGAGGATTCTTCCATGATTTCTTTAGAACTACTCGCACCTTTGGTGCTCCGCTCGGACATAGCAGCAACGACGACAAAAGCAATTTAACACTGTGTTTGATGTCCTATAATGAGCATTTTCAACGGTTCTGAAACTAGCTAATAGTAGAAAGTATGAATTAGTAAATAAAAGTACTAATTCAGTTACAAACATTCAAAAACGTAGGAATTCGCAAACAAAACGACGGAATATCGATCTCCAACGCTCTACTCGAAGACGTTAAAAGAACATAAAAGGAAATAAGATGCAATTTTAGCCATATTGAACTAAGCATTGAAGCTAAAAAAGAAAATTAACTTCGTAGACGCAACCCTTAACCTCAACAGATACACCTTTCATTATCTATGAAGAACTCACTCACTCGTGTATGTATTTTCCAAATTATACTTAAAAACTCATACAACTATTATATATATACTAAGAACTGCGTTAACATTCTTTGTAGGTGTATATTTATTGGGTTTTTTTATACAATTGTTTTTATGGTAACCTGTATTTTAATTACTGGGAAGATATTTTCGGTAATTATGTCAACTTTCATTAAAAAAATTGTATGAATAATAATATTTTTTTAATAAATGATCATATAAAGAAGAAATTTTAAAAGAAAAACCATCGTATTTAAACCAAACATCCTATGAGAAACAAAAGCTAGTTTTAAGAATATAACCAACGACGATCTAACTGAATCTTGGGGACTTTCGGGATCACCCACCTCTTAATCTTCTCTGTTCAATTTTTTTGAATTAACACAGTTTAGCTTTTCATTTTCCGTTTCATTTAGTTCATCTACTACTCTTTCTTTAAGATGAAAAGGATATTCCAGGTTGCGCAAAGTTGCACACGCAAGGATCTCACGAAGAGCGTCCATTTCCAATTTATGATTACCATCGATATCAAGAGACTCGAGATTTTCCAATTTTGTCAATGTGTTTGGTGCAAATGTTTGAAGTTTGTTATTGTCAAGCCTAAGGACTTTCACCTTCTTTAAAGCTAAAATGTCAACATCAATTTTTTCTATTAGATTTCTACTAAGATGAAGTTCTTCAAGCCCTGCCAAAACAAAAATTTCTTTCGGAATTGATGTTAGGCGACATTCTAGCATGAACATATATTTCAGACAGATAAGCTTTTTAAAGTTCTCAAAATCATCGCAATGAAAGCGGCAGTTGCTAAATTTGAGGTGAACGAGATTTTCGCAAACTAATTGATCAAAAATTGTCTGAGGAATTCCTGGAAGAGTGCTAAACGATAATTTTTGTTCTTTTTCTACAGTTGATTGTAGAATTGAAACAGGAAATTTAATATTTAATGAATGGGCATCGATCTTCTTTTCGTTCTCTTTTGAAAGGAAATGAGCAAATATTATAACGTAAATTAGGCTGTAAGAATCCAATAAATGAAGAAGAAAACCAAGATCTCCACCTATTGGATCTACATCGGATCGCTGATCTTTAGATTGTTGAGGTAGGTTTTTGGAAAAATCATACTTATTTTGTTTACGACAAAATTGAATAGTTCTAAAACATTTCCAAAACACTATCACTCCACTCACTAATAAGATCCCAATATAAAAGGATGCAATAAAAGAAAAATCCGGAGCTAGGCCATGAGAGCATAAGAAATTATCGTGATGAATGGAAATGCTTTGAGTGAGTGTACACGTCATTGTGTCTTTTATATCTTCCAAATAAGAAATATTAAATGCGAGATATGTTATTATAAAAAATATTTGTAACACATTTTTCGTAGCATAGACACGTGAAATTGTGACATTGGGACGCGATGTGGCCAAGTTTTGTGCTAGTGTTTGTACTTTCTCATACAAACCCTTCAACGCACTAGTAGTTGTACGGTCAGGAAGAGAATCTAAATTATAGAACTCATCGCTCAAGTTGGGAGTATCATCATTTGGGATGCTCACATATCCAGGAGTTTTCTTATAATTTCACTGAAAGAGTGCATAAGTGACTTCAAACTTAGGAAACGGTGAATCGTAACACGTCATCACTAAATCAACAAATGTTTCAATTACTGACGAATATAAAGGAATTTTCAACCAAAAATTGTCGAGAATCAATAGCCACAATGCTTCGAGGAACAATATTAACCACAAATAGGACAAATATTTTGGAATTACGCTTTTCCTATGTTCTGAATTGACAAAACGTTTGTATAAACAGTTGAAATTTTGATCTGTAACGACTTCCGTTCGTTCCGCAAAGCTTGTAGTTTGAGACAGGTTGTATTTTTTGCAAATACTAGAAAATTTTAAATTTGCTTGTGGCCATGACGCATTCGATTGTTTATTTGCTATGTTGCGACAATTGACAACTGGAACACATTCAAAACTGCCCGATGTTACCTCCATTCCACCAACTAAAACAGCGATCATTGCCAAAATTATCATTAAATAATCATACGAAACATCCAAGTTAGATTTCAAAATCTTAAAACTTTCCTTTTCAATCTTCCTGAAATATTCCATGGATATCATTTTGATAAATTGATAAAATTAATGAGGATGGATTTTAAATTTTAAGTTAGCGTTCAGTATTTTGTCTGCTCACAGGAATATAATTATTTAAAATACACAAATTCTACTTGTTAGTTGTAATTGCTAAGCAATTTTACATTCACTTCCTCTCCAGACAAGCACATTCTATTTCACATTTGCCATTTAATTAAAACAGCAAGATTTGTGACAGAGACACTGTAATAAAATCATATAGCTATACATCAATTATATATTTTCTTGTATCGCGATACTCGTTGAAAAGACAATTCAGAAATATGAATTATAAAATAAAAATAATAAAACGTGTGTGGTGATTTGTTGTTGCTGCCTCTAAATCTTTTTGTCAGCAAATGATTTAGGTTATGAGCACATATGATATGTCGAAATATTAGGCCCAAGAAATGTAAAATTCGTTAGTAATTAATTTTGAATTAGAAAAAGTGAAGTGTGCAAAGAAGGAACATGGTGATGTCGTTAGATCGCATGTTTGAAATAAGAAAAGCGACTGAGCGTACAACATTCGAATCGAATACATGCTCTCTGAAGGTTATGTCGAAGCATGTTCTTAAAAGCGTGCTAATGATGATTGCAAGGAAGTCAAAAATGTATTCCAATCCATTGGCATGATGGTAGGTGGTGAAAATATGCCATGGTCACTGGCCAGCTGTTGATTTGAATATGGAAAATAATATAGGGCGTGGAATTTTGAATTTGGTTTGAAAGACGAACTTAAATTTATGCAAATCAAAATATTACATTACTCAATATCTAAAGTCTAAAAGGGGGGTATTTAAGAGATTCCTAATTTGAAAATAATTATGTGGAGGATTCTTCCGTGATTTCTTCAGAACTACTCGCACCTTTGGTGCTCCGCTCGGAGATGGCAGCAACGATAACAAAAGCAATTTAACACCGTGTTTGATGTCCTATAATGAGCATTTTCAACCGTTCTGAAACTGGCTAATAGTAGAAAGTATAAAATAGTAAATAAAAGTACTAATTCAGTTACAAACATTTAACAAAAACGCAGAATATAAAAGGAAATAAGGTGCCATTTTAGCCAGATTGAACTAAGCATTGAAGCTAAAAAAGAAAATTAACTTCGTAGACGCAATCCTTAACCTCAACAGTTACACCTTCGATTATCTATGAAGAATTTACTCACTGGTGCTTGAATTTTCCAATTTGCACTTAAAAACCCATACAACTATTATGCCTATACTAATAACTGTATTAACATTCTTTAGCTTTATATTTATTGGTTCTTTTATATAATTTTTTTTATCGTAACCTGTATTTTAATTACTGGGAAGATTTTCTCGGTAATTATGTCAACTTTTATTAAAAAAAGTCGTATGACTAATAATACTTTTTTGAATAAATGATTATACAAAAAATCAATTTGAAAAGAAAAACCACCTTATTTAAACCAAACATCCTATGAGAAACAAAAGGAAATTTTAAGAATATCACCAACGACAATCTAACTGAATCTTGAAGAGTTAATAATTTTTAATTTTTTCCCGAGAAATAATTTTTCCATTTTCTTCTTATTTCTCCACGGTAACCGCCTGTAGCTTTTCTAGTTCTGTTTCATTTAGCCAACTTGCAGCATTTTTCAGTAGATGAAAAGGACAAACCAAGCTTCGTAAGCTTCTACATGCAAGGACCTCATGAAGAGCTTCCATTTCTAAATCATCATTGTCGTCGATATCAAGCGAGTTGAGATTTGGCATTTGTGTCAATGAGCCAGGAGAAATTTTTTGAAGAACGTTATCGTTAAGTGAGAGGACTGACAGATTCTTCAAAGTTGCTATATCAACATTAATCTCATTTATAAGGTTTAAATCAAGACGAAGTTTTTCAAGACATTCCAAAGCAAGAATTCCTCTCGGTATGGACTTCAAGCCACAGTTCACAATGGATAGGCTTTTCAGTCCGATAAGCTTATCAAAATTTTCAAAATCATCCTCTTCAAGAGTGCATTTAATGATATTAAGTGTCAAGAGACTTTCACATATTAAGTGATCGAAAATTCCAAGCGGAATTCCTGGAAGGCTAGTAAAAGATAATGCCTTTTGTTCATCCAATGTAGTTTGCAGACCTGCAACAGGAAATTTTTTGCTCAATGCATGAGCCACAATCTTCTTTTTGTTCTCTTTAGAGAGGAAATGCACGAACCTTATAACGTACATTTTGTTGTAGGAATGCAAGAGATGTAAGAGAAATCCGAGGTCACCATCCACTGGAGAAATATCTGAAAGCTCACCAACAGTTATTGAAGACATTTGATCAGAACAGTCATATTCATATTTCTTCAGACGCAATTTAACTGTCCAAATAATTATTAAAAAATATATAAATCCACTTACTGCCAAGACTCCGAGATAAATATGAACGATACTAGACATAGAGGAAGCTAGGATGTTGGAGCATAAGAAGTACTCGTGATGGATGGGAATATGCTGAGCTAATTTACACCTCATTGTGTCTTTCACGTCCTTCAAGTAATTAATATTAATGGCGAGAAATATTGTAACTGAAAGTAATTGAAAAACAGTTTTCATGGTATAAAGATTTGAAATTTTTTTAGTGGGATGAGAGGTTGATATGATATCTTTTAGTGTTTGCACTTTGTCATACAAACCCATAAACGCAATTGGGGGTGTATTGTCTGGAAGGAAATCAACATTGTACGATTGATCGTGATCAGTCAAGTCCACAGGATTATCTATGGGGATGTTGACGTAGCCTTGGTTTTTACGGGAATTTGACTGGAGGAATGTAAAAGGAGCTGTAAAGTTTAGAAATGGTGAATTATAACACGCCATTACGAGATGAACAAATGTTTCTATTACCGACGAAGTTAAAGGAAGTTTTAACCAGAAATTGTCAAGAATCAAAAGCCACAACGCTTCAACAAATAACACGATCCATAAATTACCCAAATAGTTCGAAATTGCATTTTTGCTGCATTCTGAATTGACAAAATGTTTGTACGCAGAGTGGATCTTGTGATTTGTAACGACTTCCGTTCTTTCGATAAAGCTTATTTTTTGAGACCGATAAAAGTTCGTACATACATCGGGAAATTTCAAATGTGCATTTGACATAAATACATCCAAACTTGATTTTGCCGCACTGGGACAATCAACAACTGGCACACACTCAACTTTGGCAGATGTTATTTCCATTCCAGCAACGACGACGGATAATATTACCAAAAGTATTGCCAAATAATTTGTTATAACATCCCAGACAGGCTTCAAGATCTTATAGTTTTCTTTTGCACTATTACAGAAATGTTTTACGGACATCATCTTGAGAAAATTGATAAGAATTACTGTGAAAACTTTGTATATTTTATTAAAGCGTTGCGTTACGCAATGTATTTAAATGTTTTCGTTTTTATACCCAGCAGGATTGATATCGTCAACAATGTTTTGATATTAAATGAAAGCCAATCTGCAAAGCTTTTGAAATCTCGTGAGTGGAAATAGTATTTTCTTGTTCGATGATTAGAACTTTCTTGGTTAAAGAAATGCAAAGGGCTTTGAGCTACACGACTGCAATTAAATTGCATATCATCATATCAAAGAACGTGAAATAAAATGTTAGATTTCGCTTAAAGCCGAATTTCCACTTCAACACGTCACATATATACACAGCGATGAAATTCGCATAAGCTGTTCGCCACGACGGAAATTTGAGTTCGAAAGATTTCTACTTTTTCGCTGAGAAAAAATTCGCTAGCCAATCAGATTTCAGTGTTTCTGATTTGTGATGTTTGTCAAGCACATTCAGTTTTCAAAATGGCGGACGTTGAGGAGTTAGTTGCTCTTAAAAGACTTTCCATAATATCTAACAACTCTACTCTACAGAAAACCGACTATTTTGACCAAGGAATTTCTTACAAGAAATACAAAACAAACGATACTAATGGAAACATATTCCTCGTCGTAAATACTAAGCTCTCTTACGAGCAGACGAAATTCTCCTTTTAATTGACGGCTCAATTTATTAAAACGTGTCAAACGAAGTAAGAAAAACCGTCTCTTGTAATTTCTTGGGCGTTCTGGCTATCGTTGCAGCACTTACGATCATAACATGCTATTTCAAAGCCAGAGGCGTAACTAGAAGGTTAACTGGGAGGTGTATATTCATATATTCAGTTGTGCCCTACTGATTTCTTTTGAAATTCAATTCACTTTCATAGACCCAATTTTACGAACTTTTTCGCTTCGAAAATTATCGCTTCGCTCGAAAAAATTCGCAAGTGGAAATCCGTCTTAATGAGAGGGGGAAAGTAGCGTCCACTACAGGCGGCAAGGTCACACAATTTATAATATACGTCTTTTGTTTTAAAATACTTTAAATTATGATGTGTTTTCTAGATAATTTAAAATACATTATGAATGAAAAAAAATTTAAAACTTTTGAAATCCCTTTCTAGTATTTTCTTCTCTTACGATATCTCTTTCTTTGTGGAAGAAATGCAAAAGTACTTTGAGCTTTGCCTTCCAAGTTGCTCCATGTAATCGGCCCTTATCCAGAGTTCGTAGGAAATAAAAGAAAAGAGATTTTCTTTTCAATTTGTTTTTGTTCTACCTCATGCTTATGTTCAGCTGCTGTGCTTATATGCTCATGCTTAAACTGAGGATTGTGTCGGTCGCTTCATTGCCTTCTTTTGTATTTTCTTTTGTCTTTGTTTGTCTTTAGGCTTATGTCGCTGGCGGTAACAAAACGAGATCATAGGTACACGGGATAAAAAATTGTCCAAATGAACTCCCTAGCCCTCTTTCCGAGATGAAATTATGAACATGGCGACCAACGGAGTGTAAGTGGAATTAAAGCCGAACTAAAGCAATTATAAGCTGGAATAATGGCATTTAATTCATTATATGAATATAAAAGAAGTATTCATAAAAAATGACTATAAATGATATAAGCCTACACAATACAAAGAATTCCAGATACATCATATTTGTTTTTAAGTCGCAGTATTTGGAAAATGTTTGTCGATATTTGCTTCGGTATCGGCAGGTGTGATTAAGACTAGACTGCAGTTTAGCAGACACCCGAAGCACTTGTATGGGAAGCGCGGACTCGTTTTGCTAAGGATTTTAATGCTTACTCGTTTTGCTAAGGATTTTAAGGATTTTTTTGCTAAGCAGTCTATAAATTTCTCATATGAAAGTCAGGTAATATTTGTCTTGGTCAGTAGGAAGTGTTGCTTACCGAGCTCATATGAATTTATTTTGTTTCTATATTATGTTAAGCTTCGTTACCATTCAGAACAAATACGGGGGGTATGAAAAGCGCCAATTAACCTAATGCGATATATTGGTGGCTTGCAACCACCCCCTTCGGAGTAAGAGAACAAAGGAAAGCTCGCCATATTTGATGAAATTTGCATTGAAATAAGGAAATTCCTTTTTAAAATCGTCCAACATGGAGGCCATGACGCAGCTTGCAAGCCAAGAATACGTAGTTCAATTTACATTGGTAATTTTTTACTAAAATTTTCCGTTCTTTGGAGTGTTCAAATAAAAAAACAGAAGTTATGGGCAATGGGAGTATGTATGGAGGCAGTTGGAAAGGGTAAAAAATGAGAATGACCTGGGTATGTTGAGGTAGTAATTTCAGTGAATTGAGAATGTCTAAAGAATATAAACGCCGATATTAAGTATAGATTTATTGAAACATAAAAACTCCACATTTTACGCCAGTCTTGACTCACAATTCAGCCATGGTACATAGTGATATGAGCGTGCAACATTGTTTAGTAAATCTCAAGAGAATGGCTTTAAGTCAAGAATTTCCACCAATGAACTACATGATGATACAATCATTAAAGTATACAAACATTGTCCTTTACAACAGCATTTGGGAAACGGGAGAGAACTGAATTTTTGCCTTCTAAGCCCGTTTCAAACGTTGCATTTTACATGCGCCAAATGCATTTAAAACAATAGAAAATGAGATAAAATTCCTCATTATCTTTTGTTTTAAATGCATTCGCCTCGTGTAAAATGCGACGTTTAAAACAGGTCTTAAACTATAAAACCTTCTGGAACGACGGGACGTCGATAATTGGGGGAGGGCAAATATGCATATACTCGTAGTCATAGCTCTTAAAAAAGACCAGGAACATTGTTAGCTGTGCCACAGTATAGAAACAAACAGTAATCCCACTCTATTAAAATTTTTTTTGTACCACATGTCATTAGCATAGTGGATACCAGAAAATTGCTTTTCTCGACCAATAGGAGCACTGAGGTGGCTAACCACAGCGAATAATCTAATTAAATTTACAGCACCAAAGTATGACTAATTTTTTTTTTCTATATAATGTGCAGTGCTATTTTGCACCAAACATTTGCAAAACACGTAGGAGTTAACTAAAATCGAAATGGCCTGTTTTGAAGACGGGAAATATTTAATTGAGAACGTTTTAACAAAGCGATATCTGTTCTCAGCCGGAGATAAAATTGAAGGCAACAGAGGAGACGAAGGTGGCTGGTTGTCAAGTCCAAATTGTGTCGGTGCCGATGCAAACTACGACAATAGAGCCTACTGGAAGTTTGTTCCTCAAGGTAATGGCAAGTATTTCATTGAAAACTTGAAGACCGAGCGCTATCTGTTTCAAAATGGAAACAAAATCAAGGGTGATCGAGGTGCAGAAGGCGGTTGGACGAGTAACCCAGGATTTGGAGTTCCCCTTTGTGTCGGAGCTGACGCAAACTACTTCGATCGAGCTTACTGGAAACTTGAACCGCAAGGAGAGGACAGGTATTTCATTGTCAATGTGCAAACACAGCGTTATTTGCTCCAGGAGGGCTCAAAAATTGAAGGAAACCGAGGTAAAGTAATATTTGTTTTTCTATAACGATACAAAACGTGCTCAATCCTGTGATTTTCAATTGTGTTTGAATTTCTTTTCTATGTTACTCAAATACCAGTTCTTTGAGCAATTCACCAAACAAAAGTCCAATTTAATAATTATTTACAACAGGTGATGAAGGCGGTTGGCTTAAAGCACCGAAATGTATTGGCACTGATGCAAATTACTATAACCGTGCTTTTTGGAAAATACTCAAACAGTAATCCGACTTTGAACATGAAAGACGAATATAGCAATTGGATGTTTTTGATTCATTTTTCTATCGTGTTGTATTATGTAATTCATCCTCATTTCTTCTTGTTCGACGTAACTTTCTAGCTTTAACGACAAAATATTTTTTGTGTTAAATTGTAAATAGCATAGCTTGATTTATTTGTTTTAACATTACTGCTTTGTCTTTGGTTAATTAATGCCGAACATGATATCACAAACACTAACATATATTTACTGTCGACTTATACCAAACCATTTGTACTGTTTGCCACTTTTCAAACAAACAACATGGCTTGCCCACGCCAGCTGTAGCTCACAATATCTTTGATGTAGTTTATTCTAGATGCTAACATCAGCTGTTGCCCCTATTAATAAAATATTTTCATATATTGTTGGTCGTGCAGCTTACCTATATTGTTTGTGTGTGATACTAAGTCAACATGCAAAGGCTATACATATAAATCGTAAGCAACTCCTTCGTCGCAACTAATTTTACAGATCATGTGATCGAAGTACAAAGAGACGATAGTAGAAAGCGATAGTAGAAACGACGATAGTAGAAAACCTGCAGCTATAGAACAGCTGACATCAGCACTTATTCACGGAGCATGGTTCACAGCTACCGGCGTTCTTCCTGCGAATACGCCTGTGAGCGTCGGCAGCTTTCGCGGGGGTATTTGTTTACAGCTAGTTAGCCAGCATCTTTGCAACTTAGATTTACTCTCGAAAAGTGAAAATGGCGGCTGTCAATAGGAAGGCTTTGCTCAGAGTTCAATTATCATTATGTTTGCTCTTACTCAAATTAAAATATAGAAAGCAGGGAAAGTTGAAACGAAAACCCTGTAGGTTTAGGGTTCGACCTATTCTAACTGAAAGATAACAAAATACAAGTGACTGGCTGCAAATTGCTAATGATTTCCAGGAAGAGTGAACTTTCCTCATTGTATAGGTGCACTGGATGGAAAGCATATCTCCATTCAATGTCCGAAAAATACTGGCTCCACATTTTTCAATGATAAAAATTTTCACAGTATTGTTCTAATGGCAATATGCGATGCTCACTACTGCTTTATCTATGTAAACATTGGAAGCTTTGGAGGAGATAATGATGCTGCCATTTTTCCCATAGCCATTTCTATTCAGCTTTTGAAAATAGAAATTTTCCAGTCCCCGAACAATCCAAAGTTTCTGGTTATATGATTCCCTACACATTAATTGCGGATGATTGCTTTCCGAAAAGACATAGCTTATGAAACCATTTCCTGGTAGAGGTCTTACCTTCCCTTAAGCTGTTTTTAATTACAGGTTGTCAAGAGCCAGACACACCATTGAAAATGTTTTCTGCAATTTATCTGCTAGGTGGAGAATTTTTCTACGTCCAATCAAAATAAGCGTTGATACTGTGGACAGTAACATGCAGGCCAGTGTTTGTTGGCATAACTACTTACAGTCAACTGATAATGCCCACTATGTTCCTACTGGATTTGTAGACTCAGAGAACAGCAGTGGAAACATAATATCTGGTGAATGGCGCAGTATTGTGGAGGAAGAGGATGGTGCATAGCGTCGACTTAGAAGAGTAGGAAGTAATACATACTCATTAAATAAAAAAAACAGCCATAGAGAATCTTCTCTCCTATTTTAATAGTGAAGAAGGCCCTTTGCCTTGGCAGCTAACACATGTAAAAAATTAGGGCAGAACTCTGGATTCATAATTTAGTATTGATTATATTATGGCATTTGAAAGGATTTATTGAAAAAAAAGTGATAAAACTTAAGTACTAAACGCATGTGACAATTTTTGGAACAATCTAAATTTTTGTTGAAAAAGAACTTAACAAAAACTGTTTAAACTACAGTTACATAATGTTTTTGTAAAAATTATTTAACATTAAAGAACTTGATTATAATTTATCAACGCTGTTCAAAGACTATGAAACAACACATTTTGTTATCCTTGAAAGTTTAGACCCCAATTATTAAGTGCAGCATTAAATGATGTAAAATGATGGGGAGGTGCCTCTTGCATCAATTGTGATGGACTTTGAGCTGACTGGGTGATGCATCACTACATATAATTAAATACCTTTAAAATATTTATTTGAAGCAATGATCTATATCTTTCAGGAATTCTTTTGAATTTTGCTACCAGACTCATGCAAAACAAGGTATCTTCATCTTCCACCTTTTTTTTTATTCTGGATTCTTCATGAATCGCTTCGTCAATATTTTTCATTGTTTTGAAAATTTCTTGTTCAACGAGGTCACTTTTTTATTTCTTGTCCATGGCCGTTTTAACCCTCTGGATGTTTGCTTAAATCAATTTTTGAGTAACAATTTCTCAGAAGTACTTTGTTTGCTGCATGTTGCATGCATTACTAACCATCGAAAAGTCTAATTACAAACATTGTAAAATGCCATGTAAGGTGTTTGGTTGTTTTTGCATAAATTTTTAATTTTTTAGACGTGCATGCCAATAGTGAGGTAAATAAAATGCCATCCCTGTCGTGTACGAAAAGAATAACGAGTTTTCTCTAAAACGTTTCCTGTCACATGTGATAATGTTAATAACAAATTAGACTAACAAAGGAAAATTGCAAAAGGTTCCTTGCGAATCATTAGAAGCCCAATTTACTGTGCGTTTCGTTGAATGCAACTATTTCACAAACATTTTATAGCTAAAAAATTAAGATTGTGTATCATACTAATGAAAAAGAAATAAATTATTATAATATGCATGTCGTAAAAGAGTTAACACGATTCTCTTTGCTCGATATTTTGTGAGAAACGTGAAAGTAATTGCCATAGATGGAAAGAAGTTTGAAAGTTTTCCCGCCTCAATCCGCCTTTCATTTCGTAATTACCGATCCAAGGCTTCAAGCTTCAACACCATGCTCATACAACTACTCATAAGATTTCCGCAATTATAAATTTGTAATCAAAGTAAAATTAATTTGTTCGCTGCCATATCTTCAGTCCTACGAAATCTCTACTTCGAAGGCAAGGTCTGTAGAAATAAAGATTGTTTATTGTTTATTTTTTATGTAAATCTATTACTTTATCATATGTTATGCGTCCCCACGTGTTGTGTATTTACTGACCGATTTACGTAGCTGCGAGTTTTCTATGCTACCATTTGTACACGGGTTTTTTTTCTGAGCTTTTATATCGCATGATATGTATACTTTTCAAAATGATCGCTTATGCTTGCAATGGTAAATCGTTTGTTTAATATATATTGGGTAATATCGACTTGATCAAGACGAACTGTCATTGCCCACCCAGCCATTATTATAGTTCAAACGCACTCATGCAATGGTTGTATTTGTTGCGTTATTAAAAATGTATTTATGAACCATTTGTTATTGTTGTTAGTACTGTCTGTTATTTGTGTGGAATGGGAAGGGAGACAAAGTTCGATGGTTTTCATGGCTGCTGTGGGTGTGAATCTATAGGGTGGAAAATATAAATATGACTAGCTTTATTTTTATTGGCCGCGATGGTGGTTGTTGTTGTTTGCTTTTAGCTGTGTATGAAAGCAAAGAATTATTACTTGATGGTTGATTTTTCATCGGAGAATGACCTAGATATGTATTACATATTACATCCTTTTCTTTAGGTCATCATAGTTTCAAGTACTAGCTATTTGTATTTTTGAATGTCTTGATATCTGACTGCAAGCATGCATGATATAAAGGGAATCCTGTTATTTGAATGACAATGTTTTGTGAAAGCAAATGTGTCTAGTTTAGTGAAGTGTTAAACTGCCAATATATGTAGCTCAATAGTTTTAAAATTTGCATGTTATGTAAAGTCTGCAATATTAAATGCATCACTGAGTTTGTTTTTCGAATTGATCTTCATTGCATGTATTATCAAAACTCTAAAGCTATCATTTTTTAATCTAAAAAGACAAGTTAACCTTAGGCAAAACAACAGACAATGGACATTAATTGGTAAATATAGTGTAAGTGTCCTAACTATGATCAGAGGGGAAAGGGTTGAAGGATATTATAGTTTACTTTTGAGGAGTTTCTGCATTTTAGTCTTTATATTTAAGTTTCTTGAATTGTATTTATATGTTGCCAAAGAATAACATTCGTATTACATGCGCTTTGCAGAATTTTTAACAAGGCTTAAATCAGCCAGAACAACTCACATTCATACAAAAACAATCAGGATAGGAATAAACTGAATTTTAACAAAATAATTAATTCAAATTCTGTAGTTTACTGAATCGAATATTTTAATATTCATGTGTCTAAAGTAGATATCCATTACCTGTAATTTGTTTTACGTAGTGTTTCAATAAAAATTACTCAAAAAATTATTGTTTTGGCGACTGACATGCACTAATTACCAAAAAACGAGACTCGTTTATACCATATATGACGAATATCAAACAGATTCATCCTCCCCCCCTTCTTTTTATGTAACCAGTTAGTTAAATAGTCTTGACCCTGAGTTGTTAAGAAAAGTTTTTTTTGTTAAACTATGTATATATAAAATAATTCATATGATAATGTCAAGTAAAACATGAACATATATATAAAGAAGTTAGAAAGCAATGTGTCTTCCCATTTATCTAAAAAGTCTAGCTAATTGTGACACACTTGGGGACAAGATGTATTAATTATGATTCATATGAAATTGGTTGATGATGAAATTTTTTTAGTCAATAAAAGATTTATTGGGGTTTGGGGTATTGTTGTGTCTAAAGTGTAAGCTGTTGAAAAATGGATTGAATTGTTTATAGAAAAATGTGGATCCAAGTTCGAACTATGGATGGGAAGCAGAATGTCCAAGTGGATAATCTGAGCAAACTCACTGGCATAGATGATCTAAAAGAAAGGCTTGTGTCACTATTTGATGTCGAACCCACACGGCAAAGGTTGTTTTATCGTGGAAAGCAGGTGAGCTTGGAACTAGAAATTAATTCTGGCATTAATGTATTATAGCACTTACATTTTCATCTTTTCAAATCACTAAGAAGTGGGCACAAAGCAAGATTATTTTTTATTTATGTGAAAAGTTATACCAAACTCAGTTCATCGTTTTCTCTACATTAATTTTATCCAGCATAATCAGTTTGAAGTTAAATCTTTCCAATTAAGAACCTCTGTGAAATGTACGTATGTATGGTTGTTGGATT